>NC_068355.1:123044036-123395286 GCF_020536995.1 Dreissena polymorpha | reverse complement strand
CTAAGGTAAATATATGTGTATAATACAAATGTTAATTATCAAGTTTAGGCTCCGATATTGACATGCAGATACATGTCCAGCTCATTTTATATCCACCCCCCACCCAACCCCCGACCCTTCCTCCATAACCTTATATATTTGGTCTTACTCCAAAGTCAAAACACTCAGCACAGTATACATTAATACACCTGGTGCAGAGTAACAAACATGTCACACATTGCCATCTTACCATTCCAACATACATGTCACACATTGCCATCTTACCATTCCAACATGTCACACATTGCCATCTTACCATTCCAACATACATGTCACACATTGCCATCTTACCATTCCAACATACATGTCACACATTGCCATCTTACCATTCCAACATACATGTCACACATTGCCATCTTACCATTCCAACATACATGTCACACATTGCCATCTTACCATTCCAACATATTCATCTATTAAGCTAACAAACATGTCACACATTGCCATCTTACCATTCCAACATATTCATCTATTAAGCTAACAAACATGTCACACATTGCCATCTTACCATTCCAACATATTCATCTATTAAGCTAATTCACTGGTTGATTTTATTAATGGTAAGCAGAAATAATATCAACAAGAGATGTGTTTGTCAGAAACACAATGCCCCCTTCTGCGCCGCTTTGAAGCCATATATTTGACCTTTGAGCTTGACATTTCACCACTCAAAATGTGCAGCTCCATGAGATACACGTGCATGCCAAATATCAAGTTGCTATCTTCAATATTGCAAAAGTTATGACCAATGTTAAATTTTTTGAACGGACAGAAAGACTGACTGACAGACAGACGGACGGACGGACGGATGGACTGACGGACATTTCAAAAACTATATGCCACCCTTTAGGGGCATAAAATTAATATAGGAGCCTAAATAATCAAATCTTCACACACAACCTTATAAAAAGCAACATTTAAAATGTAAGTTAAAACCAGCAACAACTCTGCAGAAAAAATTGTAACCTGATGATAATTTAAATGATGATTTAAATTTTTATCTGACCCCTAGGTCAAAAGTTATGAGGGTTGGGGCGGGCGGGGTAAGAGATTCTCACTCATTTTTTCATGTTATTTTACATTAACTTCTTCATTTCTGCACCGATTTACTTCAAATTCATACTGAGCCTATTTAACCAGAAAGATAAACAAAATTAATAAGGTGAGCTATGGGCATCAACTTCTAGCCAACAAAATAAACTAAAACTAGAAATGGCGCTGCAGAGGCTGACGCGTATCCCCAAGCCACATGTTTGACCCAGGGGCTCCCCATGGTTGGTAATGGGTCCATGCATAGTCAAGATTGACTAAATTGTCATAAGAAAAGTTCAGTATCAATAAGAAGTGAATCGGTGTAGAAATGAAGAAATTATAGTTAAAGACAATTTTTGGTGGGTTACACAGTGGCCTATTATGGGCGGGGCGCCCCAGGGTTGGTAAAGGGGCCATACATAGTTGAGATTGACCGCATTGTCATAAGAGATGTTCAGTATCAATTTGAAGTAAATCAGTGAAGAAATGAAGAAATTATAGTAAAAGGCAATTTTGGGTGGGCGTGGCCTATGTGGGCGGGGCGCACCAGGGTTGGTAATGGCGCCATGCATAGTTGAGATTGACTGTATTGTCATAAAAGAGGTTCAGTATCAATTTGAAGTGAATCGGTGTAGAAATGAAGATATTATAGTAAAAGGCAATTTTGGGTTGGCGTGGCCTATGTGGGCGGGGCGCCCCAGGGTTGGTAATGGGGCCATGCAAAGTTAAAATTAACTGTATTGTCATTAGAGAGGTTCAGTATCAATTTGAATGGAATCGGTGTACAAATGAAGAAATAATAGTAAAAGGCGATTTTGGGTTGGCGGGGCCTATGTGGGTGTGGCCTATTATGGGCGGGGCGCCCCAGGGTTGGTAATGGAGCCAAACATAGTTGAGATTGACCGTATTGTCATAAGAGAAGTTCAGTATCAATTAGAAGTGAATCGGTGTAGAAATGAAGAAATTATAGTACAAGACAATTTTGGGTGGGCGTGGCCTATTATGGGCGGGGCGCCCCAGGGTTGGTAATGGGGCCTTACATAGTTGAGGTTGACCGTATTGTCATAAGAGATGTTCAGTATCAATTTGAAGTAAATCGGTGTAGAAATGAAAAAATTATAGTAAAAGGCAATTTTGGGTGGGCGTGGCCTATGTGGGCGGGGCGCCCCAGGGTTGGTAATGGCGCCATGCATATTTGAGATTGACCTTATTGTCATAAAAGAGGTTCAGTATCAATTTGAAGTGAATCGGTGTAGAAATGAAGAAATTATAGTTAATGGAAATTTTGGGTGGGCGTGGCCTATGTGGGCGGGGCATCCCAGGGTTGGTAATGGGGCCATGCATAGTTGAGATTAACCGTATTGTCATAAGAGAGGTTCAGTATGAATTTGAAGTGAATCGGTGTAGAAATGAAGAAATTATAGTAAATAGCATTTTTGGGTGGGCGTGGCCTATGTGGCTGGGGTGCCCCAGGGTTGGTAATGGGGCCATGCATAGTTGAGATTGACCTTATTGTTTCAAGAGAGGCTCAGTATGAATTTGAAGTAAATCGGTGCAGAAATGAAGAAGTTAATGTAAAATAACATGAAAAAATGAGTGAGAATCTCTGACCCGGCCCGCCCCAACCCTCATAACTTTTGACCTAGGGGTCAGATAAAAATTCCGTCACTGTCACCGTCGCACATATGCTCAAAGCTACCATGTTTGTAAGTTTCAAGGTTCTAGTGCTAATAGTGTAGGAGGCGCAGGTGGCCAGGACGGACAGACAGACCACATCAATACAATATCCCCAATTTTTCTCCGAAAAATGTGGGGATAAAAAAAAAAATCTCTCTCACACACACAGACCTGTTTTTCAACGCCGTCTGTCTGAATCTGGGTGATTGTGAGCTTCCTGTTGGCCTCACGGTTGATAAAGTTAAAACCCGAGCCCGCAACATCCATGAAACTCATAGCGTCCATGTTGGCCATGATTTTGTTGAATATCTGCTCGTCACTCCTAAATGCAGGGCAGATACTGGTGTAGTTGGCACCGCACTTTGTTTGTAATGTTCGATGAATACCCTCGGCTATCGAGTACACAGCGTTGATGGTGGGTATAACACGAAGGTCCTGCGTTATTCTGTTTAGATCTGAAGAAAACAAGTGCTGTGTTTGTGAAACACAATGCCCCCTATTGAGCTTTGAAGTCCCACAGCAGCTTTTTTAGAGAAAACGAGACCCATGATAACTTAGCCAAATATGAATGGACTGCTTAGCCAAATATGAATGGACTGACACAAGTATCACAGTTTAACTGTAAGTCATGTAGGTAGACTCACAGCAAATAAAGGTCACAGTGACCTTGACCTTTGACCTAGTGACCTCAAACCATGTTTGATTGTAGATCTCAATGAGATGCATGCATATTTGAAGTTTAAAGAACATAGACACAAGAGTTTTCATTTTATGAGCAAGGTTAAAGTTTTGGGACAGACACACACATACAGGGCCCTTGCTACACTTTGGGGGATTGGGGCCAGGGCCATTAGAGGGGGGAATTTCACGTCTTTTGGGTGAAAAGGGGAATTTCAGAAGATCTTTTTACCAACCATTCAACACTTACAATTGCTATATTTTAATGTAATTTAAATAAATGTACATTTAATCAAAGGTTTATAGTTGTTTTTTTTTTTTATTTGAGGGGGGAATTTTTTTTAGCTGAAATAGGGGAAAAAAGCAAATCGAGGGCCCTGACATACAATGACAGACAGAAAGGCCAAAAACAATATACCCCCTGATCATTTGATCTGGTTTCATGAAAACAATTTTTACTCTAACCATTCACCACTCAGATACACATGTTGACGTGGATGTAGTCCCTTGGAAAATCAAATTGAATCAAAGATCTTTTTTACTAGATTCAAGATTTTAAGCCTTGATTTCCAAATACTAAGAAATTGAGCAGCAAACAGCCAAAACCTTGAACAGCCTGCCAGTTGCTTGCAGGCTGTTCTGGGTTTATGCGTGTTGCATATAACCAATGTCACTTTCCTTCTAAGCAGGAAAGGGTTGAGAACTTAACCCACATGATTTTAAATAATAGTTCATATTGTTACAAGACAATTTTTTCTGATCTAAAATAAAATACATAATTGTACAGAAATATTTTTATAATCAAAATATAAAAGTACAATCTATATTTGTCGGTTTAGCAGAAAGCACAAAACAAGCACATTGACAATTTCCCTAAAATCTTAAAGTGTCGTAAAAATTCCAAAATGATCTGAACATAAATATACTAAAGCATTCTACAAAGGTAAGAATTTAAATACTCAAAAGCTCATAATGTTATTATGCATGCAACAAATAAAAAGGTGTTTATAAATATAATTCTTCACAAAACTTTACCTAAAGATCTAAAACTGGCGGCGTCACAGGTCCGGGGGTATTTTGATGTACCAGCAAGGTTACACTGCATTACAGCTTCAAAATATTCTCTGAACCATGGATTGGGATTATTTACAAGCGACCGACTTTCACCTTCCAGGTATTGCATAAATTCAATTATTGGAGACAGCCCATCCATATTGAAACTGATCGTTGCTGGAATAATCGACTCGCCGACTGGTTTTACCTTCTTCACTGGACTGGTCCAAGGATGGTTTCGTGATGAAAATGATTTGCTTATTAGATTTTGCCTTTTCCCGTATAAGATCTTCAATGTACATGTCTGGACTAGCAAAAACTACGACAACACTTGTGGGAGACTCATTTATGTAGCTGAATATCTGTGATATGTCGCCATCTGTTGCAAACTCATAAGATGCACCCACGCAAATGCCTAAACCTTCTGCGTGTTCTCTGAATGTTTTTACGGCCTCCTGACTTCCAGACTCTGGCGCATTCAAAGTGATAACATAACTGAACCCAAGCAAGTTAGAAAGCTTAGCCATGGCTAATGCAATCCTGCCGTCAGAAGGAATGGTCCTGAAAAACGTTGTGAACTTAGATTTATCATCCAAGACGGGAGTTGTTGCGCCTGGTGTAACTGAAGGCACCCCTTGTCGTTGGAGTATTCTAGAAATATCTACTGTGGTCTGACTGTCATACAACAGCCAGCCCATGAGATTGCCCGTGTCAACCTTATTGTCAGCCCCGGAATATATGCCAGTGACTACGGCTGAAGCCCGGATGTGGTCGGTACAGCCGTCAAAACCAAGACCTCCCAGCCTGACACCATTCAGTTTAATGTCCGCCAGACCACTGTTAATCTTCATCAACGCGAAGCGGAACGCCTCTGAATATTGGAAACCGTTCTCCATCCTCAGGCTACTGCAGCTATAGGGAGCAATGCCGCGGTAATGGATGTCGAATATCGCCGGGATGATCAAGTCCCCCTCCACGTACATGTATTTCTGATATACAAATAAATACTGGCACTCCAAGCAAATTCCTGAACAATTGGAGGAAATTCTTGATGCCGGAAGATCATTTATAAGAACGCCAGTGGCAAGGGTCAACTTATCATCGGAGGGTCCATATTCACCAATCTACAAACAAACAAGTAAACATTCATGAGGAACACTTATCCATAATCTACAAACAAACAAGTAAACATTCGTACAGTAAACTTATATGTTCACAAAACCTTTAATCATATTGAAATAAAACAAGAGCTGTCGCCATAGGATGACATATGCCCCCAATAAACGCTTTGATAGAAGTTATTGAAATGCACTAAGTGACCCCGTGACCTAGTTTTTGACCCGGCATGACCCATATTCGAACTTGACCTAGATATTGTCTAGATACAACTTCTGACCAAGTTTGGTAAAGATCGGATGAAAACTATTAGAATTAGAGAGTGCACACGAAAAGTGTGACAGACTGACGGACAGTGCGAAAACTATATAACCCTTTTCTTTGAAAGGGGGCATAAAAATGTACACCTATTTTGTTGATAAAAATGAAATTAATTTAATAAATAAGCATATTACAAACAGCCATGTTAACATTTCTCACCTCTTTAAATTCATATTCAATATTGTTAAACTGCCCGAAGTTATAATACACATATGGAATGTTTCCCATCCGCATACTGTTGAATGTGTAGATGTTGCTGTTCACAGGATACCTCGTTTTCTTGACAATGTTATCAACAAATATTTCCCCTTTATCACGTGCGTTCAAGAATTCACCACAGAGTCCATTGTATGCTAAAACAATATTAATAAAATAAGACTAAAGCCAACACTCGGTGTGTATACTGCACAAAATTCTCTCACAAATAATCAATAAACAAGACAATTATTTTGCAACATTGAAAGGCCTATTATTACAAATGAGCCGCGCTCTAGGAAAACAGGGTTTAAAGCATATGCATAGTTAAGTCGTCGATTTTCTTGCAGTATGCACAGGCTAATCTTGGATGACACTTATCAATTTTATCTAACAAGAGACTTCTTTTCCACAAAAAATACCATAAAAGCCACAAGTGTTGTACCTGATTAACGTGTGCAGACTGCACAGGCTAATCTGAAACAAACTTTACGTAAATGCTTTGAGCCCTGTTTTCCCACAGTGAGGCTACATAAATTCATAGCTATAAGATTTATCATTTCTACATTGTTTAATTAAAGATAAGTCAAACTAAAGATATGTCGATTTTGATTTTGCATTCTTGATATAATGGACTCAAGCTGAACAGCCTACTCACAGTCTCGTGATAACTTACACACATGACCTTATAAGGGTGGGGGAAATACACATAACATATAAAAACAACAACAAACTAGAGCTTTGTCACAGACGTGACGAATACCCCCACATGCCTCATTAACACATAATATTTTGCATGTCGTCTTCACAAAAAACAGCGGACACCATGCTCAATTTTTAAAATGCACTAAGTGACCCCTTGACCTAGTTTTTGACCCAGAAAGGCCCATGTTCTAACTTGGCCTTAAGATCATCTCCATAAAACTTCTGACCAAGTTTGTTGAAGATCGGATGTAAACTACTTGAATTAGAGAGCGGACACCATGCTGAATGTTAAAAAACGCACTAAGTGACCCATGACCTAGTTTTTGACCCTGCAAGGCCCATGTTCCAACATGGCCTTAAGATCATCTAGATACAACTTCTGACCAAGTTTGGTGAAGATCGGATGAAAACTACTTGAATTAGAGAGCGGACAACATGCTGAATGTTTAAAATGCACTAAGTGACCCTGTGACCTAGTTTTTGTACCGGCAAGGCCCATGTTCGAACTTGGCCTAGACATCATGTAGATACAACTTCTGACCAAGTTTGGTGAAGACCGGATGAAAACTACTTGAATTAGAGAGCGGACAACATGCTGAATGTTTAAAACGCACTAAGTGACCCCGTGACCTAGTTTTTTGACCCACTAAGGTCCATGTTCAAACTTGGCCTAGACATCATGTAGATACAACTTCTGACCAAGTTTGGTGAAGATCGGATGAAAACTTCTTGAATTAGAGAGCAGACACTTAATACAGACCGACAGACAGACCGACAGAATGACTGACCGACCGACAGACCGACAAGTTCACTCCTATATACCCCCCTAAACTTCGTTTGTGGGGGTATAATGAGCAAAGGTATATATTGAGCCTAACTCAGGAAAAACTGGTCTAAATACATGTGTGTTAAAGGGGCCTTTTCACGTTTTAGTAAATCAACAAAATTAAAAAAAGTTGTTTCAGATTTGCAAATTTTCGTTGTAGTTATGATATTTGTGAGGAAATTGTAATACTGAACATTTGCCATGCTCTAAAATATCCATTACATGCATCTTTTGGAGATTTAAAACCAGAAATTTATAAAGCGTTGTAACGCGAAACGATTGAATAATTTGGAAAGTTCTGTTGTTGTCGTTATATTTTGTGAAACTACGAGGAACGCTTATATAAAGTAAAACATACAACCCATCATAGCATGAGTACGGATAGCCAAGTGATCCAAATAGGAAACCATTCACTCCAGGACTCCAGGGGTAAGTGGTTCGAGCCCAGTTGAGGGTTACTTTTTTCTTTTTTTTAATTGTATTCTTGGTTTTTTACTGGAAATTTTTAGGTCCAATGTTTAAATATATGAAAATAAAGCATTTAATAACAAACTTCAATATATGCCAAAACTTGTAAAAAGACCCCTTTATTAGTGTTGTCCCATTTTAGGCTGTGAAGTCCGCACAGTCTTTTTTGTTAAAAGGAAGCCTCTTCTTCGCTAAAACCTGTTTAGGTGGAAAGTGTCATCCTTGATAAGCTTGTGCAGACTGCACAGGCTAATCTGAGACAACATTCTACTCACAAGCATTAAGCCCAGTTTTCCCAGGATGAGGCTCGTTTAGATAGAACAATGCTAAAGTGTTATTAAATCATATTCACATACCGGCTCCACAGTAATGTTTCAATGTTTCATCCAGACCCTGTGCAGCTGCAATCACACCGTATATCACTGCTATATTATCTGTGTTGAGTTCAAAACTGGGGTTAGCAAACATATTTTCAATCTGACAAGCCTTCTGCCCACCAAGTGGGCTTAATGAGCAGTTATAGAACAGTTCATACCATTCTTTCAACCAGGGGTTCGTGACATAGTTTCGGGCATCAATGACTTTGAGACGACCCTGAAAGGCATCCAGAGCTGGTGCGTTCCACAATTCAAAGCTAATCATGCCCTTAAAGTACTCATGGTGACCTTGCACAGCTTTCATCGAGTTGCCAGACGCGGACATGAACTGGAATTCTCCTTTGGAGTTTGCGGCTCTCAAACCTCGAGCCAAGAGCTGCATGCCTGGTCTGCGAAGAAACAGGACAACTGGTTGAACATCCATTCTTTTCCTGAGACCGCTAACGACTTCAATGGCGTTGTCCATATACAGATGGAACGATGAAATGACACAAATGCCTTCTTGGGCTGCCACTCTTCTAAAAACAACGTTCGCTTCATTCCCTTCTTCGTCTGCATAGAACACCACCTGGACATAACGCCAACCATTTTTTTTAGCGATGTTCACGAATGCCCTAGAAACATACTCTAGGTCGTAGGTAGCTCGTACAAAGTATGGATACATCTGGAAGTCGTTGAACTTTGTTGACAGCGTCTGAACACCAATGATTGGGCGTTTCAGGGTGTTCATTAACTGGGTCATGTCTGTTGCTATCCTCGGGGCCAGGAAAGCTTCAACGCTGCGTGGATCAAGAAGATTATTGCTGTTAGAGTCACGAATGGCCCTTGAGTATCTGTGTACCTCAGTGATGAGCTGATTTGATATGACCGCCTCCCCACAATCATCAAATCCTAGGCCACCTAGCCTCACACCCTTCAGCCAGCCTTTCCTACAGAATGAACAATAACACCATACTGTAAAAGCATTATTACTTGTAGGAAAATTTTTATTCATTATGTGAGTTGAAAAATCCACAAATTTAACAGAAACACATAAGAAAATTACTGACACATCTTCCTAATTTGTGTTGACAATCAGAAATCCACAAAAGTCTTATTTTGAAAAAACACAACATTTCATGACGACAACAATATAAGATTTTACAATATTATGTGAAGTTGTAATAACACATTAATCTTGTAATAAAGGGTGTGGTTTCTACAATGCACCATTTGCAGTTTTACCTGTTGTATTTATTAATAACGACAAATTATAATAACAAAGACACTGCATTAAAATTGATTTGACTTTAAAACCAGATGTTTATTAAATAATTTTTGATTGAATCCTCAAAAAATGAAACGTTTCATGTGTGCATAAACCAAGTTAAAAACTTAAGTTACAATTATAACAAATGCAATCACTGTTGATGAAACAAGTCATTGCAATTTACTTAAAATATAGAATACAACAAAATACATGCAGAACATTAAATGAATAGTTTTGATTGAAAAACTCACCAAAATGATGATAATTGAAAGTTTGGTGTCTTTTTCCAAGTTCACAAAATAAAATGTTACAATAGAATCTACATTTGAATGGCCGATCATGGGAGTGATCCTTGAATTGAGGGATAACATTTGCTTCATCATGGGAGTGACCCTTGAATTGAGGCATAACAATTGCTTCATCATGGGAGTGACCCTTGAATTGAGGGATAACAATTGCTTCATCATGGGATTGACCCTTGAATTGAGGGATAACAATTGCTTCATCATGGGAGTGACCCTTGAATTGAGGGATAACAATTGCTACATTATGGGATTGACCCTTGAATTGAGGGATAACAATTGCTACATCATGGGAGTGACCCTTGAATTGAGGCATAACAATTGCTTCATCATGGGAGTGACCCTTGAATTGAGGGATAACATTTGCTTCATCATGGGAGTGACCCTTGAATTGAGGGATAACAATGGGCTACACCATGGGAGTGACCCTTGAATTGAGGGATAACATTTGCTTCATCATGGGAGTGATCCTTGAATTGAGGGATAACAATTGCTACATCATGGGAGTGACCCTTGAATTGAGGGATAACAATTGCTTCATCATGGGAGTGATCCTTGAATTGAGGGATAACAATTGCTACATCATGGGAGTGACCCTTGAATTGAGGCATAACAATTGCTAAATCATGAGAGCGACCCTTGAACTGAGGGATAACAATTGCTACATCATGGGAGCGACCCTTAAATTGAGGGATAACAATTGCTTCATCATTGGAGTGACTCTTGAATTGAGGGATAACAATTGCTACATCATTGGAGTGACCCTTGAATTGAGGGCTTACAATTGCTACATCATGGGAGTGACCCTTGAATTGAGGCATAATAATTGCTACATCATGGGAGCGACCCTTGAATTGAGGGATAACATTTGCTTCATCATTGGAGTGACCCTTGAATTGAGGAATAACAATTGCTACATCATGGGAGCGACCTTTGAACTGAGGGATAACAATTGCTACATCATGAAAGACCCTTAAATTGAGGGAAAACAATTGCTTCATCATGGGAGTGACCCTTGAATTGAGGGATAGCAATTGCTACATCATGGGAGCGACCCTTGAATTGAGGGATAACAATTGCTTCATCATGGGAGTGACCCTTGAATTGAGGGATAACAATTGCTACATCATGGGAGTGACCCTTGAATTGAGGGATAACAATTGCTACATCATGGGAGTGACCCTTGAATTGAGAGATAACAATTACTACATCATGGGAGTGACCCTTGAATTGAGGGATAACAATTGCTACATCATGGGAGTGACCCTTGAATTGAGGGATAACAATTGCTTCATCATGGGAGTGATCCTTGAATTGAGGGATAACAATTGCTACATCGTGGGAGTGGCTCTTGAATTGAGGGCTCACAATTGCTACATCATGGGAGTGACCCTTGAATTGAGGGATAACAATTGCCACATCATGGCAGCGACCCTTGAATTGAGGGATAACATTTGCTTCATCATTGGAGTGACCCTTGAATTGAGGGATAACAATTGCTACATCATGGGAGTGACCCTTGAACTGAGGGATAACAATTGCTACATCATGGGAGTGACCCTTGAATTGAGGGATAACAATTGCTTCATGATGGGAGTGACCCTTGAATTGAGGGATAACAATTGCTACATCATGGGAGTGACCCTTGAATTGAGGGATAACAATTGCTTCATCATGGGAGTGACCCTTGAATTGAGGGATAACAATTGCTACATCATTGGGAGTGATCCTTGAATTGAGGGATAGCAATTGCTTCATCATGGGAGTGACCCTTGAATTGAGGGATAACAATTGCTTCATCATGGAAGTGACCCTTGAATTGAGGGATAACAATTGCCACATCATGGCAGCGACCCTTGAATTGAGGGATAACATTTGCTTCATCATTGGAGTGACCCTTGAATTGAGGGATAACAATTGCTACATCATGGGAGTGACCCTTGAACTGAGGGATAACAATTGCTACATCATGGGAGTGACCCTTGAATTGAGGGATAACAATTGCTTCATGATGGGAGTGACCCTTGAATTGAGGGATAACAATTGCTACATCATGGGAGTGACCCTTGAATTGAGGGATAACAATTGCTTCATCATGGGAGTGACCCTTGAATTGAGGGATAACAATTGCTACATCATTGGGAGTGATCCTTGAATTGAGGGATAACAATTGCTTCATCATGTGAGTGACCCTTGAATTGAGGGATAACAATTGCTTCATCATGGAAGTGACCCTTGAATTGAGGGCTTACAACTGCTACATCATGGAAGTGACCCTTGAATTGAGGGATAACTATTGCTACATCATGGGAGCGACACTTGAATTGAGGGATAACAATTGCTTTATCATTGGAGTGACCCTTAAATTGAGAGATAACAATTGCTAAATCATGGGAGTGGCCCTTGAATTGAGGGATAACAATTGCTTCACATGGGAATGACCTTTGAATTGGGGTATGACAATTGCTTAAACATGGGTGTGACTCTTGAATTGAGGGATAACAAATGCTAAATCATGGGAGTGACCCTTGAATTGAGGGATAACAATTGCTTCCTCATGGGAGTGATCCTTGAATTGAGGGATAACAATTGCTTCATCATGGGAGTGATCCTTGAATTGAGGGATAACAATTGCTACATCATGGGAGTGGCTCTTGAATTGAGGGCTTACAATTGCTACATCATGGGAGTGACCCTTGAATTGAGGGATAACAATTGCCACATCATGGCAGCAACCCTTGAATTGAGGGATAACATTTGCTTTATCATTGGAGTGACCCTTGAATTGAGGGATAACAATTGCTACATCATGGGAGTGACCCTTGAACTGAGGGATAACAATTGCTACATCATGGGAGTGACCCTTGAATTGAGGGATAACAATTGCTTCATGATGGGAGTGACCCTTGAATTGAGGGATAACAATTGCTACATCATGGGAGTGACCCTTGAATTGAGGGATAACAATTGCTTCATCATGGGAGTGAGTGACCCTTGAATTGAGGGATAACAATTGCTACATCATTGGGAGTGATCCTTGAAATTGAAGGATAACAATTGCTTCATCATGGGAGTGACCCTTGAATTGAGGGATAACAATTGCTTCATCATGGAAGTGACCCTTGAATTAAGGACTTACAACTGCTACATCATGGAAGCGACCCTTGAATTGAGGGATAACTATTGCTACATCATGGGAGCGACACTTGAATTGAGGGATAACAATTGCTTCATCATTGGAGTGACCCTTAAATTGAGAGATAACAATTGCTAAATCATGGGAGTGGCCCTTGAATTGAGGGATAACAATTGCTTCATCATGGGAATGACATTTTAATTGGGGTATGACAATTGCTTCATCATGGGAGTGACCCTTGAATTGAGGGATAACAATTGCTAAATCATGGGAGTGACCCTTGAATTAAGGGATAACAATTGCTTTCTCATGGGAGTGACCCTTGAACTGAGGGATAACAATTGCTACATCATGGGAGTGATCCTTGAATTGAGGGATAACAATTGCTTAATCATGGGATTGACCCTTGAATTGAGGGATAACAATTGCTTCCTGATGGGAGTGACCCTTGAACTGAGGGATAACAATTGCTACATCATGGGAGTGATCCTTGAATTGAGGGATAACAATTGCTACATCATGGGAGTGGCTCTTGAATTGAGGGCTTACAATTGCTACATCATGGGAGTGACCCTTGAACTGAGGGATAACAATTGCCACATCATGGCAGCAACCCTTGAATTGAGGGATAACATTTGCTTCATCATTGGAGTGACCCTTAAATTGAGGGATAACAATTGCTACATCATGGGAGTGACCCTTGAATTGAGGGATAACAATTACCACATCATGGGAGTGTCCCTTGAATTGAGGGATAACAATTGCTTCATCATGGGAGTGACCCTTGAATTGAGGGATAACAATTGCTACATCATTGGGAGTGACCCTTGAATTGAGGGATAACAATTGCTTCATCATGGGAGTGACCCTTGAATTGAGGGATAACAATTGCTACATCATTGGGAGTGATCCTTGAACTGAGGGACAACAATTGCTTCATCATGGGAGTGACCCTTGAATTGAGGGATAACAATTGCTTCATCATGGAAGTGACCCTTGAATTGAGGGCTTACAATTGCTACACCATGGAAGCGACCCTTGAATTGAGGGATAACTATTGCTACATCATGGGAGCGACACTTGAATTGAGGGATAACAATTGCTTCATCATGGGAGTGACCCTTAAATTGAGGGATAACAATTGCTAAATCATGGGAGTGGCCCTTGAATTGAGGGATAACAATTGCTTCATCATGGGAGTGACCTTTGAATTGAGGTATGACAATTGCTTCATCATGGGAGTGACTCTTGAATTGAGGGATAACAATTGCTAAATCATGGGAGTGACCCTTGAATTGAGGGATAACAATTGCTTCCTCATGGGAGTGACCCTTGAATTGAGGGATAACAATTGCTACATCATGGGAGTGATCCTTGAATTGAGGGATAACAATTGCTACATCATGGGAGCGACCCTTGAATTGAGGGCTTACAATTGCTACATCATGGGAGTGACCCATGAATTGAGGGATAACAATTGCTACATCATGGGAGCGACCCTTGAATTGAGGGATAACAATTGCTTCATTATTGGAGTGACTCTTGAATTGAGGGATAAAAATTGCTAAATCACGGGAGTGACCCTTGAACTGAAGGATAACAATTGCTACATCATGGGAGCGACCCTTGAATTAAAGGATAACAATTGCCTCATCATGAAAGTGACCCTTGAATTGAGGGATAACAATTGCTTCATCATGGGAGTGGCCCTTGAATTGAGGGATAACATTTCTTCATCATGGGAGTGACCCTTGAATTGAGGGATAACAATTGCTACATCATGGGAGTGACCCTTGAATTGAGAGATAACAATTGCTTCATCATGGGAGTGACCCTTGATTTGAGGGAAAACAATTGCTACATCATGGGAGTGATCCTTGAATTGAGGGATAACATTTGCTTCATTATGGGAGTGACCCTTGAATTGAGGGATAACAATTGCTACATCATGGGATTGACCCTTGAATTGCAGGATAACAATTGCTTCATTATGGGAGTGACCCTTGAATTGAGGGATAACAATTGCTACATCATGGGAGTGACCCTTGAATTGAGGGATAACAATTGCTACATCATGGGAGTGAGCCTTGAATTGAGGGATAATAATTGATTCATCATGGGAGTGACCCTTGAATTGAGGGATAACAAGAGCTGTCAGAAGACAGCACGCTCGACTTTTTGAGTGCTTGACAGTATAAAGGGGAATTTGTTCATATTCAATAAGGTAAAGGTAATATTGTCATATTCTAACTGGAAGAGAACCATAATGGAAACATATTGATTGCTTATGTTTTAAAGAAGTGGTACATTATAGACAATTCAAGTATATTTTCCACAATCTATTGAAAATTTGTAAAGACATAAAACAAACTAATATCATTATATTTCAAGTTTGATAGCTTTAGCTTGGGTGTGATGGTTGGACGGTGTTTCAAAAATAAAATCATAAAAAATATTTGTGTTTTTTTACCATGTTTCATTTTATTTTTTTGTGTGGAGGGGGGAATAATGTGGGGTTGTGGTCATTTATAAGATGATATTTCAAAAATAAGAAGAAACAAATACATTTTTCCTTTTTTTCAGGGGGGGGGAATTCTGGGGTAGGGGCTGTTTTGGGTGGAGTCCATTGTGGTATGTCAGGTAAGTGTTGTAAGAGCTGTGTTCGTGAAACACAATGCCCTCTACAGCGCCGCTTTGAAGCCATATCTTTGACCTTTGACCTTGAAGGATGACCTTGACCTCTCACCACTCAAAATGTGCAGCTCCATGAGATACACATCCATGCCAAATATCAAGTTGCTATCTTCAATATTGCAAAAGTTATGGCCAATGTTAAAGTTTTTGGATGGATGCACAGACTGACGGACAGTTCAACTGTAACCAGGGGCATTAAAAAAGGAATAAAAAATAAAAAAATGGGGGGGATTCTGGGGTGGGGCCTGGGGTTGGTTTGGCAATTTAAGCAAAATGTATTTATTTGACCTTGAGATTCAAGGTCATTCAAAGGTAAAGGTCAAATTCAACTTGCCAGGTACAGAACCCTCCTGATAGTAAGAAAGTATTTGAAGTTTGAAAGCAAAAGCCTTGATACTTTAGAAGTAAAGTGCATCTAAACACAAAGTTTAACAAAATATTCAAAGTTACTAAGTAAAAAAAGGCCATAATTCTGTCAAAATGCCAACCAGAGTTATGCAACTTGTCCTGTACAGTCCCCTTATGATAGTTAGCGAGTATTGCAAGTCTGAAAGCAATAGCTATGATACTTTAGGAGTAAAATGGACCAAAACACAAAACTTAACCAAATTGTTTAATTTTCTAAGTATAAAAGAGGCCATATTACTGTCAAAATGCCAGTCAGAGTTAAATAACTTTGCCTGCACTGTCCCCTTACGATAGTAAGTAATGCACGTATAAAAGCAATAGCTTTTATACTTTAGGCATAAAGTGGACTTAACCAATTTTTCAATTTTCTTAGTATAAAAAGGGGCATAACTCTAAAAATAATGCGGACAGAGTTATGCAACTTGGCATACACAACTGTCTTGTTGCCATAAAGAAGTATTCCAAGTTTGAGTTAATTATCTTTGATAGTGTTAAAGTTATAAGTTAGTTTGAGTTAATTATCTTTGATAGTGTTAAAGTTATAAGTTAGTTTGAGTTAATTATCTTTGATAGTGTTAAAGTTATTTGACTTTATAATAAACTTTAACCAACGGGGACGCCGACGCCGGGGCGAGTAGCATAGCTCTCATTTTTCTTCAATGGTCGAGCTAACAATTGCTACATCATGGGAGTGACCCTTGAATTGAGCGATAACAATTGCTACATCATTTTACATCATGGGAGTGACCCCTGAATTGAGTGACAACAATCGCTTCATCATGGGAGTGACTGGTAACATGAAAGGATGCATTAAAAAATTTCTGGTTTTGAATAAGCATACACAGGCGGGCTCTAAGAAAAACAGACTCAAAGCATTTGCATATAGTGTCCTCCCAGATTAGCCTGTGCAGGGACACCACTTTCCACCTAAACTAGATTTTTGTATAAAAAAACAACTTCCTTCAATAAAAAAAATCCTTAAAAGTGTAAAGTATTGTCCCTGATAAGCCTGTGAAGAATGTATACTTATTTCACATGCATTAAGCCCAGTTTTTCCAGAACACAGCTTACATACATTTTGGGCTGAGAAAAGCAACAATTGTATCTTGCCCCATTTTAGGCAGCCACAATAGTTTCTCTCATAACACTCATCAGCTTAAAAATGAGCCTTGTTCTGGGACACTGGGTCTAATGCATGTGCTGAGAGTGTCATCCCAACTCGCACAGGCTATTCAGGGACCACACAGGCTATTCAGGGACCACACAGGCTATTCAGGGACCACACAGGCTATTCAGGGACCACACAGGCTATTCAGGGACCACACAGGCTCTTCAGGGACCACACAGGCTATTCAGGGACCACACAGGCTATTCAGGGACCACACAGGCTCTTCAGGGACCACACAGGCTCTTCAGGGACCACACTTTCCGCTTTTATTGAACTTTTTATGTAAAGGAAGTCTCTTCTAAGCAAACATCCAGTTTAGGCAGAAAGTCTCATCCCAGATAAGCTGTGGCTAATCTAGGATGACAATTTATGCACATGCATTAACCCTTTGCATGCTGGGAAATTTGTCTTCTGCTAAAATGTCATCTGCTGAATTTCTTAAATGAGCATTTTCTTCGATTTTTTTTCAAAGAATACTATCAGAATAGCAAACAGTTTGGATCCAGATGAGACGCCACGTTTTGTGGCGTCTCATCTGGATCCATACTGTTTGCAAAGGCCTTCACAACTGGGTTCCCGCACTGTAAGGGTTAAACCAAGCTTTCCCAGAGAAAGGTCAGAATTTGTTTTAATTCTGCCTACCCCGGAGCCACATCATTGTTGATGTAGTCTATTGCGAAGATAAATGCCTGCATCGCCTGAATTCCTTCGTCAGAGTTGAGGTCAAACTTGCCACAAGAAAATGGTGTTTCGCCAGCAGGATGGACAGAGAAAGCAGACGTGATGACAACATCCCCTGGATTCATAAACAAGAGCAATTGTTAATATTTTTTTTACACATTCATAAGTAATAATAACTGATATTTTCAGCTTATTGGTTGTACTCATGGAAAAAAACACACAAAAAAATGACATAAATGTCAACAATAAGCCACAGGTTATTAATTAGCATCAGTCTTAAAGTTGCCTATAAAAACTTCTGGGTTTATTCATCTAATACAATATATTAAACCATGTAGTAAACATTGCTTGCTTAAATTCCATGAAGTACACATTTTGGCAAATATTATTGTGTTGGTATGCTTTTCTAGCAATTTTACATTTCAACAATTTTTATCACTTTCTTTGGATTTTTTTCCAAGCTCACCCGAAATTAATAGCACAAATCATAAAAATCTGAGTGTCCTCTTCCTAACCCACCTGGAATGTACACGTATTTAGGGTCCACAATGGCCCCTAGGCAGGGTGTGCAGGGGCTCGAGGGGCAGGGTGAAGTTGGGATGTACAGCAGGGGGGCATCACGTGCCTCATTGTAGAACTTCAGTCTCACAGTCAATACCTCCAGCAGCTGGTTGATGTAGGTGGCCACCTGAACAAATGAGCCACGTTCTGGGAAACTGGGCTTAAAGCATCGACGTAAAATGTCGCCCAAGTCTGTGGATTTCACACCAGGTTTAAAAGTGACAACGCTTTTTGCTTTTATGGAATTTTACATTTAAAGAAATTCTCTTCTACAGGAAAGTCAAGTTTAGATGGAGAGTGTTGTCACTGATTACACAGGCTTATCTGTGATGACATTTTATGCAAATGCATTCAGCCAAGTTTTCTCAGAGTAAGGCTTTAATACATGATATCAGCATGCTTTCAGAGTGATAATAAGAAGTAACAACATTGACAAGCGAGATGATTACTATTTTCATAACCACATGTATGATGGTATATATAGAGAATACTAGGTCGGTGCCGAATAAAGCAAAGTTTATTTTGCGAGGCTTAGAAAATCTGAACCACGAGCCTTGGCGAGTGGTTCAGATTTTCGTGCCGAGAAAAATAAACTTTGCTTATTTCAGCACCGACCTAGTATTCGATTTATCCCATCAATTTCCTTAGTCGTAAATTATTTCTTTAAAAATAGAATAGGAAAATCGAACTACACGGAAAATCCCAAAGTTATTTTAAGCAAACATTGTTTCATTATTTTAATCGTGCCGAGCCTAATACATTACAAAAAGATCAGTAACTAACCTATTTTTCTGTTTATCATACCTCTACGTCCCCGATTTTGAAGAAATAATGAAAAAAAAACACTAAACAACTGCAGCTTTAGCGTGAAAGAACATGCATTCTGTCGTATGACGTGTTAATAATGATGTCACAAGTACGCGCACATAATATTTGTAAATAATGTTTTTTTGCTTTTTGAGTTGCATTATGTGTTAAAAATATATTACATCTTGGTATCAAATTGTTTGTTTTGTTGAATCTGATTTGATTTTACTAAAATGATTACTTTATAGTTGATTCTGAGTAATATGACCATTCTCCGCCTCGTGTGACAGCTATATTTCAGCACTGCCGAAATAGAGGAAAATTTATTCCACAGTGGTTTATTTCGACAATGCACGTCTGATGATGGAATAAAACAAATTATTGCCTCCCTCTTCATTTGTAGGTCATATATAAATTTATTTAACTTTATGTAATTCCGTTCTGAAAGTAGAATACTGCTTAGAACAAGATGCTGGGTTCTTTAAAGCTGATACACCTAGCTTACCCTAGTTGAAGCCTAATGTCAGTATAGATTTGTTCAAAGGGCCCATCAGAATAAGTCTCAGTCCAAAAAAGGTCAGTGTCATTGGAGGTTAAAATGAGGCCAGGTGATAAAGGTGTGTTAATAAAGTTCAAAGACATCATCTATGCAATTATAAAAAGGTTTGTAGGAACCATTTTTCATGATAGAAAAAACACATAGTATTTGATTAATCAAGAATTTGGACCTTGTGAAATAGTCCCCAAGTAAGTACATATCAAGGTCAAAATGAGGTAAGGTAATGCGGCTATTGAGAGTGTTAATAGATAACAGCCATGAAAGTATCAAAGCTTTGCAGCATGTGGTATTGACGTTGCATTTAGGGTCAACTTCATACAAATGAACAGACTAATAGAGGAATATAAAGGCCAACTGCTATTTGTCTTTCACCCTGGGCGTATAAAATGTGTAAATTAGTTTTGGGAGAGGAAGGATTGGGTGGGGGGGGGGGGGGGGGGGGGGGAGACTTCAAACAGATAATATGCTTTGAATACAGTTGTGTTGTATTCTTTAAAAAAAATGTCATCAGCAGTTAGCACATTATGAGACTTGAATTCATGTTAAATATTTCTGTACAACTTACGCTCCAGAATCTGTAAGACTGCTCATATGGGTAGCCATTGAAACTGAACACTTCAAACGATGGATTGTTGATGTCGTTGCCAATGTACTTCACACGTGCAGCGGCGTTGTAGGGATCAAGACTGTAGGACGCCAAGCTTTCAACGCGTTCTGCCTTGCCGTAGATGAATTCCAAAGGGCGCATGTAATTGGTGTAAAAGTCCATCGGTGAAAGCGATCTCAGTGCTGCACACATTCCAGACGTCCCGCATAATTTTCCATGTGCATTTTTCAGAGCTCGCGCGTACGTGAATACGGCATGTACAGCGGGCTCCACAAACTGGTCCTGCACGAAATCGTTCCTGCGCTGGTCTTCCGTTAGGACTGGGCAGGGATTGGTGAAATTGGAAGTCTTGCCGGGCAGACGACAGCGGAACTGCTCCATGTACATGTCCTGGTACCATGGGTTCTCAGCCTGGCTCACGTTGTTGTTGATCCTCACCCAGTGGTCTTCAAATTCTGTGATTTTTCGACTGGCTGGCACCACAGAGACCAAACCTGCATGGGCCATGCGTAAGTATTAGTATGGTAATGCATCAAAGTGCATCATATAACATTCCAATGTGATTATTTATAAGATGATTTAAGCAGGTAAGTACACATGCCTTTACTACCAATAACAGGTTTTATTCTTTACTTCAAACAATTATTTATAAGTTGTTCAGGCTTTCTAAACCATAACCAGAAAAGGGGAAAACAATATGCTGCATTCAATAAACGCTGATGCCCTAGGTGAAAGCCTTGTCAATATCTATTCATTAGCCCGTATGAATAAGTTATCATTCAACATAAGATAAATTTCAAGGACAAAATGAGGTCAGAGGATGAAAGTGTGCTAAGTGTTGGATTAAAGTACCAAAAGTATTCGAGTAAGGAACAGTCAATAAAGGTTATGTCGATGTCAAGGTAACTGAAAAGGAAATTGCTCAAATTATACATCCATCAGTTTCAAGCTTGGCTGCAAGCGGTATTGATGATATAAGAACCTTGTCATCTAGGGTTAACCAAGTACGATTGGACAAACTGAGAGAGGATTATATAAGGCTAATTGCTACATGCATCTCTACATTAGTATATGATGGGGGGCATAACAATATTGAATAAACATCTCTTTACAGTCAACAAATGAAACAACAGAATATTTGGCTGATTGATTGATTTTGTCAATTGTAATAACAACATCTCATCTAGATCTGCACATTTTACTAGTATCATATTCGATTGATCGACTAATGTTTTTTGTTGATTGTTGCACACTAGATTATTAAACAATAAATTACCTTTGGGATATTTCTGTCCTGAGAATTTGTCTGAGAGTGACACGCTGTCAGTAACAACCCACTGTAGTCTGCCTGCATTTGGATATGCCTCGGCCCTCTTGAGAATGGCGTTGATGATCAAATCATTACCAAGGTAGATCACTCCTGTTGTGTTGGTCTGCAAGACGCTGCGCAGGGCAGCGTCGACAGATGCATCAGAATTGTCATCTGGATCAACGCTAATGGCCGATGTGAGGCAGATACCCACTGCTGCTAGGTGAGGCCGTATGGCTTTGTAGGCGCCAAGGCCATAGGCATCATCCGTGTAAACAACTGTCACATATTCCCATTTTATGTTTTTAATGAAGTCAGCAATTGTCTGAAAAGTAACAATAGTAATGTAAGATATATTATAGTCAATAATTACTGCTATGATTGTTTTAAATCATGTCTATACGAACGTTGATTGTTATTGTTTACATTTCGATATTTCCGCGCATGCGCATTGACTGGAGGGCAAAAACACTGGTTACAGTAACGTAAAGCATGTATAAAGGGCTTTTGTTTCGTCAATATTTTGATAACAAATGCGAAATAAAAATGAATATCTTAAAAAAAATAGTGCTAATATATTATATTTAGTACCAATAAATGTATATTCACATATATATATCGATCCCTCTTCATAAAAACAATGTAGTTATAAGCATCAGAGTAAACGTGGTGGGAATACTAAATACTGACAATCCCACAAAACAAAACAATGAAATTGCCTTATTGTTTCTGATAGTAAGACTTTAATAAATGATATTGCAACAATAATAAAACACTTATCAATTTGATAATAATTATTAGTGGTATGGATAGTGTTTTTTTTCATCAGCTTGTAAGAGGTGCATTTAATCAATTATCAAACAAAGCCAAAAACGGAATACATTAAAATTTTAAATGTTATGCTTAACGGTATATACTTTTCCAATCAATAAATTTTCGTTTCGTTAACATTGAATGCCAATGTTAATAAATTTTATCATACAAACGCGGAAAAAACCCTGCATATTATGCAAAGTGCATAATTAGTGATAATTTAAAGTCTAGCATTCTATTATTAACACATTATAAATTTCATTTCTTTAACGCAAGTATTTTTTACCATATTGTGATAGCTTCTTTTCATGATGGTATTGTGTACACTGAAGTAACGTAAAATCTTTACACGTACTAGCGAAGTTTACATTTGCCGGATCCCTTTATTACGTAGCAGTAATACTGCACAATATGTTAAAATTATATTTATTGAACACTGTATTATAATGATTCAATTAACTGGCTAATATAATGCACTTGTTCCTGTTAATCCATTTTTGACAGATTTCGTCATTTTGTCATGTTGAAATATTTTGTTGAAGCAACTTTTCTTTTTTGCTTTAAAATTTGGCTTTAATGATTTCTCAAAATGCCAAGAGATGTCATGGAGGTATCATGAATTGTGTTTAATGAACAGACAATCGTCTGCAACATGTGGTTTATGGCATGGACCCAATGTGCCTTGGTTTATGACACCCTGTTGTCTTTGTCTGGACGGTCTCCGATCATAACGAGATAATCGATTTGTGATGAACAAAGATGCAATTTAACACCTATGCTGCAACACAGAGTGTCAAAACTGGTGTCTCAATTAAATAAATCAATTACATCAATCGATAAAATGTATTTAATGTGTAACAAGGTTAGTTTTTTTAGACATATAAAGGTTACTACATGCATATGTTGCTAAGATAAAATCTATCTATTTGTTGTTTGTCTTTATCCTCAATTGTTTTCGTTTATTAAATCTATTTTATTCTGAAAGAATTACAATTTCTGAGACTTGTTTTAACTTCAAATGGTCGCAAAGAAGTGCAAGTAGAGAAATTTTGTGGCAACCATATACCGTACTTGCTCTTAAATGGATTTCCACTCCCGAGTTCGTTTGAAGTAAAAACAAATAATAACAATATTATTCAAAAATAAAGATCCTTGCATGCTTATGTCTTTTCAGACATAATAAGTAAAATTATATTTGATATTATGCATGATTATCAACAAAAACGTTGATTTTGTCAAGGCAGTGCTATGAGATAGATATTGAGATAGACCTTCTGTATATGCGCGTTTTGCCCTCCAGTAGAAAATCGGGTCATTTAGCAGGTGCGCGTGACGTCACTCGTCAACGTTCGTATAGACCATTTTCATAAAATGGTGTCTGTGATTTCTGTTTCATTTTATAATCCAAAAATAAATGACTTTGCTTACGTATAGTTCAAATACAAAATCTATTTTTCAAAAATTTACAAAGATGCATCCATGGTTTTATGTTCTAATCAACAATGAAGTGTAAAAACTGAAACTCAGAAATACAATTTATAACAAACACTGATTTTCATCATTCAGAAGCATACTTTAGAACATTCTGTTTACTCCTGAAAAAAACAAGGCTTGAAAATAGTTAACATCTGTCCCAAGACAGCTCAAACTTTCGTCCCCTTTTGACAACATAATGTATGTTTTATGTCAGTCACTCAATATAATTACCATACATACATTCAGTTAGATATCTGTAGCAGTCATAGATATATAACAAGAGCTGTCTCCATAGGATGACATATGCCCCCAATAAACGCTATGATAGAAATTATTAGCATTTTTCGAAACCTAAACGCATTTTTCGAAGCCTAAACACAGACCCTTAGTTCAAGGTCAAGGTCAAAGGGGTCAAAATTTGTGTGCGCATGGAAAGGCCTTGTCCATATACACATGCATACCAAATATGAATGTTACATCTAAAGCGACATAGAAGTTATGAGCATTTGCAAAGTGTGACAGAAAGATGGACAGACAGACAGATGGACAGTGCGATCATTATATGCCCTCCTTCGGGGGCATAAAAACTTAAAGTTGAACATTAATACATAAGGACAAGAAATATGACCATGCCAAATAGTTTGATTAAGAAAAAATAATAATTTGTTAAATTTAATTAACTTTCAAAGCAAAGTCTGCATAAAAGCTACGTACACAAAGAATTACAGAACAAAACCTCAATCAAAACTAAATTACAAAACAATACTTCCATCAAAGAAATGTTTCAGATAAAACAGTTTTTTCTATTTTAAGTAATAGCAAACTGCATTGGTCCCACTAGCTCAAAGTCAATCCCAACATATGCCTGATTGCAAGCAAGTAATTGAATTCAAACTCTTTTTTATTTTAAGTAACATTGTACACTGGATTCAAATCCCATCCCTTGCCATATCTGCCTGTAACCTACGTACACACACAACTTTAAGCACACTTCATCCTTAACTAAGATACTGAACGCAAACTTTTTATATATTTTAAGCAACAGAGACCTTGACCCAAATGGCCAAAAATGCAACACCATGCAAGGTCTACATGTGAGATTGGAGTCATTGCCTGCAATTTTTCACCAAAATTAATTACGCTTTTAACAATCCGGGGCATAATTATGAGCATTTTTGCAGGTCAGAGAAAAGGGCTGTAGACTGTTACCATGCATGATGATCATCAAGACATGTGCAAAGATTCAATTGGATGACTGCAGTTGTTACAGAGATACATATTTGTTACATCTTGACTGGACTTTTGTCAGTGAAAAGGTGGGCATAATCTTGCACAAAAGTTGGCATCAGTTATAGGTCTTTATAAGTAAATGTTCATAATAAAGACTCTGAACACCTAATATAATGTTGTATAACAAAATTTGTAGTACATGTGTATGTGTAGAGAGATGAAGTAGTTGCAACCAATCTGTTAACCAGAATTTTCCCTGTACAAAAGGGGGCATAATTCTTCAAAATGGATGATCAGAATTATGGTAAGTGACTTCACACAATGGCCTCTAACAAACGTGCTTTAATTCTAAAAAATTACATCATACAAAAAAACTACGAAGGGCAATAACTCTTATTTGAGAAAGTGAAGGGTTATTGTTTTTGAGCAAGGCACTTCGCCTTACTGATATCTATACATCCATGAAGTTTCATGTTGGAATCTTATAAAGTTTCTAAGATGTATTCCCTGAAAAGTTTGTGACAGACAGACAGACCAATGGACTCAATCACAGACGGACGTACCATGCAAAAAACATACCGCTCCGCCTTTGGCGGGCTTTAAAACAGTGAGATGAAGATGATAACGTTAACCAGACCATTATGCAGACCCCAACATTTGTAAGAGTAGCATTTCACAGACTATACAGTGAAAAGTCCAGCTTAAAATGATGTCTCAAAGAACCCATCTTAAGCCCTCTAAATATAACTCATATTTCAGAAAAAATAAGTAAGGACAAGTTGGTAAACATGAAAGGCAAAGTTCTTAGAATCCACTAGATATTCGATATATTGAAAGATATACGAGTATTGTTCTGGGAAAATGGGGCTTAATGCTTGAAAGTAAAGTGCTGTTCCAGATTAGCCTGTACAGACTGCACAGACTAAACAGGGATGACACAACAGCTGTTAACTTATTTTTATCTTAAGGAATTCTCTTCTAAAAGAAAATCCAGTTTAGGCTGAAATTGTCATCCTTGATTAGCCTGTGCAGACTCCACAGGCTAATCTGGGACAACACTAAATTCACATGCATTAAACCTAGTTTTCCAATGACGGGTTAACATTCATGTAAACCTCACACAGTACCTTGGTAAGTGGCCCATCTGGCGGTATGGTGCGCAGGAAGTTAGGGAACATACCACTGTCACTGAGCTCGGGGGCAGTTGCATACCAGGAGACGAGGGGAAGCTGGCGCGACTCAGCATACTTTGCAAGCACCTTGGTGTCCCCGCTGTTTGATGCTCCCATTAGACCTGCGGTTGTAAACCATGGCAACATGCAAGTTAAACATGTACCACTTAAATAAAAATTTTGCCGCATTTGTTAAAAATCAAATTAAAAAACCATTTTTGCTAGATTCAAGATTTAAAGGCTTCATTTCCAGCCCTACAATACTGATGAGCAGCAAACAGCATAAAACCTGAACATACTGTGTGTTACTCAAGTGCATATAGCCATTTTTACTCAACATCTGAGCGGGAAAGAGTCTTCTAATTATAAGCACTCATCTACCCAACAGATACACACAACCTACCTAGCATCAGCTTGTTCGTGTTTTTCTGACATTCGTGCGGGGATGACCCATACTGCGGGAAGATGGACTCCGCCATACTGATGGCCATGTCAGGGTTGGAGCAGTAGTCGTTGGCGATCATACCTGTAATGGGCAAACATGAACCATGATGAATGAATGAAATAACTTTTGTAACAAATCAGCTGCTTAACTATATGTTATTAAGTGTGTTTTTTTTTTATAGAAAAAACAACATTTTTTCCTCTACTTAAAGCCTTATATTTCAAATAAAAAAGGCCCTGGTCCCATTTCAAAATGGTGCAAAAAAACACTGTACTTGTATATTATGCTCGTTCAACATCCAAATGGTATAAATCAACTATAGAAACAACTTTGCATGTGGGTATTTAAATATTATAGTGATGAAATTACCTATTCTGACTCCAGGAATGTAATAGTCGTTGAGAAACTCAAGGTTCAAGAACTCGCCCTTCTTATTCAGACGATCCAGGGCCCAACGAATGGCCTCGTATGACTGCATTTCTAGAAACAAACAAACATATAAGAGAATGCAATCTGTTCACCTTTATGCATATGCATTTTATTTAAGTACTTGGTAGAATCCAGCATTTTGAGTTAAGAAATTTTTTAAAGGTTGACTCAGATATTTAATCGGCCTTTTATATATATTCTTTTTAATGATTTTGACAACTTGAAAATCACTTAAAAAATATTATATAATATTTGTTTTTCTTCAAATATTAACACCAAAATCAATACAAAATATCCTTTACAAAACATTCAACATGCATTTATTAACAGCTTTCCTATTTCCTCGCTGTATTTTGATCATCAAATGTTTCATTTTGACTATTCATATTTTCAAGGTGGGGGACATATTGACACATAGTTATCACAATACCTGAATCACCAATACAGTCACAAGCTTATACACACAAATAGCATGCATTTGTAAACCAAAATTTGCCTCAAACAATATTTGTTAGTTCTGTTGTATAGTATAGTATAACAATATTCAGGATTCCTTGTCTTTTCAAAATAAATAAAACCATTATCTCAGTCAACTTATCATATCGACATACTATATACATTCTACAATATAAATACAATAAATTTCTAACAGTCTAAAATGTCAACTTTCTACTAGCAAGACAAATGCTTTCATAAAGAATAAGCAATCAAAAGACCGTAATAAAGGAAGCTGAATATATTCTTATTCTACTGGCAACTTAAAAAAAAATCCATGACATTAAGAAAAGTCTTTATTACCCAAATTTTTATATTTAACTTAAAATTGGTAATCAAAATGACTACTAGCCCAATCAGGAATTGCTCTAAAAATAAACCTAGGTGACTTTGGATAATATTTTACTAAACAGAGTCAACTTGCAGGAATGCCAACATATTAACCTTTTCCCACAAAGTGAAGATGTGCAAACAGCATAACACCAGAACAGCCTGCGAGACATTCGCAGTCTGTTCAGGTTTTATGCTGTTTGCTGCTCATAAGTATCTAAGGTTTTGAGATGAAGCCTATAAAAAACTTAAATCTTGTATTATAGAAAGGTCTTAAATTATCAATAACTTTCTAAGGGACTACAAATGCGTGAAAATACGTATCTAAGTGGCAAAAGGTTAAATAAAACATTCATTCAAATACTCAAACAAATGACATGTTTTTCAGACAAATGGTGGTGATACAGCGCTGCTGAGGGGTGGGTTGTAAATCGCCATCTGATTGGTTGATCACTTGCTTATCAGATCTGCTGACTGACAGCTGGCAAGTGGTACATTATAAATCAATATCAGTGCTGTAGAAATAAGGCTTCTAGGAGTATATTTATTCAAACAAATGGAAAATAATTTTAATGTTATGATAGCTATCAAAAATGTGTCTGATCATGGAAAATAATTAAAACTGTATGAAAAAGATAACAAAAAATATCTACAGATCTGTAAATTTAAACTACTGCATTGAAATATGCGCTATCTAAGCACATTTAAATGTTATAAAACATGCCCCAAAATTGTCTTTTATAAAACATGTAGAAAAGGATAATCACACACTTCTAAAACAAAAAATAATGACAAGCTCTGCACACACAATCTGCAAAGCCGAAAACACAAGCACAGCATTGCAAAAAGAAAGCATGCACTGCACACATTGATAAGTTATATTACCATGCTTCCCTGAAACTAAACACACAGCATTTTAATAAAGATTTTGATCCACTGTTGCATGAATATTTTTTTGTAAATGAAGTCAGAGTAAGACATCAAATGAAGAATAAGCAGTTTTATTGCACACATTTTTACATGCTGTTTTATGACTTTAAATTATGATTTTTGAAGAGCAATATGTGTAAAAGACGTGTGCTCATATCACTGCATACTTAGAAGTAATTACAATTGATATTATTGCATACAGATTCTAAAAATTTGCCTTAACGCATAAAAATGAAAAATGCTAATTAATACCCAAAGCATGGATAGTATATAACAAAAAATAATTAATAACATGAAAAGTATAGTTGATGTCTTATTCCTACATTACATTCAATATACAGTGTTAACGTAGATGTATTATAGGGCATTATAATCAATTCCTATAACAATCTGGAAAAGGCACTACCAATGTTTCTATATAAACACATTTAGTCTATTTATGTGTCTATATAATTAACTTATCGATACAGAATAGAATAGAATTTAAATGACAGTCTGTTAAATGTTAAGATCAAAATATGTGTAATTATTGCATGATACAAGATACTTACTGTAGTCTTCAATATTTAAGACTTTTTGATAATTATTATTAGATTCAATCTACGAAAATTGGACAAAGTTTTTTTATTGCTGAATCAACAAACATTAACATCAATGATTGAAAATTTATTATTTTACAACTGTGTGAAAAGTATTAGAAATCAAGCATACAAAAAAATTCTTTGTTTCCAACTAACCCTAGGGACCCCAATTGCATCATATTTGCTAAATAAACTTTAACATATGAAATTCAAGAGATGTGTTTGTCAGAAACACGATGCCCCCTTAATTGCGCCGCTTTTAAATAAAATTTCAATATATCAAATGGCAGGTTTAGAAATTATCTCCCTTTAAAAGCTGATTACTTCCCTTGGATTGAATTTTTTTACTTTTGACCCCCCTTTTGATCTGGAGGCATAAACCTTTTGACCTTGAAGGACAAAAATGTGCAGCTTCATAAGATACACATGCATGCCAAATATCAAGTTGCTATCTTCAATATTGCAAAAATTATCGAAAAACTTTAACCAAGGTTAAAGTTTTGGTACAGAATGACAGACAGACAGGCCAAAAACAATATGCCCCGGATCATTCAATCCGGAGGCATAAAAAAGCATTGATATTTACATGATATCTGATATTGAACATCCTTATTTTGGGTGTGTGTGTGTGGGGGGGGGGGAAGTAGTGCTTGATTGGTCAATGTAGGCTTAGGTATTACTTAAAAGTACCCAGTGTACTTTAAGTATACCACAAAGTACCCGTACTATGGAAAATATACAAAAACGAATATGGCTGGGTGTCTTTAAGCCGGGGTACATTGTTGTATACTAAAGAGTAACCAGGGCACTTTAAAGAAGTACATGAACTGAAAAAGACTTATTGCATATGAATAGCAAAAACTGTTAACAAAATAAGTCAAGCCAACATGTAATGTTTCTTTATTGTTTGGCATTGTCTTGACCCTAAAGGAGATGTTGAATGCTCACAGCCATTTAATGTTTAAACCCTTTTTCACTACTGCTTACAGAGCAAATTACAAAAAGACAAGCGTACAGAATACTTTCAGCTTCTATTCTATGAATGGGACTGTAGGTGGGGCTTATCAGACATTGCTGAAGTTCACAAGACCAACCAAGCACTTTTTTGAGATGCCAGTGGAAACAAACAACTGTTTGTGGTGCATTTTGCAGACTTGCACATAGGTCATACCTCCATGAGTGATGCCTCCACACCCCACCCCTTTAGGGCCGGAGCTGTGCATGCCAAAGAAACCGACAATGAAGGCGTCAGCGTTAGGTTCGATGATTGCCTGGTTGCCCTGGATGCGATCACATGTTTGGCGCGTCATGGCTGTCTGTCCGTCAGTGTGCATGAACATCAGGACCAGGGCTAGGATAAACAGACCCGCTCGTTTCTCCATCCTGGCTGGAAATGGGTGATCTGAAAAAGTAAAATTTTATTATAAATAACTTCATCATGACAATTCATTATAATGAGGTACATGTCATTATAACAAGTTAACAATGATTGAATCAGCTAATTTAATGTTTTTGAAAAGATCTTTTTATTGTCAAATAATATATATTTTCAAAATATTCGTAACCAAATAATTTTTGTGCATCAATTACATTGTTTAAGGGATTGGATTTTTTTAAATTAAGTTTTAATGAACACAATTATCAGTTCAGTGTGTGTGCTATATAGTAGATAATTGAAATATAATAAAATCAATTTAAACAATGCTCATTTTAAACTTATGAATATCTATTTACAAAAAAATATTCTTAGTAAGATGGTTACATGTATAAAATATAATTATATTATTTAGAATTAAATTTGGTTATAATAAAATGTCACCATAAAGCTATGGCACAAATAATTTCTATATCAATGGGTTATAATAGAACATCAATACAAAATGAAATTAAACTAATAAAATAAAACACATATACGGGCGTTTCAGTTCAATGTTAATTGCTGTTTTACCCCACCTCAGTGAATGTAAACATTTACATGCTTTAAATGCAAAAGCCCAAAGATGTCTATAATTGAAAACACATTAATACCTGAAATAGTGTTAAACTTTCCTCATTACAAACGAAATGTGTCGATTAATTGTCACTGCACACAAACGTTTATCCGTCCGAATGTTTGTGTCGAACCTAAAACTCGAAAAATACTTTTTACCAGGGTGTTGTAAGAACCAACCAGGTGTGCTATTATTAGACGATCCTGTGTATTGAAATGTGAAAATTCTAAATTTAGAACAGAAAAACCTGTCAAACAAGTTTCTGTTACACGCCGGTGAGTTCGATAGTTGGCGTGCGTCTCGCTCTATTTCATTTCCCGCGTTCTGTCTCAAAAAGGGAAACAACTGTCTTAAATATCATTATTTCATATCCGATCAAAATGCTGAAGAGTTTTGTTTATAATGAAATACCATCGGTCCTCTTAAAACAGCCAAATGAACAATAAATAGTACTGTATCAAATTAAAGGTTATGGTTATGATAGCTAAATTTGAATCGCACACACATTGTATTTCATTTTTTGCTAAAGATGGGCCGTCCATAAAGGTGTTGTAGGTTCTTGTTGAGTCGTTCTTTGCGAGTCGTCAGCGTCGTAGCCACGCTGAGGCACACCTCGGCTAAAATGTGCAGAGCAATGTTGAGATTACAAGAAAAAAGGAAAATTTATGTAAAAGCAGAAAATCTATATAAGAAATTGAGGCAATTGCTGCTACCGCTGCTGCTACTACTACTACAACTACTACTTCTACGTCTACTAACACTACTGCTACTGCTGGTGGTGATGGTACTACTACTACACTGCTACTGCTACTATTACTACTCCTAATTCTGCTACTACTTCAATTACTTCTACTACTACCACCACTACCACTAAACAACTACCAGTCTCAATACCACTACAGCTACTACTACTATTACTAGTTACTATTACTACTACTACTACTGCTTCTACTACTACTACTACTACTACTACTACTGCTGCTGCTGCTGCTACTACGATTCCACGATTCCGATAATTTAGGTATAAAATGCGGTTTAAATGGCCATTAAAACGCATCAGAGACGTTCTAGGTATTTTTTTTTCGGGGGCATGCCCCCAGACCCCCTTGAATGACCTAAGATACTGCCTCGGCTAAGATTTGGGTCTGGCTACGCCACTGGTCGTGGGTATAGAGATAGGTGAAATTCATTGATAGAACGTTTGCACCTGATGCAGTCGTTGGGAAAAAAAGTTTTAAAATCGTCACCATCGTTTTGCTGATAAAAAATGCGTAACATAGATTACATTTTTATTCATCCTAGATACGTTATTATGGAATATTTCCTCCTTTATGTATTTTACATAGCTTTTTAAGTAACACAAACTCGTTAACTTATGAGAAATTTAGCTACATCGTCTGTTGACAATTACTCACAAGAGATTAAACTCCCCTGTTATATCAGTTTTAATGCTATTTAGAGGGGCATTTTCACACATTTTGGCAAGCATTGAAGTTTGTCGTTAAATGCTTTATATTCATAAATGCAAACAATGGATCTAAAACCTCCATTAAAAAACATAAGAATAATGATAAAAAAAGAAAAAAGTAACCCTCAACTGGGTTCGAATCACTGAACCCTGGAGTAAAAGTCTATCGCTTAGACCACTCGGCCATCCGTGCTCATACAATAGCATACACGTATTTTTATAATTTATACAAGATAAGTATTGATGCAAAGCATCAAAGGGCGTCGGGAATTTCAGTGTAAAAGGCGTTCAATGAAGTTACATGGAACGATTTTTTTCTACTGTAAATATTAATCTATTGGCCGATTATTTTAAACAAAATAGAAAAAGATACTGGTATAACCATTATCTATAATTTTGTGTTATAACAACCAAATAACCATTATTTATGATGTTGTGTTATAACCCCAAATAACCATTATCTATGATTTTGTGTTGTAACCCCCAAATATTTCATAGTTCATTTTATTTACATTGGTTTACTTTTTTTACTGGCATCCGTGTGCAATTTTCATTAATGGAACATAACAGTGTAGGTTTTTAAAAATCTGCTTCATCTTGTAAGCGTAATTTCATATTTTTCTCAACTTCAAGGGAAGATGATTCTGAACTTATTCTTACGTTGCTCATTTATGATAGGGGTTGAGAACTCATTTATATGAAAACACTGTAAAAGTTTGAAAAAAAATTGAATGAAGACTTTAAATTGCATAAAGAAGCTGCATTTCACAATACTTTTAAATTCAGTAAAAGATCATAATAGATTTATTGCTCCGATATTCATCATTGTCAATAGGGTTCGAGTAATACTGATATAAAAACACTTAACAAGTTTGGAAAGATTCAGACGAAACTTGTTTCCACTTTCAGCAAGTGGAAATTATTTATTTTGTCAAATTTAATAGAAAAAAATCTGGACTGATTGTCACGATGTTTCTCATTTTAAATAAGGTAAAAATGCTCATTGATATGAAGACACTGTAAGTTTGGAAAGAATCTGAAGAAAAATGTTGACATAATCACCTAACCAAGCAGTTTTTCACTTTTATTTTTAAATTCAAAGAGAAATAATTCTGGACTTATGATCCGATATTGCTTATATAGAGTTTGGGTTGGGTCCTCATTGATAAAAAACCTGTGCAAGTTTAGGAACAATCGGATGAAAATTGGACTTCGAACATCGATTTCAAAATTTCTCAAATTCTAAGGAAGATAACTATGGACGTAATGGTCGGATAATGCTAAGGGGCCCATACCACCTGGATAGTAATACGTGTCGCACTTTGCGCTCTATATGTGGTTCTTAAAAAAACTCCGAGGAGTGGTTGACTCTAGGGAAACGGGTTGCTGGGACACAGCTCCTACTCGATTAACGGCTGCTTTCTTTATCGCAACTCATTGTTACAATCAATAATACGTGTCGCGCTTCCCGCTCTATATGTGGTAGGGATAGTACTTAGGGCTTATGATAGACAACCATAAAAATACATGGATAATAGATGTGTTGTTTGCATTTATTTGTTAATATAAAACACGTGTATTTTTGTATAAGATATTAAAGTGATGAAAGAAATTTTAATTAACGTTGTCACCACGCGGCATCCATTAATTTTAATAAAAATGTCCAATTGTAGTAAAATGGATTTTAAAATGTCTACATAAAATAAAGCTTTATTATATTTATTAACCTGACTGAAAAAATTGTCAGACGCCGTTCGTGCCGTAACCCGGGATTGAACCGGGGGCATCTAGATGATTGTTGCGTAAACAAGTTCAGTCTAACGCTCTTCCAACTGAGCTATACCGGCTGACATCATTCATGTACTGCTATTTGGTGAAGTTGTGTATAGCGATCGTTATTATATGTCTATTAATAAACTAATACATTGTACGTTTTCGTACCACTACGCCTTCCAATAAACTTTCTTGCGCGATAGGTCGTCAAATATCGTACTACATTGATTCTCCACTAAATAAGCAAATTAGAAAAACTACAAAATAAATATATTTTGATTATGTTTTGTTTTTATACAAAACCAGATAGTTTCGCGTATTTGCCCAGTCCCTGTGATCTTTCCCCTGTGATCAGTTGTGGATCAGTTATTAATAAAAATAAATAGCTTTGCATTATTGGCAATAAATGTTGTAATAAATGTAATAGGCACAAATGCATAACTTATTTACACTAATTTACACAAAAAATCACCACTATGCAAGATATTCTTAAAACAAAATATATACATTGATCCGTAAAATAACTTCTCCTCCCATAACCGAAAAAAATGCATTACATACTGGAGAGCGACGCCAATAAGCAATCCTCGTATTATCACAAAATATAACGGCAACAACATAACTCTCAAAATTATTCAATCGTTTCGCGTTTCAACGCTTTATAATTTTCAGATTTTTTCAATCGTCAAAAGATGAATACAATGGATATTATAGAGAATGGTTAATGTTCAGTATTACTGTTTCCTCACAAATATCATTACTACAACGAATATTTGCGAAAAGGCCCCTTTAAAGCATACACATCTTGAAATTTGGACTACCGACAAGAATCCACAGCTCAAGAAGACACCATTATTTCAAGATGTCGATTGTCGGGCGATTGCCGGGTGATAACAGTGCGTTGATCGTCCGATCTTCTTTCGATTTCAACCAAATTCCTTCCCTGGCCGGACTTCAGGTAAAATGTAAAGACTTAAAACTAATCCAGACGCCGCCCGATGCTATATATATATATATATATATATATATATATATATATGCAGTTTTTCTTTTACCCATGCGACCTTTGTTTTCTTTTTCACTATAGCCGCACAGCAGCCATTTTAGAGAAACAATGCCCATAACTTCCGCTCAATTCAATGGATCTGTATGGAACGCCTTGACTGTCTTATAATACCAAAACTTGTGATATTATGTCAATCTGATTGTGCATGAATGCCTATAACCATTATATTTATTCATAATCACAATATATGAATACATAATTTGAATATATACAGATAAAGCATTAATAAACAAAGATATAATTTAAGTATATATAGATAAAATGTAAAAATATACAGATGCGAATGAATTATACACAGATTATCTTCCATTATATAAAGGCATTACTTCTTTATATAAAGGCAAACGGTCTTTATATGAACATAAATCGTTATGTAATAAATATAAAGGATGTTTATATGTACATAAAACATTGAGAGATACATATAAAAGTGAAAAAAAATAAAAATAAAAAATAAATAAAAATAAAATAAAATATATATTTATGTACATATAAACATCCTTTATGTATTATATCTCGATACATATATATTATGTATTGATATGAAGATATATGTATTTTAATATTTCTATGAAGTTTAGACATTAATATACGAAGCTATTCGTTATTTATGTATTGGTCACTCATCATTATATAAATTGCTTTCATCATTATAATACTACTTAAAAGTGAAATTTACAAGCCAAATATTTTGCATGCGCCGGAAAATTAACGTTACTATCATTATCAATCAGACCAAGTTGCATTCAAATCCCTTTATTGGTTTATGAGAAGAAGTGCTGACAAGAAAATTCTATTTTTGACCTTTTGACCTTGACTTTGACTCAAATAACAATTCCTGACAAAATGCATAACTAGGCTTAGTACTAATCACTCCTACCAAGTTTCATTGAAATGTCTTCAGAGGTGCATGAGAAGAAGTGCTGACAAGGTTCCAGAAACATCCATCTAGACGTCTAGACAGATCTCTGGAGAGCACAAAAACAATATGCCCCCCCATATGAGGGAGGCGTAATGTGTGCAACTTTATTTTTTGGTGTTCGGGCAAGTTATTGACACGACACGAAACCATTGCATTTTTTTGCACATTCACACACACAAACACACGGACAGGGTAAACACTATATGCCTGGCCCTGTAGCCATTTCATGGTTGGGGGGGGGTCATAAAAAACATTGCTAAATCAATTAATTTAAGATTCTTTACGATTTATCTGCATATAAAGACGATATGTGTTTATATAATTACGATTTATGTTTATATAAAGGTCTTTTGCCTTTATATAAACAAGTTATGCCTATATATAATGAAAAAATATTCGTTAACATTATTACATAACGATTTATGTTCATATAAACTTTATATTATAAAGATCTTTGCCTTCATATAAAGAAGTAATGCCTTAATACAATGGAAGATAATTTGTGTATAATGCATTCGTATCTGTATATTTTTGCATTTTATCTATATATAAGAAAATTATATCTTTATATATTAATGCTTTATCTGTGTATATGTATATATCTGCATATATATATATATATATATATATATATATATATATATATATATATATATATATATATATATATATAGATATATATATATATATATATATATATATATATATATATATATATATATATATATATATATATAATGGTTACAGGCATTCTTGCACAGTCAGATTGACGTAATATCACAAGTTTTGATATTATAAGACAGTGATGGCGTTCAATAGATCGTAACGAATTTCACACTTCATCTGTAGGTTATGTAGGTAGACTCACATACAACAAGAGCACCGCCTTGCGGGTGCAGACCGCTCATCTATTTTCTTTTTAAAGGTGAAGGGACTCTCAATTTCAATCACAAAGGAGGGAGGGATGGAGTGAAGAGGGGTGTATAGTGTGGGTGTGTGGACATTTATTACATTATCTTCCAAAAATGCGGAAAAAATGCAAAAAAAAATGCAAAAAAAAAAAATTCGGGGGTGGGGGGGATGGGAGTAGGGGATTCTTGAGTGAGATGGTTGGATGGTATTTCAAAAATAAATAAAAATAAATATTTGTGTTTTTAACCGTTTAAAAAAAAATTGGGTGGGGGAGGGGGTGGGGTGGGGGGTATAGTGTGAGGGTGTGGTTGGTGGTCATTTGTGAGATGATCTTAAAAAAAAAAAAAAAATAGGGGGGGGGGGATTCGGGGGGGGGATATCACAAGGGATGGTTTGGGTGGAGTCTATTGTGGTATGTCAGGTAAGAGCAGTTTTGTCAAAGTATCAATCAAATCTAATTATAAATAAAGAAGTTATGGCAATTTTAGCAAAATTTAATAATTTGACCTTAAGAGTCAAGGTCATTGAAAGGTCAAGGTAAAATTCAACTTGCCAGGTACAGTAACCTCATGATAGCATGAAAGTATTTGAAGTTTGAAAGCAATAGCCTTGATACTTAAAAAGTAAAGTGGATCGAAACACAAAATTTAACCATATATTTAAAGTTACTAAATCAAAAAAAGGGCCATAATTCCGTAAAAATGACAACCAGAGTTATGCAACTTGTCCTTTTGCTGTACCCTTATGATAGTTTGCGAGTGTTCCAAGTATGAAAGCAATATCTATGATACTTTAGGGGTAAATGGGACCAAAACACAAAACTTAACCAAATTTTCAATTTTCTAAGTATAAAGGGTCCATAATTCCGTCCAAATCCAGTCAGAGTTACATAACTTTGCCTGCACAGTCCCCTTATGATAGTTAATAAGTGTTTTAAGTATGAAAGCAATAGCTTTGATACTGTAGGAATAAAGTGGACCTTAACACAAAAATTAACTAAATTTTCAATTTTCTAAGCATAAAAAGGGCACATAATTCTGTCAAAATGCCAGTCAGAGTTACATTACTTTGCCTGCACAGTCCCCTTATGATAGTTAGTAAGTGTTGCAAGTATGAAAGCAATAGCTTTTATACTTAAGGAATAAAATGGACCTAAACACAAAACTTAACCAAAATTTTCAATTTTCTAAGTATAAAAAGGGCACATAATTCTGTCAAAATGCACGCCAGAGATATCTAACTTTGCCTGCCCAGTCCCGTCATGATAGTAAGTAAGTGTACCAAGTTTGAATGCAATAGCATTGATACTTTCTGAGAAAAGTGGACCTAAACGCAAAACTTAACCGGACGCCAACGCCGACGCCAAGGTGATGACAGTAACTCGTAATTTTTTTTCAAAAAATAGATGAGCTAAAAATCAGCTCATTATCGGAATGCCGGAGAGAAGGACGGACAGTGCGACTGCTATATGCCACCGTGTCGGAGGCATAAAATACAATGTCATTTATTGAAGGAAATTCACGTTATGATTATTTGTAATATATAACGTTCTTTTATACCTAATGCTAAAATATGACATTTCTGCAGTGAAATAACAGCAGTGAAAAGAACAATTGTTCTTTTCACGAGTGAAAAGAACAAATTTTCGGAACTACTTTTTCTACTACTTTTACATTTGCGTATTCCTACGACATCACGGACATGTACTATTTAGTTAATGTTGTTACAAGTTAGTATTATTGTAGCATTATTTTATGCTTAACTTTGTTTGGTTATTTTAGTAACAGCAATAAAATGTTAAAACCTTTCAGCTTTGTTTACTCGTAGACGATCAACTATTGGACTTTTTTCTTTCGGCGGAGGAATGATGCAAACACTAATGACGTCATTTTGTGTATTAAACTGTAATGAGGCACGCCACGGGAGACGGTTATTTTTCAGCGAAAGGGAAATTATTATTGATTATTTTCTTGAAAAAGAGGCATAAAAGAAACAGAAAATGTGTTCATGTCAGTGTAAGATCGTTTGTTATTTCACTCGTGATCATAGAAAAATAACATTTTCACTCGTGGCTTCGCCACTCGTGAAAATATATTTTCTATGATCACTCGTGAAATAACAAACGATCTTACACTGACATGAACAAATATCCTCTATATCTCTCACGTTCAAATAAGTGATAATTTTGACAAATTGCTAGTTCTTGTGTATAGATTATATTTGTATTTCCAAATTACAAATCCATTTAATATAACAACCACTGATTATATATGTATAAATGTAATCACAAATCATATTATTGTGAATTACAGTTTACAGAGATATTTGGTAAATAAATATTTTTAACAAAAGCCGTTAATATAATGTTTGCATATTTAATCAAAGTACTGACAGTACTGGTGTGACGATTTTTTTGAGAGGATGGATATAAAAGCATCAAGTTAAGTTTATCTACATCACCACAATCACCACAATTGTGTATGTTGGTACGGAATAAAAATTTGGTACAAAAATTTTGCCAAAAAAAAAATGGGTATGAAAACAAATTTGGGTACGAAAAAATATTTGGGAACACAAAAATTGGGACCGAAAAAAAATTGGGTACGAACAAAAAATTGGGGATGAAAAAAAATTGGGTACGAAAAAAAATTGGGTACGAAAAATTTTAGGTACGGAAAGAAAATTGGGGGAACGGGAAAGTAGTACCTGTTGGGAACTTGACCCACACTCGCACATTTTCGGCCCTTTCCGTCAAACATCAGAGAAGTTCCTCGAAGGCAATAGTATGAATACACATTTCGGAAGCGGTAATGCAGTCCTACCTACGCGCGTCAAAATGAAATATGTACACAAGTCTGTCAGGAATGATTAAATTAACGAAGAAAATCGTGTATTGATGTAAGTTTTTTGAAGAAATGTGCAAAAAATATATTAAACAAGAGCTGTGTTTGTGAAACACAATGCCCACTTCTGCGCAGCTTTGAAGCCATATATTTTACCTTTGACCTTGAAAGATGACCTTGACCTTTTACCACTCAAAATGTGCAGCTCCATGACATACACATGCATGCCGAAAATGGAGTTGCTATCTTCAATATTGCAAAATTTGACCTTTGACCTTGACCTTGAAGGATGATCTTGACCTTTCACCAATCAATATGTGCAGCTCTATGAGATACGCATGCACACCAATATTGAAAAAGTTATGGCTAATGTTAAAGTTTTAGGACAGACAGACAGACGCTTTATATTTGACATTTGACCTTAAAGGATGACCTTCACCTTCACCTTTCACAACTGAAAATGTGCAGCTCAATGAGATGCATATGTATGCCAAATATCAAGTTGCTATGTTCAATATTTAAAAAGTTATGGCCATTAAAGTTTTCGGACGGACGGACAGACTGACACACTGACTGACTGACTGACAGTTCAACTGATATAGGCCACCCTACCGGGGGCATAAAAAGCAATGGCGATATTTTTCTCAGCCACATTATTGTTAATAGTTTGATATCACAAAATGAAAGTGAAAGTAGAACTGTCAAAAATGACAACCTGTAAACGTGTTGTTTTTGCTGGCATGAGAGGGCGATTACACTCAATGTGTTCACATTTTGACCATAGGCTTTGTCAATGACCTTTATAGTATGGGTAGCTTTGATATTATTTATTGCTATCATGTAAATGAATGATTGTGTATATGTTTACAATACACAAAGCATAAATAATTATATAAATATACTGATTGAGCTTATAATAATCTGAGAACTATAGCCAGGTCAATTAAGGACGACTTAAAATACAATTTTGTGTCCTGATTTCATGAAGAAATGACCATGAATGTCCTAGATTTCAAATTCAAGGCCCTGGTGTGACACATTGGTAGCATTACCGTTAAACTGTTACCAGGCTTATGAAATTAGTTTTTATTAGCATAGGTGCTTGCACCTATGCTTAAGGTATATACCACATTTTGAAAATCCACATCGGTCGGTTACCCTTTATGAAGCCTTACCTGATCAAAAATCAGACGAAATATCTATTTAATTTAGCATATGGTAATTCTTACAATTTTTTTGGGGGAAACGTTTTTCTAACGTTGTCTTCCAAGAATATTGCTGACACCGTTTTTAGTGAATTTTTCTAAGACCGTTTTATGTCAAAAAATCTTCTTATAACCTAAAACAAATTTCGTTCGTAAAACAATTCTGTTCTTGTTGATAGTGACCTCACACCTAATTTATATGGGATCCCAATTTCTATTTCCTTCGTTTACTGTTCTGTGAGAGGTCAAATGTTTACATAACTGAATTAATAAGGCCCTGGTTAAAGTATATGTAACATTTCATCGGTTAATTATAAATAGAAATTAAAACATATTCTCAGCAGGAAGTGGGGCATAAAGCACTTTTATTCTTTGAAAATGTGTAAAAAATGGCGGAGTACGATGAATGTTTTCTGATTTATGACATGGATTCTGACGTGCCTTTCTATGGATTTGATGAAGTAGAGTTTAAAAGTAAGAGATGTGTTAATTGAAGTTAAAATGATTTACTTTGAGCCAGAAATTTACGTTACGAGTAGAGTTAACGGTTTAAATGTGGCATCGGATTTAATGGATTCGCGTGAATTCTGGACGAGTGCTGTGTCTGTAAAATATTAAATGGAAAGCTGTAAATGTATCAAGTCGGAAAAGAAAACGGATGGTTGCATAATGGTATGCGTGAAATAATGTAATTCTACGTATTTATTTTCATAGTTATGTCATTTTGTAACCATTCACATTCGTCACTATTTGGAATTCCCGTTTCTAAAAATAGAGCATTTTGTTAACAAGGGGGGCGACTCGTGATGTCAGCAATCGTTAAGGCTACAATATACTAAATAATCGAGTCATGAAGGGCTGTACTTTCTAAACAAATCATCATATTTTCCTCGAAGGCATGTTGTACACTTTGTTCTGGTTTTATCGTTTGGAGATATTGATAGGGGAAGCATAGGTGTTCACTACTTAATCCCTGAAATAGGATAAAGTTGGAGATTAAAGTAAAAAATGGCACTGCAAAAGGTTACAATCCACTAGAAAACGGCCGAAAAAGGCGCAAAAACAGTCGATTTTGATTTGAGTCGAATTTGTTTTTGGTTTGAACATGACAAATCTTTTTTATTGCTTAAATCGATTCAGCTAAGAATGCCCGTCAAGAAAAGGTATGGTTATGGGGGTCTCTATGTGCAAAATGTTGTATTTATTTTCGCTCAAAGTTGTCGCTTTTACATCGAAACATATAAGGAAACTATTTAGTATATTTTGACCTAAACATTTACTTCAGCAGCATCTTCCCTGTATCTTGCAACTATGCTTTCAGCGCCATCGGCGCTCTCGTTGATAATAGCAAATCTGGATTTAGGTGATCTTCAAAGGTACATTTAAACTTTAGCTCTGTCAAAATCAAAGTGTCAAAGACAAATGAAAGATGCGTTCATTAATTATTGTCCAGTTGTTTACTACTGCTGTAAGTTTTTATATAATATGACTGATGAACATCATGTGAGAGAAAATTCACATTATCATTGTATATCAGGTTTAGCAGCCTTTTAGATAACAAAGTATGCTAGTTTTCAATGTCGCTTCTGGGGATCAAACCCGTGCAGCTTTTAGGAAGATTTTGAAATTTTCGATCCCTCGAGAGCAACCAAACCAAAAATTAAGTCAAATATTGCCGACTCGGTTTTTTGAGTCGGTTCATGAGGGTTAATGGAGCTCGATTGAACATTGTCGGCTCTGGTACTACTTACATTTACACCGGGTACTCTTAAGTATACTTACATGTACCCTGGGTACTCTAAGTATACTTACATGTACCCTAGGTATGGTAAATAAACGTAATTGTACTCGGTCCATATTAAACTGTACCCGAGTTGTATTCGCGCCCAAAATCCGATGTCGTAAAACGCGCAACCTATTATCTTAAACACACTTCTCTTAAAAAAACACTGCATCAACATGCTTTTTGAGTATGTGTTCCGATAATATAGAGGCCATTCTACAGAAAATTGACATAAATGTGCAGGGCTTTACACTAAGGCACGTCCGAACGACATTCACTGCCCGTACCTTTGTCCGGGCTAGCCAATGTCCCAGGAACATGCCCGACCGGTGGTGTGTATTTTGGGCGGGATTATATGTTCTATATCAATAAACTGCGTTTTAAATAAGCTTTTCAAAGATGCAAAAATCTTAATACAGTACGATCAGATGACAATTAAATCCCAGAGTGAGTTCGGAGACAACAAACGGATCGTATCTCGAAATAAATTCGGAACCCCCTGATTGCAATCAAAAAGAGGCCGACAATTCAGAAAATCCCCGGCGGTTTTCCTGGTAAAACACGTCAGTACCTATTTTTAAACGGAATGCCGCTAGACACGGTTTTTGATTGGTTTCCTCGAAGTGACGTGTTTTCTCAATGAAAATACGTTTGAAACTAAAAGCCGGGATCGCCCAGGATCGTCCGGAATGATGAAGGTATAAAACTCGACATTAACACAAAGTAACTATAAAATTAATAGTTATTTATCAATTTTAAATAATTTTAATTTGCTGTCATTAAGGAAAAGTTATTCCATCCTTTAGACGATTAATAAATCCAATTAGAGGAAGATAGAGACTTTATTTAGATTAGAAGTGTTTTGACAATATTTTTTACGCAATTCAATTAGCAAAACTAATATTAATGGTCGATCCCGGCTTTTAGTAGAGAGTTAACCCTGTACAATTGTTACAACTACCGTAAAACGTTATTTTGCTAAGATTCACTTACCATTTCTTGTAAGACGGTAACCCGGCAATCTATATAAAAAAGGCTTTAACGTTCATGTCGTTGTTTAAGTTTTGCTTTACGGGTGGGGATGGGGGTTCCTCGGATACGAAAAGAAAGGGGAAGGAGGAAAGTAAGAGAAAGTATGAGGAAATAAAAAAAACAAGAAAATTTCTCCAGAAATGGCGTGAAGATAACAAATAGATGTCTTAAATAGATGAATATTGAATTCAATAGCATTAGTAAGGCAAGCTAATAAGAATGATTTCATCATAATTGCGCATCTCCAAGCACAAGAAAAAATGATAAAATGACAAGTTGAATGATAAATATAAAGGTTTTTATAATACTTGGGTCAGGGCACATGAAAGATTGGTCAGGGCTAGTAGGTTCTGCATTTACTAGCCCGAACGGGCTAGTTGAAAAAAGTTAGTGTTCAGCCCTGATGTGTATATATAATTATTACAAAAAATAGTCGACAACGACGGATTTAGGGTTAAATTTCCCAGGTACATTTTAGTATATTTACCGTACCCGGGATTCATGTAAGTATACTTAAGAGTACCCGGGGTACATGTACGTAGTACCCGAGCCGACAATGAACAATCGAGCGATACTGGAAGGTGCAACATCTCTCACGCCCCTAGCATCGCCTTTAGCAGTATTCAATTCTCAACAGGAAAGTGCTGGAGTCATTGATCCCGAGGGACAAGAAAAACAATTGATTAATGTTCGAAATAAATAATTTGATTAATGACAATTCTATTATTTGAGCCAGGTCACAGGAAAAGCGCAGTCAAATCAGTATCCAATTAAATTATTTGTTATTGTCAGAAAAACGCTTTTAAGCAAACAGCTTTCAAGCAACTGCATGCTGATCTAGATCCAAACTGGCCACAATCGCCTTAATGTCTCTTTTACTGTGACACAGTACATTTAACTTTAAAATGATAAAAAGTACTAACACTAAGAAATAGTACAAACCAGTAAAGAGTTTGAAATCAATGTTGAATTTCAGGACAGCTTGGTGATCTGCAAATCCCCGATGAAATGTTGATATCGGGTATCTTAGTCATTCAATAAGTCGCAAAATGCTCGAATACAATTTATAAAGCACAATGTGACTTATATTGATAACTAAAAATACCTGTATGCCAGTTTTTCCGTGTCAAGCTGTTACGATCCAGAAAGTCCTTCATTCACATCGAGTATATATCCTTCGAATTCCAACTATTGTTGTCATAAGCGGAGATTTAGTGAATAAATAATTCATATATCCTAAATGACAGCTTCTAAATAGCGAAACAAGCCAATTTATGCAGTAAGAAAGTTTTGAATCGAGACTCTCACGGGGACGGCCATTGTTGAATGTTGAAACACGAACGACAACTCTGCTAGGAGAATGTTATCAATGACGAGCAATCTCCTACGCAGTGGCGTATGCCCAAGGGAAGTAACTGAAAAATCGAGTTATCTCAATCGGACTGGCTCGGTCTTTTACATAGGTCGCCATTGTGAATTTTTTTTAGGTGATTATCAAACCTTGGACGATGCTGTTCCAGCATCGTCAAAAATTACAAAACTTTTAACTTAACATGATATATTGTGTGTAAAATCGTGCAATCATTGGTCGTCCTCGCCTATTGTCAATATCCTGCCGCCTTGATCCTACACTTGTCAGGAACATAATGCACGAGGTAGACAGCCATGACCAATTAAAGGCGTGTGTCGCTAATTGATTGTTTGCGATGCACTAATTAATATGTTTGCACTATCAAGTTATCAATAATTAAAATATCTTATAATCGTAGATTGGTAGTCGATAGGGTGTGGACGTGTTTTCATGTGCTCTTTATTAATATATTACGCGCACAGAAAAAGTTGATATTACTGGTCGGGTACGTAATTCCGGCCACTTTTGGGACTATTTTAACAAAATCTTTTGTTTTAGGCAACTGGTTGAAACTAAACTTCACATATATAATCCTGGGTTCAAAACTCACCTAGCATGAAAATTTCAATAGAATTAGATCAGTGTATGTTACTTTTATGAACAGTAATTAATGACATATAAACTATCAATTTTCGTAGGGCAATTGTACCTAAAAAATCGGCCACTTTTCAGTTTAATCTGCAGGTACAATTACAAAGCAATATCTTTAGACGAATGTCCTCATTTTAAGAGTATTAATAAAGGTTTACACAAACACAATTTTTGACTTGAAACTTAATATATATGCGACGTTTTTATATCAGTTACTCCCCCTACCTATTTTAATAAATATTAACAGGCCTGCACGGTTAATGGGGAACTGCAAATTCATAAAAAATATTTATTTTCAATAGTTTTAATCAATTTTTACTAACATAGCTAAGAAAGTAAAAACATTTTGTTTAAAAAGTTGACTTTAGTGTCGATTTTTAGTAAACGCTTATATTTAATTTTACAACATGTAAACTATTAATATTCAAATCAAGGGAGGTAATTCATATATTAAAAGTTTATATTTAGGTCCTGATTTTTTTGTTTTAAATGTATGTTTTTATACAATTAATTAAAAATACCTTAATAAAAGTTGATCAGAGAGAAATAATAATAATTTTATCAAATATATTTGTTTCTTATATAAGTATAATTTTTTGCATTGGCTAATGACGTCATTTTTCCCATGAGAGAAATATCTTGTGTTATGTTTGAGACATTTTAATGCAGACGTCTACAGTGATATGCTTCTTTAAATTGCAAAATATTGAGAGTAGGGTTGGTTTTCAAGTTGATTGTTCTAAAAATTATCAAAACATGTGTGTTTAGACCATGAAAATGATTAAACACAGGTGGCCGATTTTTTACGTACAGGCCGGAATTACGTACACGACCAGTATGGTAGAAAAAAGGATAATATGCAAAGTGTAATGCGAGTGTTACATTTTTCTGATAAAATCAATAGTAAAGACAAAAAAAGTTACTTTTTAAAGCATATTTATTAAAATCATAGGACATTAATTATTGCCTGTAACATGTGAATATATTTCTATTTAAATATAAAATAACACTGACAAAATTTTACAGTTTTAGCTGGTAGTACAATTACTAAAATAAATACGCTTCATTATAACAAACAGTACGCTGTTTAACCTAAGTCAAACATAAATCATTTAAATAATATATACAATTAAAACCATCATTTGTTACAAAACTCAACTCAATAACGTTAAAAAATAACATAAAGAAGCATATATCCCAATATATTTATTAACAACATCATATTCAATTGCAATATTATTTTATTCTATACAATATATCAGTGTGACGAAACCTCCACTGCCCTCCTTCATAATATCAGTGTGACGAAACTGCATTGTGACGAAACCTCCATCACCCGACAGCGTTTAACATGGTATGCGTACTATGTATGCTGACAGACAAATGCCCTTTTCGGCATAGCTGTATAAGCCAGCTTTTCACCTTACCTGACCTTTGTAAGTGTCCAATAAAATTCAAATAAAATTTCCCCGCGGCTAGACACGAATGAATACACTTCATTTAGCCCGTTGGCTGAATTAAGCATACCACCAGAAAATTGGAAACATAAAGACGTCTTTGTAACACAATTTTACTGCATGTTCAGCATAAAACAATTTATCTCTAATGAAAAGGCTTGATGGATAAAACAATTTTACACTAAACACTCAACATCAATACAGTTTGTGCGTGGACCTTTTATTTTCAGAGGATTGCCAGCGCGAGAGCGTTTGTACTTAAAGGCTATGTTCTCATAGTTAGTAATTACTTCCATATTCCTCTCTGTGTACTAGTATATTTAAGTTCATAAAAGTATCGTTTTTCCCTATCCTGATATTAGTTTTGGCCAAACCATGATAAATTGTTTTCGAATTGAACATTTAACATGTAAAAGTATTAAGTTTTAAAGTTTCGTACATTCCAGCAGTGGAAGCGTGGCCTCACTTTAATGCATCGCATTCCAGCCCGCAAGGTATCAGGGTCAGTAAAACAATCGCTATAATTATAATATAGACGCTATCGCGTGAATTAGGTGAACTGGAATTTTCTTTAGACCAGGAATATGTTAAATGAAGATATTCAGCGATATAATTATGGTATGTCAATAATAGATTCTTAATGTGTTTTCAACAATACCATAATACAGTAAATATTATTTTTGATTAATTTAACAAGAATTATTCCACCATATTGACTAATGTATTAAGCATGAGCGTGTTGATTCTCGATACTGTTAATAATCGAATCAAATAGCAATTCCCGACAAACCACTAAAACAGTTTTGTTTGAAGAACGCGCGTATAAATATTTAAAATATGTACGGATACTTCGCGTGTGGCCAAACTCATATGTTTTAATATCACTTCCATTCTTCTTTTGGTTTTCTGTTTTGTATCTATAGGTTTATGACTAGCAATATGTAATAATGTAAAAAAAGCCGCGAAAACTCCGCAAAGCATCCCGTACTGCGTGTGATGCAGCTAAGAACTGCACAGAAAAAGACATTCGCTATCTTTGATCTCATTCATTGAACTCTTTACCTTTTACCAACTACAACCACAATCAACACAGTATATCTTTTTTTTAAAGATATTTCTTGTTCGTAGTAATACAGATGCTAAATGGTCATCAAGTTAATCAAATTTATATTAAATCCTTAATTATGATATTGTAGTAGTATGGTGAACAAGACTTTTGTTTGGTGGTCAAACTGCTATATATAATCTTTTTTTTTTGAGTTTGCCGTTCCCTTATAAAGCATACCACTTTGGTTGGATTTCCATTTGTTTCATTTTTGTTTCATTTGCATTTGTCATGATTAATCATAATCTTCGGGTTATTTTGTATGGACCATGTTTTTATTGTTGGATTTTTTTGTATAATAATATTTCATAATCTTTTGGTTATACATGTGTATTTTCCTTGTTAATTATGTTCTTGTGTTACATTTTCATAATAAATCCTGTTTTTTGTTTGCATTTCGGAAATGTCACCACTAATCTTGCATAATGCCACTACAAATATGGTAATGGTCAAAGATGGATTTTGTATGTTGTAGAATAACCGTAGTTAAGGAAAATGACAAGCAAATTAGTAATCAAGGAAAACAGAGACATTGGTACAAATATAAAAGATTGTTTTATTTTCATAGCAGTACAAATTTGCATAATAATGAGTAACTACAGCATATTCACAAATCTCCTTAACAAAATATATGCATTTCGACAAAATAATATGATAACATGTTCAAATAAAAATTGTAACGTTTTCTTTATTACATCTAGTAAGCTCTACTCAATCAACAAAAATCAATTAGAAAGTCGTTTTTTTTTCATGGTTTCACTAATATATATGTAGCAAAATTGTCATTACTTTGAATAAGTATAAATAAATTTTACTTTCAATGGTAAGTTTTTATTAATAGCAAAACAAACTTTATAGATAATTGTAAAAAAAAATGGCTATATACAAGTATATTTTGGTCAACTATATAAATAGCACAAGTAATAAAAATTAAACAGAACTAACGGGCATCAATAGGGACATTTTGTCTCCATGTACATGAACGTTATGTAACATAATTATCATGTTATATTATGTCTAACAAATATTTTTAGATGAGAACAAAAGCATATTACTATTTACTCTCAAACTATCTGTTCATACAATCATTACAATGAAACACAATCTAAAATAGAAATCATTGTCTCTTAATGAAACAGACAATATTGTCTGTAAACGAGTATTTATTGGTAAATAAATAATGATTAGGAGTTCTGAGGAGTTTCAATGTGCCTGCACGCACATGGATAAAAAAGTGTAGCTTTCAGCAAGACGATTTATCTAAATTTATAGCCTTTAGACAAACACATTTTCTAAATTAACAGATATTGCAAGAAAACACTATTGTTCAAAATATACAATACAAATTTCATACATTACCAAACATTCATCAACAAACTTATAACAAAACAGTTTTTATTTCCAGATTGATTTAGCATCAACACCAGCACACTTATGTGTTTAACAAATACAAGCCATGGGTTGAATGAAAAACTGTTCTACTGAATTAACCCTTTACCACTTAGAAACAAATTTTTAAGCTTTTGTAGTCCCTCAGAAAGTTACATTATATTAAAGGCCTTTCTTACTATATCCAAGTTTAGTAAATCTAAGGACAAAGTAGAATATTTCCTTAATGTATCCACAGATTGAACACACTACTACATAGCCATTGTACAACAGATGTCCTTGACACACTACTACACTGCCATTGTACAACGGACGTCCTTGACACAACATTATTATGTTTAAGTGAGTTGAAGTCTGTCATCATTCAATGATGTACTGAAAATTGAAGAAAACTTAAAAGGTTATTGGAATCATGTCATGACAGTGTCTCAATGTTTAATGATTATTTATCTACCACATTAACCCATTTATGCCTAGAATCTAGAAAAAAGGCCTTGGCAAACAGCGTAGACCCAGATGAGACGCCGCATCATGCGGCGTTTCATCTGGGTCTGCGCTGTTTGCTTAAAGGAGTTTCTGTAAGAAATATTCTAAATATAGACATATATATATATACTAGACATCCCTAATTTTGGAAATAAACTGATCCAATTTAGAAGGATGGGAGAGTCCACTAAGGCATAAATGGAAAAGTTGAACTGCAACCTAAAGAATGCTCTGATAATCTAGTAAATAACCAGTTTAGGTGAATGAAACAAGATAATGCGTTCGACAAACGCACATGAACCAGAAGGGATAATTGACAGTATTGATTAATTAGCTCATTTGAATAAGTTGTAAAATAACTTAAATTTGGTTAAAATATTCATGAAGCATAACAAATTTTAATATAATAGTCTAAAACTATGCACACTGCACAGTTATAACATTTTCGTTATATTGCACTTATTTTATCATTCGATAACTTACTTTACCTTATATGTTTATTGGTAGCCATTTTCAGACGGGACTTTTGAGTCATTGGATGGAACAGCATCTGGCTGGTACATTTGGTTATTGTATACATTGGAATACAGCTCACCGTCTGAAATGTAGAACAGTTAATTGTTGAACAATGGGGAATAGGTTGCTGCTAAATAAAATTTAGTCTCGTTCTGAGAAAACTGGGTTTAATGCATTTGGGTAAAGTGTCATCCCAGATTAGCCTGTGCAGTCTGCACAGGCTAATCAGGGAAAAAACTTTCCGTCTTAACTGAATTTTCATGTAGAAGAGATTTCCTTAAACGAAAAATACCATAAAAACGGAAAAAGTCGTTCCTGATTAGCATGTGCAGACTGCACAGGCTAATCAGGGATGACACTTTATGCACATACATTGAGCCTCGTTTTCTCAGAACGCGTCCCATTTATTCTTCCCAATCTTAATATGATTGCATGGAATACTTGGTGCTAATGATCCTTTTTAAAGGATTTTTTTACACTGTAGAAATATGTCTTATGATGTATTTATTACCAAGAAAATCTATTTAATTAAGGTAACTGTGTACAGTTTGTGGTGTTTATACTTACTTACCGGCTTAAAACATTATACTACTTTTTTTCAAAATCCACATAACTTATCACATAATTACATGTTCACAATTTTAAAATTTAAATACATGTATATAAACTGATCATAAAGTAAATTATAATATTCAACTGTAACACTTAACTGGACACTTACCCTTTCCCAATCAGAAGCAAAATGAAGAGTGCCATATGCAACCAGTATTTAACCAGTGCAGCCTGCCAGTGACTTGCAGACTGTTCAGGTTTTATGCTGTTTGCTGCATATCAGTATCTTACAATTGAAAGTAAATCTTTTAAAACTTGAATCTAGCAGAAAGGTCTTTAATTTAATTTTGATTTTTAAGGCAATTCAAATGCGTAAAAATGCATATCAAATTGGAAAAGGACATAAAAGACTCACTAGCATCATCAGGTGGAAACCTCTTTGCCTTCTCTTCTTCTGAAGAAAACTTTATGAGCAGGACCAGCTTCCTGAATGGGTTACATATGAGCAGCGCCGTGGCGTTCAGCAGGTTGCCTATGGCAATGGCTGGGTCACGGAACGGCGGTCCCGCGCTGGTGGAGACGATCATCCAGACAAGGAAGCAGCCGGCCGTGCAGACGCAGGACACGAAGATCCAGCGAGACTCAAAATAGTTGCTCTCGCTGTCCCAGGAAAGCGCTGAGAAAATTGCTGTCAGCACTACCAGGAAAATGATCAGCACCATGGACAGCACGATGGAGATATCGTAGAAATCGTGCGGGTCGCACCACATCCAATCGTGCTGCAGCGTTGAGTCCTGCATGAGGCTGGCAGACGGCGGCTTCAGTATGAGCCACTCTATGGGTATGATGCACTGGACCAGGATGATGCCAATGGCGATGAGCACCAATGACACGGGGCTAGTGAGACCCACATATCTGTCTGGGCTGAACTCGGTGTCCTTGAACCGCCAGTTGTCGACAGCCTTAACTAGGAGAGGGGCAAGGGCGATCGCATACACCACCCCCATCAGGAATTCCCGGATTCCGCATGTGTCCTTGGAGGCGGGATAGAAGAACGCAAAGTTTATGGCATATATGCAGAGGATACCTAACATCACCAGGAAACCAAGGAATGTCGTGCCGCCTCGAACAGGATAGAAGATCAAGAAGTAGAAAAACAGTAATATGCCGACAAGGAGACCGATACAGGTCAGTACACCCACTGCAATGGCCCATATTGGCCAATTCAGCACCTTTTTTCCAGTATCTTCGTCATACACAAAATAGTTCCGTGGTTCATGATCTCTCATGTATTTTGGATTTACCTGAAAGAGTTAAAAAAAATTAACATGTGTTTTGTTATCTGTGTTGGTATTTGGAAACACTAAAATCTGAGGTTTTTGTTTGTTGTCTTGTATTATAAAATGAAATACGCATATAACAAATGATACACAAGCATTCGATAACTAAACAAACTTGCAATTAAGAAGAATTATGCCCCTAGTTACTAATAAACTGGTTGCAAAGTAAAAGAGAAACACCCCTCACTCAAAATCTCATAGAAATGCAATGTCTCCCACATACAGTACCAATTCATAACTTTTTATGAGCATACTTTGAAAAAATTAATCAGAATGTATGTACATGCAATAATTAAGTTAAAGCTTCAGAATGTATCTTGATTACTTGTTTATCTGATGTTGGTTTGTCGTCCACAACACAGTCACAAATTTGACTTTCTGGACAAGCTGACCGAATGCCACTTTTTCCTTCCTGTGCATACGAGGTTGAATTGAATGTGAAGACATCATTCATATGACTCCCGATCTAGAAAAACAAATCCATTCACAATTAATACTTTTGCGCACTCATATACATTAAAATACATGTCAACTCTTTAAATTCAAAGCGTGTGGAAAAATAATTCTTCAGATAAATTGTTGCAATGATTGGGTAATATTTTTATCAGATTGAGATCAATCTTTAACCTTTGGCCTAATTAGAACAAAAGTAATTAGAAGTGGCGCGGCAGAGGCCGACTCGTATCCCCACACCGCATAGATTTTATATTAAAAGGCAATTTTGGGTGGGCAAGGCTTATGTTGGTGGGGCACCGGGATGGGTAATGTGGACATGGATGGTCGAAAAAAGCTGTGTTGTCATAAGAGATGTTCAGTATTAATTTGAAGTCAATTGGTGAATAAATGATGAAGACTATCTGATAGATAAAAGGTCTTGATTGTTATGTTAAAACAAAATTTTGGGTGGGCGTGGTTGTCCACTATCTCCTCCTACACTATTAGAACTAGAACCTTGAAACTTACACACATGGTAGCTATGAGCATATGTGCGACGGCACATTTTTTGGAATTTTGATCTGACCCCTGGGTCAAAGTTATTATCATGTGCGTTGCATGTTGTTAGTAAAATTAGTTGTTTTTTTACCCATTTATTTGCCCAAAACTTTTGTCCCAGGGGTCAGATAAAAATTCTGTCGCCGTCACCGTCGCACATATGCTAATAGCAACCATGTGTGTAAGTTTCAAGGTTCTAGTGCTAATATTGAATGAGGAGATAGTGGCCGAACGGACGGACAGAAAAGCGGAGATCAATACAATATTTACGCTTTTAAAGCGTGGGGATAACAAGGATAAACTTTTTCTTGAGGATTAACTTTGATAAAATTGAAGGTCTTAAAAACACCCTTGATATAAATTTCAATTGCATTTATAGGTATCAGTGTACTTATCATGCTTTGCCAATTATTGTCAATTAGAAGAAATAAGGAAGATCCATTACACAATCTCTTAATGCTGTATCCAAACAATCTTTATCAATTTTTGAAAGTCTTGATTTTTTAAGCATAAGCAGTAAGATATCTCAAAATGTACGCCATTATGTTGTTCTGCAAACTGTGAACAACAGATTATCTTTTAGCGCCAATACTTTAGTGGTGTCATTTTAAGTGTAAGTGTTTTTTTCTGGCAAAAAGTGGTATTACGGAATAGCAGAAAATCTGGGTGGTCTTGTAATTGATGTTTTTCAACATTCATATCTATAAGAAAGTAAATGGGTCTTTTAAATAATGTGTTGAAGTGGTTTTTGGTGAACATGCATAATATATTTTCAAAAGAAGACATTTTCAAACATCACTAACAACAAATATTAAGTTGAATAAATAAGATATGCAAATATTTATTGGATTCCTGTTAAGAGGCATCAATGATTTTATTATTGGTTTGGTATGTTTTAAAGTCTAGTTTATTGTTTATATATTAATGGAAGTAATTATTTTTTGTAAAATATCATATATACATGTGACATGTGACATGCTTAGAAAGCAGGCCATGTGTTGCAGGTTTTGCAAAAAACTGGCATTTTCAGGTATTGCAGAAGACTATCTGATAGATAAAAGGTCTTGATTGTTATGTTCAGCTGGAGTTGTCATTGATAGATCTTTCTTTACTGTTAATAAATCAAACTAACTGATGCTACAACTGACTGCATATATGCTGAACACTGAATACTAGAGCAAAACTTCTAAAGGAATCTTACCTTTTTATATGCGTAATGATCATTTCCGTCTATGGTTAGGGTGTATATGGAGTAGCCGACGTCCCAGTATCTATCTTCGCCCAACTCAACATTGAACGTTTCCTTCGATGACACATCACTGATAGGGATACTCCATTTAGTGTCAAGCGTCTGCTTGAAGAGGTTTACGCGGGAAGTGGAAGGAGATGCTGTGCATTCAGCAAATGTTTTGCCAAAGCAATTCAAGTCCCGCTGAAATGCGATATATGCCTCAATGATCACATGTGAGGCTGCAATTGGTCCCAGTCCAACTCCGTGACTCTTGAGCTTGTCAATCTTTTCTAACGTCATCATCTCAGTTTCCAGACACGTGGCGCTATATGAGACCCGCACTGCAGTTTTTGGGTTTGCCAGCTTGCATTCATGGACATTCTGATAGAACTCCTCAAACCAATCATCTGGCAGTCCCAGTCTTTTGTTCCAGCTAAACTCGTTTTTCAGCCAGTTGTAGAACGGATCATAAAAAGCATCTCTTATGCCGACAGTAATTGCGCCTCTGAAATTCTTTATTTCGTCTCCCTGAAAACTTTCAACTACAGACATCACATTTGACCACGTATCAGCTCCAATAACAACAAATTTTTTGTCCAAACCTTCTGCTTTAATGGCTTGAAGAACCTCAGTTGGATTAATAATCAAAAGGACTATCACATTTATGCCGTCCACCTCGGCTATGGTGCGCACGGCTGGTCTGATATCTTCGGGTGAGTCACTAACTCCTACCCCCACAGCAGAGCCAATACAAGAGTATTTACCATCATTAACAATTCTTTGTAGCTCCCTGAACGCGTTGATCCCGTAACTCTCTTTGCTGTAAATAACACCAATGTAGGACCAACCATTGGTTTTCAGGATCCTTGCTATGACCTCCATTTGTACGCTATCAGGCGGAACCATGCGTGCAAAGTATGGGTAATTCTCTTTGTTACTTAGTGCAATTGACGAAGAGATTGTTCCAAGAAGTGTTATCTGGTTTGGCGCAGTGACTCTGTTTGCAGCCACCACAAACCGAGAGCCTGTTGTGATAACACCCACAATGTTTGACTTGCTGACAGGGTTACCCTGTTCATTCAGCCTCTCATTACACAGTTGTCCTCGCGCAAAAATGTTCAGGAGATCTTGGTCAATCCTTATTGGGTTGTCACAATTGTCAATGACAAGAGGACGAAAGCGGGTGGTGTTTGCCAATTTGTACACAAACGAAAGGGCATTCAGAATTCCTATCATGGCCATTTTGCCACAGAGGTACTCGTCGTTCCCCTGATCATGAACATTAGTCAGGAATATCAATGTGTCAGTGTTTGAAGTGGACGTCGTTGGAAACATGTACCTGAAGTAAATATATAAGGATGATTTTGCTAGAGGGGTTTTAGGTTCAGAGGAGTATGAACAAAGCATTGCTTAAGAGCAAAATGACCATTTAAACAAGAGATGTGTTCGTCAGAAACACAATCCCCCCTACTGCGCCGCTTTGAAATAAGATTTTCTATTTATCATTTGGCAGGTATAGAAATCATCTCCCTTTAAAGCTTATTACTTCCCTTGGATTTTGTCCAATCGAACTGGGGGGGGGGTCTGTAGACAGTCAAAAATGACCAAGTCAGACATCACTGACAACCAAGGCCTGTGGTTTATCAAAGAGATTATAGCCAGATAGAGTTCATCATGTATCTATGGACATAAGTCCACAGGTATGTAATGAACCCTACAATTCACAAATTAGTACAGGCAAGAAATGATAATTATATCATTTAAAAAAAAACTTTGACAAATCAATCATTTGAGTTATAAATAATCAAAATAAAAAATCTGTACAGTAACTGTGAAAAGAACTTAAATTCTTGGTAAGGAAATATATAATCTGAGATTTATAATTATATAAATTACTTCCTTTGAAAATAATTGTCTCTCGCAAATCTCTATTTTTAGTAGCAAATAATTAAAAGCCACTACCGTGACTGTAGATTCACCACTCAAAATGTGCAGCTCCATGAGATACACATGCATGCCAAATATCAAGTTGCTATGTTCAATATTGAATAATTATTTCCCTTTAAAGCTTATTACTTCCCTTGGATATGTATTTTTGACCTTAGACCTTGAAGGATGACCTTGACCTTTTACCACGTTGTGTTTGTCAGAAACACAATGCCGCCTACTGCGCCGCTTTGATTTATTTAACAAAAATATCTAATTTGGCAGGTCAGATAATTATGTCCATTTAAAGCTAATTACTTCCCTCAGATTTTTTTTTTACCCTGTGACTTTGTTTTTGACCCGGCATGACCCATATTCGAACTTGACCTAGATATTGTCTAGATACAACTTCTGACCAAGTTTCATAAAGATCGAATAAAAAACTATTTGAATTAGGGAGCGGACATGAAAAGTGTGACAGACTGACAGACTGACTGACAGACTGACGGACAGTGCGAAAACTATAACCCCTTTTCTTTGAAAGGGGGCATAAAAATGTCAAACAAAAATCACTATATACAAAGAAGCCAAATAAGTCATTACCATATAAATATATCTAATAGAGTTCTTTTTAAGGAAAACCATTTTAATAGACGGAATATCAAGCATCAATGCTTATTTGGAAAATACCAGTACTAAAATTATAGTCTTTAAAATATGACGTCAACTTGTTTTGCCTTTATGTCCTAGTGGCAACAGATGAGAGATTGCTCCCAGATGAACCTTGATAGAATCCAGGGACTGCAAACACTTTTTGCTTCATATTACATGTATGATTATTTCAGATGATGACAAATATTTTAGTTTTGTTAGTACATACATTTTATGACATGTCACATAAAGAGGTGTCTTTGAACAACTCCCTTTAATGCCCCTGTTTTAGGGCACTTAAAAACTGCACACAAACCTTGTAATGAGGTCCCGTATAGCTGGACATTCCGTACAGGAGTCAGCGCGTTTGCAACTGCTGTCCCACATCGGACGATAACCAGAAGTGACAGACAACTCTCCATCAATGGAGTAGCGTCCAATCTAGTTAAACAAAACATAAATATTGTGCACCAATATGCTAATATGCTTATGTTACAAAGTCAAATTTTTATATTTTATAGTTCAGTGGATGAACAGTACACCCCTCAATGCACTTACAAAAGTGTGGCAAAAAAGTTAGTTGTTAGCACGAAGGGAAATACGTCTAGAGTTTCAATATATATAGACTATCACTGGTGAGTATGTCATTCTACATGAAGGATGATGTAGGTAGAGGTTGTTAATGTTAAGTTTGATTCAAAGTTAAACAAGAGTGCCAAACTGTCACAAGATATGCCCGTTTGAAGTGCTGAATGTCAATTTCCTCAATTTTTTGGAAAGCACGAACAACAAAAGATGTGTTTGTCGGAAACACAATGCCCCCTATTGCGCCGCTTTGAAGCCATCTATCCAACCTTTGACCTTGAAGGATGACCTTGACCTTTCACCACTCAAAAATGTGCAGCTCCATGAGAAACACATGCATTTTAAATATCTAGTTGCTATCTTCAATATTGCAAAATTTGACCTTGACCTTGAAGGATGACCTTGACCTTTCAACACTCGAAATGTGCAGCTCCATGAGATACACATGCATGCCAATTATTAAGTTGCTATCTTCAATATTTAAAAAGTTATGGCCAATGTTAAAGTTTTCGGACGGATGGAATATTTGACATTTGACCTTGAAGAATGACCTCTCACCACTCAAAATGTTCAGCTCCAGGAGATACACATGCATGACAAATATCAAGTTGCTATCTTCAATATTGAAAAAGTTATGGCCAATGATACAGTTTTTGGACGGAATATTTGACATTTGACCTTGAAGGATGACCTTGATCTCACCTTTCACCACTCAAAATGTTCAGCTCCAGGAGATACACATGCATGCCAAATATCAAGTTGCTATCATCAATAGTGAACAAGTTATGGCCAAGTTTTCGGACGGACGGACAGACGCCATATATTAGACATATGACCTTGAAGGATGACCATCACCTTTCACCACTCAAAATGTGCAGCTCCATGAGATGCACATGCATGCCAAATATAAAGTTGCTATGTTAAATATTGAAAAAGTTATGACCATTAAAGTGTTCGGACGGACAGACAGACTGACATACTGCCAGTTCAACTGCTATATGCCACCCTACTGGGGGCATAAAAACCGGCGAAACAAGTGAAGCATGATATCACAACTAGTGAACTAGGGAAAAAGACATAATAATGATTGTTTTAAAGGCACGAAGTGACCCTGTGACCCGTTTTTTGACCCGGCATGACCTATATTTGAACTTGACCAAGATATCATCTAGACAAAACTTCTGAACAAATTTGGTAAAGATGGGATGAAAATTACTTCAATTAGAGAGCCGACACCATGCTTAATGCTTGAAATGCACTAAGTGACTTTGTTAACCTAGTTTTTGACTCAGCATGCCCCATATTTGAACTTGACCTAGATATTATTTAGACAAACTTCTGACCAAATTTGGTGAAGATCGGATAAAAACTACTTAAATTAGAGAGCCGACACCATGCTAAATGCTTGAAATTAACTAAGTGACCCCGTGAACTATTTTTTGACCCGGCATGACCCATATTTAAACCTGACCTAGATATCATTATGACACAACTTGTGACCAAATTTGGTGAAGATCAGATGAAAACTACTTCAATTAGAGAGCGGACACCATGCTAAATCCTTGAAATGCATTAAGTTACCCCGTGACCTAGTTTTTGAATCGGCATGACCCATATTCCAAGTTGACCTAGATATTGTTTAAATACAAATTTGTGAAGATAGGATGAAAACTATTTGAATAAGAGAGTGGACACTGCTGTGGACGCTGCATGACCATGGCCCACCAAGGGTGATCTTATAATGTCCAGTTTTGAATGGGCGTATAAAAAAGGAATTGAAAATTCTAAATGTAAAGAATATTCTTTATTTGTAGACTGTTCAGACAAAACTGGCCCTGAATACAAAGGCCTAGTGATGCATTATATTACTAAGATATACCATGCTACTGACCGGCGTGTAAGCGTATGTGTTGGCCTGAGCAGATTCCAGCGAGTACATAATGTACCCCATCTTGCCATCACCACTACCATTGTAGAAGCTGAACTTGCTACCAGAGGGGTCTGTAAACTCCACCTCTTTGGTTTTGTTTAGCAGGAATAGGCGACGCATGTCCCTGTTCTTGAACTTCTCACAAACCGTTGTGTAGTTTGCTCCACATTCTATTTTAAGAGCTTCATCGAGTCCATATGCAGCAGCATAAACCGCATTAATGACGTGGATGATACCAGTGTCCTGCTTGTATTGTGGTGAGGTGACAATATTTTGTGTTCCTCTGCATCTTTCTGGGTAGCGGGCATTAGGAATGGTCAAGTAACAGTTGTGAATGGCTTCGTAATATTCACCAAACCATGGGTTCTCCGGGTAATTGGCAGGTGTTTTAGTGGACAAGTATTGGTCGAATTCGGGTATATCTTTTACATCAAGGTCAAATGTTACTGCACCTACAGCAAAATTTTCTACGCCCTGGGTAGATTCAACGTTGTTTGCCCAAGTGTCAGAACCAATAAATTTGAATTTCTTATGGGCTTCGGGGTAGCGCTTTACAGCTTGCAGAAGTTCATTTATGTGTGAACTGTCGGCAAAGACAACAACAGTGTTTGCAACTGGCTTTTGGAGAAGGGTAGATACAATGTCATCAGCATTTTGTAGAGTGATTTCTGCTTTGTCTAGGAACGAGATTGTTTGTGCGACACACACTTTGTTGTCAGCTGCGATCCGCTTAAAAGTTGCCGCTCCCTGTTTACCATAGTTATCAGCTGTATGAACAATCTGGACGTACCTGATATCAAACTCGCGAAGGAATTTCACCATGGCAGTCACCTGCCGGTCGTCTGCTGGAACAGTACGGATGAAGTACGGATACCTGTCTGCGTCAGCAAGGGTGACACTGGTGGATCCGTAGCTGATCTGAGGCAGCTGAAGGCTTTTCAGAATGCGTCCCAGATGGATTGACCTGCCGCTCGAATAAGTGCCAACAATGGTGTCAATTTTGTCTGGGTCCACAAACTGGTCATTTTGTAACAGCTTTGTCAATCCACTGAAGATGTTTGAAACGAGAAAGCCACCGCGAACTGCGCTTTGGCATGCATCAAGGCCAACACCCCCGATTTTGACGTTTTTCAAAATGTTGCCAAACTGGCCAGTTTTGTCGTTAACTTTGTTTAGAGCAAATTGGAATGCCTCCAACAACTGGAACCCATGAAGTGTGTTGATTTCCCCACAGGAAAACGCCTCCAAGGAGCTTTTATGAACGTCAAATATTCCTGAAAGAAAAACAACTCATCCTTTACGTAGGTTCAAAGTCACAAAACATAATTTATTCCCATAATGTATAAATGTAGAATGTATATAACGCTATACAGTGTGTAAACAGTAACACAATCTGTAACATTAATTGATATCCATATACTAGCAATAAAGTTATGCTACAACAAATCATAAAACGTACTAGATTGCTTTTCATCTAAAAAGAAGAGTATTCATGAAATATTTTTCAGAGTTCACAAACTTTTGAAGTACTTGTTTACCCCTTAACCCATTTATGCCTAGCGTCTAGAAAAAAGGCCTTGGCAAACAGCGTAGACCCAGATGATGACGCCACATGATGCGGCGTCTCATCAGGGTCTACGGTGTTTACTTAAAGGAATTTCTGTAAGAAATATCCTAATATAGAAATAAATATACTAGACATCCCTAATTTTGGAAATAAATTGATCCAATTTTGAAGGATGGGAGAGTCCACTAGGCATAAATGGGTTAAGATATGTAGCCTAAATGATGTTTACCTCCCAGAAGGATTTCTCCGGGTATGAATGTGATCTTCATTTTGTTGGCGAGGCACTGTGTGCACGGTGAATTGCAGCTGGACCTCACGTTTTGAATGTGTTCACGTTAACACCTTCAATGGTAGCACCGGTGAAATCGGCAAACTAAAACATAAAAACGTGCAAGAAAAAATCGGCATTCACAAATGATGATATAACAATACTCTCTAATTAAGTAAAGAAATAAATTGTAAAAGAGAATTTATAAATAATATATCAAAGAATCATTTGGGCTGAGATTTACATTTTATTTAAAAATAATATGTGTTTTAAGACAGCATGCTCGACTATTCTTTCCCTTTGAAAGTATTGCATACATTTTTTTGTCAGTCATCTAATATTATGATCACCACAAAGACATTTTTAAAATTAAATATCTGTGCTAGTTAAAATAGTTTATGTAAACTTAAAGCTCAAAACTTACAAATTAAAAGAAGAAATGATTTTAAAGGGGCGGACAACCTGCAGATTGCTATATGTCAGGAAAAAATGAAAAGTTCTAAAATTCCGTATTTGTTTACATTTATAAGTTTATATTGATTAATATATATCACTACTAGGTATATTACATTACTTGAAAAATGTTATTAAGTTTTCATATTTTCAGTATATTCGGTAATGCAATTTTACTGAGTATGTCTACCAGGTAATTTGGAGAGTTCTGTTGTTGTTGTTATATTTTGTGAAACTACGAGGATTGCTCATATAAAGTATAAAATACAACGCTCATTGTATGAGCAAGGATGGGTGATTTCTCTAAATGGGAGACTTTTTACTCTTATTACTCCAGGACTCCAGGGGTCAGCGGTTCAAGCCCTGTTCAGGGTTACTTTTTTTACATTTTATTCTTGAGTTTTTAATTGAGATTTTTAGATCCAATGTTTAAAAGTATCAATAAAAAAAATCTAAGGAAGGTATTTTGGATTTTTTTAATGTCAATCTGGTTAACTGCCCCTATAAACTATTAACCATTAAATTTAGTTGAATTAAGATAAGTTTGAAAGCAAGATCTGCATGCAAGATGCCCACACATATTTACAGCACACTACCTCCATCAAAACTAAAGTGATGGAGGGGAACCACTTCTTTATTTTTTCTAACAGTGACCTTGACCTCCCGGCTCATTATGCAACACATCTTAAGATCAGCCTGTAACCTAAACACATGCAAAATTTCAGCACAATATACAGATCCTAACTAACATTACGGAGCTTTAACTTTGTATCTATTTTTAACTGCAGTAACCTTGACCTTGACCCAACTGGCCCCAAATGCAATCCCATGCTAGGTCTGCATGTCAGCTACACATTGGAGTTGTTTCCCACAAACACTTACAAAAATTTCCCACATACGAAAAGTACAATCAGGTTGCAAAATTTTGCCAAAGTGCAGGTTAGAATTATTTCCCTTGCATGGGGACCTCTTATGAAGATCCCTAAGACATGTGTAAATTCAAGTCACTATCTGTAGTAGTAACAGATATATGTACTTGTTGCATGAAAACTTAACATAAAGTTAAGTTTACAAAAATGGCGGTATTATCAGGCTTAAAGGCTGGTTAAAGAAGTTGCAAGCCAACATTAACCAGAATTTATAAAGAACACAAGAGCTGTCAGAAGACTATTCAAAGTGCTTGACAGTATAATGTGAGCCATCATGGGGAAATTGTTCATATTCAATAAGGTCAAAGTAATATAGTCATATTCTAACTGGAAGAGGACCATAAGTGAAACATATTGATTGCTTATGTTTTAAAGAAGTTGTACATTTATAGACGTATATTTTCTACAATCTATTGAACATTTGTAAAGACATAAAACAAATAATATATAAAGTGGGGCTGTGGTCATTAATATGGGGGGATTCTGGGGTGGGGCATGGGTGATGGTTTGGGTGGAGTCCATAGTGGTATGTCAGGTAAGTGTTGTTTTGTCAAAGTATGAATCAAATCTGAGCATAAATAAAAAAGTTATGGCAATTTTAGCTTTATTTAATAATTTGACCTTGAGAGTCAAGGTTATTCAATGTCAAGGTCATATTCTATGTGGAAAAGGGCCATAATTCTTACAAAAAGCTTGTTACAGTTGTCTGTCTGCTCTTGTTTACAGATTGGGGTCATGCTGATAAAGAAGTATGCAAAATATAAAAGCAAAATGTCAAGGGACATAGAAAATATTTGAGGTGGAACGTAAACTTAAACATTCCAAAGCTCACGCCGACGCCGGGGTGTGTAGGATAGCTCCACTATATATATTTCATATACATGTATAATAGTATAGCTGAAAAAAGGTTAAAAATTCTGCCTAATTGTATGAAACTATATATTGACCTCACACAATGACCTCAAAAAATGTCTGAAGTTCCAATTGAAAACATTGATATGTAGATGTTGCACTTTTAGCTTAACAATATTTCTATGTAAAAATGAGGGAATATTTAAGTTAGAAGTGCATGTAAGCGTTGGTCAGGGACCTAACAAAATGGTCAAGAGCACATGTAAGTTTTGATTCAAAACCTGTGGAAACAATAAAAGGGAAAAAAATATTGAACTTTAACTTAAAGCAGATTATTAAGCAGACACAATTGCAGACATTTGGATGAGTAGTATAACACAGACCTTTCGGTGAATAGTCGAGATACGAATAAAGTTTGTAGCTTACTGTCCGCATTTTTGCGCCATCAAAGAGTGCAATTTCCCGTCGTGTGTTTCCCTCCTGCCCAATGAAAGAGAAAGTGGACCGGCTGTCATCGGAAAATCCTATTGTCTTCAGTTTGTCATAAAGGATGGAGTTAGTATCGACGTCAGTGTAAAAACGGGCGCACATGCCATTATAATTGTCGCCACACTGTTCTCTGAGCGTATGATGCGCTGCCTGCACAAACGAGTAGACTGCATTGATGATGGGTAGAATGTAGTTGTCTTGATAGAAGATTGGGCTTGAGGTGAGCTTCTGTAACGGGCCACACGATGTGCTGTATCTGTAACGAATCAACCCATAATAAACGCGTTATGATTTCACAGCTGTTGTTATCATAATGGAAAACAATTTATGAACCCATCACCACTCAGATGTGCACTTCTATGTGTGTGTATTAATTATACAATCCCTAAGACAGTCAAATTAAATTTAAGACTTTTCTTACTAGATTCAAGTTTTGCAGCCTTTATTTTCAATCCTAAGAAACTGATGAGCAAACAGCATTAATCCGGAACAGAATGCAAGTTACTTGCAGGTAGTTCTTTGTTGTGCTTATTGCATATAGGTATTTTACCTTTGCTTCTGAGTGGAAAAGGGTTTTTCGAAACTAAGAAGAAGTTTAATTGTTTTTTTCCACATAAAGAAAAGTTAAAGTTATTTGCATCTGGTATGATGTGATAGAATTCCTCTTGTGTCAGAGTTTCTGTTTGAACTCGGACACATTAATCTGACCCTGACCTTCAAGCATCAGTCATTTCAATTTACCCCCAATCCTGATCTTTAAGCATCAGTGATTTCAATATACCCCAACCTGTCCTTCAAGCATCAGTGATTTCAATATACCCCAATCCTGCTTATCGCAATTTACATCATTTTGATGCAATTGTTATTGTTACCAAAACTTAACCTTGAAACATTAAAAGTTTATATATAGAATAATATAATTTAACATTGCTTTTGGTATTTAACATAAATTAAACAAGAGCCATGTTAACTTTGCCATCCCAGCCGAAATGTGTTTGCTTGTATGAGAACTAAGGTAGATAGAGTTATGGTATTTGATCACTGCACTCTTTCTAGTTGTCATCTGTTTATATTTGAAGTTTCAAGTTAATCCCTTCAGTAAGTTTAGAGTTAATCCCTTCAGTAGATTTAGAGTTATTCTCCGGACAAAACGGATACAAATTTACTACAAAATTAAATACAGGGAGATAATTCAAAAACTACGGCTGATAGAGTTATGGTTCATGTTCATTGCACTTTTCCTAGTTGCCATTTGTTTATATTTGTCGTTTCAAGTAAATCAGTAGATTTAGAGTTATGCTCCGGACAAAGATTTACTTTGAAATTAAATAAAGAAAGATAATTCAAAAACTAAGGTAGATAGAGTTATGGTTCATAGTCATTGCACTTCTCCTACTTGCCATCTGTTTATATTTCAAGTTTCAAGGGAATCCCTTCATTAGATTAAGAGTTATGCTCCGGACAGAAATTTACTTTGAAGTTATACAAAGGGAGATAATTAAAAAACTAAGGTAGATAGAGTTATAGTCCTTGGTCACTGCACTTTTCCTAGTTGCCATCTGTTTATATTCGAAATTTAACGTAAATCCATTGAATAGATTTGGAGTTATTCTCTGGACAAAATTTCAGACGAAAGGACAGAAGGACGAACGGACGGACTGAGGCTATTACTGTATCACCTTCCGAAATTTCGCCGGGGATAGAAAGATCAATATTTGTAAAGCAATGAACAAACATGCACATTTCTCACTGCAGCTAAAGGGAGACCTTAAATTTCATTTTGATAAATCATAATTTGAAACCAAGGATCATTTGACTCCTGTTTTCAAAATACATTGTATATTGAAATCCATCATCAATGAATATATTACTGTCATAATAATTATACAAGTATTTGTAATGGACACGTACACAAACCGATAAAGAATATTAGAAACAAGCTTTAAGGTCACTTATACAGTGCACCAGCTAGGATTTGAAAAGAGCAGGAGGGGCTATTTTGTCAAAAGGGCACTTTCGACATGCAGTATTTTGTCAAAAGGGCACTTTCAAGTGCGCTGTCGTATCTGGAATGCTCGCTGTTGCATATTAATTTTAATGTTATTGATAATTGTTAAAATATATTTTTCCCATTATTATTAAACCATGCAAATAAAATGTCTAAAATGTGCTAAAATCACTAACAATGTAATAAGAGATTTATAAATTATCACATGTCTAAAAAAAATAATTTAAAAACAAGAGATGTGTTTGTCAGAAACACAATGCCCCATACTGCGCCGCTTTGAAGCCATATATTTGACCTTTCACCTTGAAGGATTACCTTGACCTTTCACCACTCAAAATGTGCAGCTCCATTAGATACACATCATGCCAATTATCAAGTTGCTATCTTCAATATTGCACAAGTTATGGGCAATGTTAAAGTTTTCGGACAGATGGACAGATTTTTGACTGACAAACTAATTGACAGTTCAACTGCTTTATGCCACCCTACCGGGGGCATTAACAAGAGCACCGCATAACAGGTGCCACGCTCGGCTGCGAAAGCTTGTCAGATTTTTTTTTTTTTTAGAGGTCACAGTGACCTTGACCTTTGACCTAGTGAGCCAACAAGAGATGTGTTTGTCAGAAACACAATGCCCCCTACTGCGCCGCATTGAAATAAAATTTCTATTTATTATTTGGCAGGTATAGAAATCATCTCCCTTTAATTTTGTCCAATTTATTACTTCCCTTTAATTTTGTCCAATCCAACCAGGGGGGGGGGGGGTCTCACAGTCAATTATGACCATGTCAGACATCGCTGACAACCAAGACCTGTGGTTTATAAGAGATCATAACCAGAGTTAATCATGTATCAGGTATGTAATGAACATCAAAGAAATTATAATTATATCATTTAAAAAAAAACTAAAAAAAAAACAACCATTTGGGCTCTATTTTTAGTAGCAAATAATTAAAAGCCACTATATTACTGCGACTGTAGATTCACCAGTCAAAATGTGCAGCTCCATGAGATACACATGCATGCCAAATATATAAAGTGGCTATGTTCAATATTGAATAATTTTCTCCCTTTTTAAAGCTTATTACTTCCCTTAAATCTGTATTTTTTACCATAGACCGTAAAGGATGACCTTGACCTTTTACCACAATGTGTTTGTCAGAAACACAATGCCGCCCACTGCGCCGCTTTGATTTATTTAACAAAAATATATACGTGGGCAGGTCAGATAACTATGCCTATTTAAAGCTTATTACTTCCCTTGACTTTGTTTCTTCGACTCTAGACCTTGAAGAATGATGTTCACCTTGAAATTTTACCACTCAAAATGTGCAGCTCCATGAGATACACATGCATGCCAAATATCAAGGTGCTATCTTCAATATTCCAAAAAGTTATGGCCAATGTTAAGGTTTTAGCACGACGCCTACAGCGGACGTCAGACGGCGGACGACGAGCTGGCTATGACAATAGCTCAGGTTTTCTCTGAAAACAGCCTCGCTAAAAATTAATAACAGGGCAAGGCGGGGCCTCGGAGGGCAGGGCAGAGCTTCAGAAGGACAGTTAAGGGCACCCTTCCATTTAGGCCTTGCTGGAGCACTGTAGTATCAGGTGACTGTATTAGAGCACATGTACCAAATGGTCAAGATTATCAGAATTAGAAATATTGTTTGACACAATATTCTGATCATATTTTGTACTAGATTAAATTTTGTGAGCATTGGCATATAATTGTAAAATTTTATATAGGATCATAAAAAAGCAAATATTAAAGTTCAACCCACCTGTATTCTCCCGGTAAGTTACATTTGAAAAGAGCCATATAATATTCTCTCATAATCGATTGGCTAAAATCAGTAATGTCTGTCAGTGATTTCTGGTATTTTTCTAATACATTTGTTTTCATTCTCAGCGAGAGGACGTTTTTCGCCGCCAAACCATGCCTATACAGTAGCATTGGGTATGGTTCAGGTGAAATGATCAGAAGACCGTCTGCCACTGAATTCTTTCCCCTCGCTGTCAGCAACTTGTCCATATCACCTTGTCCAATGTATGTCACAACCACGTGAGACGGTAGGGCGACAAGATCTGCAACCAAAGCATCGTCTGTCATGTTCCCCATTTGTATTGCCTTAATGATGCAGATTCCTTCCTTAACAGCAATATCCTTGAATGTTTCCAGCCCAGTTCGGCCATCCTCGTCATCAGAATACACGAAGCTAACATACCGAAAGCCCATTGATTGAATAAACACTGCTAATGCTGATGCAATAGTACTATCCCCTTGGAATGTACGAGCAAATGTTGGGTATTCCTCGTCATTGAGGAATTTGTTTGCTGATCCCATGGTACTGATCACAGGCAGATTGAAATCACTGAAGAAGTCCTTCATTTCTGCAGTGACCAAATTATTGTCTGTCAACCAGCCTCGAATTGTATTCAAGTTTGGTGCACCCTCAAACATGGTATCGAAGATGCCAGAGTAAAGAGCAGCTGGCATTCCATAAGCTCTTGCAGGGCTGTTACAGTGATCCAGCATAAAAGCACCGAGGCTGACATTGTTCAGGCCAACAGGTGCCAGCTTATTGTTCACCTGTTCTATGGCGTACTTGACAGCCAAGTAGGATTGGAAGCCATTTGTCAAGCGAATTCCGGAACACAGAAACGGTTCGCTCCCGGGATCGTGAGCGGCGAAATTCACACCGAGGTTTAGGTCCTTGAAAGGGATCGACCAGAAAGGCTCGGTCTGCACGAGATATACACATTCGCTACAGGAGCCAGAGCAGACGGAGGTGAACCCAGCAGGGAGGGAAGCTGGATTCTGTGGCATGGAGAGTTCGCTTCTTTCAGTTAGGTATGTTCCAATCTGAAAGTGACAAAATGAAAAATTTTAGTACTGATTACTAATATTATGTTTATTCTGAGATAATTCCTGGTTCCCATTCTACAAATTGACCAATAAAGCAAAAATTACGCTTACTGGTACCACTCGACTATTAACTGGATGTCTCAAGCTATGGTCATATCAGACAGGTTCTTCCCTTCAAAAATGAGTTGACTTTTGCATAGCAAAGCAAGTTTGGCTATTGACAATTCAGAGCCAGGGGATGCACTGTTACATGCCAAGCAATGTTAATATGAATTTGTATTTCATGTTATCAAAATCACCAATCCTTGAATAAATGTGGAGCAAAGTCATACCTTTTTTTGCAAAATGACCAACATTTAACATTATTGTCTGATGTTTTAATGAAATTGCTATGGTACATATACAAATCTCTGAATTTCATTTCCAAATCTTAAAGCTAACGCAAATGTACCAATATGTAACTTCATAACATTATAGCTGTTTCTACCAATGTCGATATAAACAAGAGCTCAGCGGTCAGAGACAGTAGCCCCTCCACCCAAACAGGACCTTGACAACCATCACTCAATCCTTTGATGACAGAGCATACGGAAACCAATCAACACTTAATGTCACTGTTACCCTGACCTTTGAAATAGTGACCCCAATTTCAATAGGTGTTATTTACTTCACATGTGAAGTATCAAGCCAATCGATCAATTCGTTGAAGAGTTATTGATCAAAAATGATTTTTACACTTATTTGACAGTGACCTTTGACCTAGTGACCCCAATTCTAATAGGGGTCATCTTCTGTCCAAGGCCTATGCACATGTGAAGTATCAACCCAATCTGTCAATTATTTGACAAGTTATTGATCGGAAACGAATTGGTCTACCGACAGAAAGACCGACATCCAGCAAAACAATATACCCCCTCTTCATTGAAGGGGGCGTACAAATTCAATTTAGGACAACACTCTGATATTTCACGAATGGCAACCATTCTGTAGGGTATTTATTTACAATAAGTGGAGTGTAATTTAGGATATTAGTGGCAAAAGAAGATTTGCCCCAGGAACATAACTCATTGTTTATGTTACCTTTGTGTACAGCCCACCGCTGTAGCTGTATATGGAATAACTAGCTTTCCCTTCACCGTCCACCATCTTGAAAGGAAAAGCATCTAGGTTAAACGTGGAATTTTCCAGGTAATCTTGTATATTCACCGGTACCATACGGTTGCTTCTAAATTGCCAACATATTCCATTGTAATTTCTGTTGGCATCCCCACAGTAAACTCTCAATGTTGCATCGATTGCTCTAGCAGCGGCGTAAGTCGCAGTGATCATAAACGGAGTATAGGCCGACTCCTCGTACTTTGTTGCCTGAGTTAGTGGAAGGTTTGGGTTACATTGGTTGGTGTAGACCCCTTTGTTCTGCGCGTCGAGGTAGCAACTGTAGGCGTACTGGTACCACTCCACTAAAAACGGCATGTCCCTAGCTATGGTCATATCTGATGGGTTCTTCCCGTCCAGCCATGTTCTAAAATCTTGGATATTAGGGCCATCAATGTCAAGGGTGATGCTGCCCTCTGCAGCACTCTGCAGTCCGCTCACAATGGACATTCTTTTTCCCCAAGTCTCGGTTCCAATCAAGATAAAGCGACCAACCAGGTTCTGGTCTTTCAATGCCTGGAGCATCGTTCTGTAATCATAACTGTCAACGATTGCTATGACGATACGAGCCTCTGGCTTTTCATTCAAATTTCTTACAATTGTTGCAAGTGTGCCATCTTTTCCAATCTCTTGGCTCGTGGCAACACAGATGGACCTTTTGGCACCCTCATCTCTAATCGTTTTATACCCAGTGCGACCGTACGCGTTCGGTGAATGTACAACCTGAACGTAATTCCAGTTCATTTTTTTCAACAACAAGACAATGGCCATCATCTGATGATAATCAGAAGGTACAGCTCGGCTAAACATCTCATACTTGTCCTTGTTGCTAAGCTCCACGCTTGTTGCAGATGACTCTATGTAAGGCCTAGAGAAGTAGCCTAACATGGTTGCCATGGACATCGCTTCAGTAGAATCAAGCTCTCCGACAACAGTGTAGATCAAATTCGGGTCTACAACAGTCCCATGGACATCTGCCACAATGGTCCTCCCTGCTAATAAATCATTCAACAATATTCTTCCAGTTTCAGCATTATCGCAGAGGTCAATGATCAGGGATCCAAGGTTTACCCCGGGTAGTATAGAAAATTGTTGTTTGACTCTCTCCACTGCAAATGTGAAAGCAGCGGCATTGAGAGCATGAACTGCCTTCAAGGACCCACAGGTCAAAACCTCAGATCCTTGGGAATGAAGGTCAAACAGCCCTGCAAGAACGATGTCCCCTGGCTTGTAGTTAAAATGGACCATTTCCCTTGGCACAAGGCAGTTCTTGCATCCGCTGGGCGGACATGGAGAAGTCGGTATGCTTGGGAGTGGAGCGGTGCGAGGGTCGTTGTAGAAATACATCAGAGAGGTGTTGAGATTCAACTTGCCATCCATGAAATCTCCAACCTAAAATGGTCGAAAAACGTTAAGCATCAGTGCTTCAGCTGTCAATAAAAACTGTGAAACATTGGTGAATTTTCAATTCATTGGCAAAATAACTTTGAACCTAACTTAATTTAGTTTGTTAAATCTAGGGGCATGATATTGCGATATCTTTCAAATGAAAGCACTTACTTACAAATTGAAAACTTAATTTGCACAAACTTAATGAGCTCATCTTGAACTAAATATGGAAACTAAATACAATTATTTAAGAATGCATGATAATTAACGCCAAATGATGTTTCAATATTACATGAAACAAAGTATACATTTAATCATATTCGACTACTATCAGAATGCCAAATATGCAAACTCAAATACAGACTTGGGGTTACAGTCCACTTCTACATAGTCCTGGCTGTCAAAACTTAAAATGTTGCTGTTTTAATTTCTTACTAGCACAACATAAAGGTCTTGTCTGAACTACAAAGTCTGTTTGCTAAAGTTCCTTTACTTCTACAAATATGTGAACTTAGTTTAAACCTATTTATTTTAGCTCAATTGCATCTAAAGCCTATGGCTTATATAACCGCTGCAGAGTCTGTTTCCTGGGCCGAACCAATACTTGGTGTCTTTGGGGGAGATCTAAAGATTGCTCCAACAGTGGGGATCGAACCCGTGACCTCGATGTCGCTAGGTGGACACCATATCCATTACACCACTGTGACTGGTTTTATGGGAACTTAATTAATTTTGTTTACCTTTTTGAATGTAAATGCGCCACCGATAGGCTGATTATTGGCGTTGAAGATATCATGTCCCGCCATGTAGAAATCTCCAGTGATGTCATACTTCACACGTTTGCCATTCAGACTGGTAATACCAAATTCGTTGAGCTGGAATTGAATACAGTTTTGAATGACAAAAACAAATCATAACGCTCGTAATTACCTAAGACTGTGTTTAACAAGGGCACTGCCAAACGGGTGCCAACGCTCGGCTGTGGGTGCAGTTTTAATAAATGAAAGCTTGTCAGAATACTTTTTTTAAGAGGTCACAGTGACCTTGACCTTTGACATAGTGACCCAAAAATAGGTTTGGCATGTATAACTCATCAAGGTGCAGCTACATATGAAGTTTCAATGTTGTAGGTGGAAGCACTTTCCTTTTAGAACCAATGTTCAAAAGGTTAAAAAAATGTTTTAGCACAACACGTACGGCGGACGACACGACAATAATGGAAAGAGACAATCATATATATTTGTTTGTGTGTGTGGTCCTATATAACATTCATTACTAATTAGTTTACAAAAAATATGTAATATTTATGTCAATCATTAACAGATTTTAAATCTTTCATTAAAATTCATTGAAAACTCAAGTTTACACATTTTAATAGCACTTCAAATGAATGAGTATAAAAACACTTGACCCACAAAACTCTGGGCTACAATTTGAACCTCCATAAAAAATCTTATGATGGAAAACTTGGGTTTAATGCTAGTGTCTTCCCAGATTAGCCTGTGCAGTCTGTTAACGATAATCAGGAACCACACTTTTTGCTTTAATGTTTTTTTCATTCAAAGGAATTCTCTTCTTATAGAAATCCAGATAAAGTGGAAAGTGTCGCCCCCTGGGTTGCCTTAGCAGACTGCACAAACTAATATTAGTCAACAGTTTACACACATGCACTTAGCTCTGTTTTTACACAGGGCGGTAAAAATAAAACAGGTTTTTTGACACCATGTCAGGCTAACAAAAATGACTTAATGAATGAAATAACTCACATCAAAGTCGACAACTTTCAAGTAGTTGTTATGGAACTGTTCGGCAGTCATCTGTCTCAGACCAAGGCACAGTCCAGGCTGGTTGCCACAAGTCTGCTGGTGAGCCGTCTTCAGCGCTTTCGCGTAAGTAAGCACTGCCTTGACAGTTGTGTCGAGGTAGGGGATCCGGGTGTTGGTTGCAGCACGCTTCTGGGCCGGAGATTTGGGGTCGCAGTCGGAGTAGCGGACATATGGCTCGTAGTTCACCCCTTGTAGACGACATCTGTGATTTGGGATCATTGTTATACACATAGTCATATTAATTTTGTTCTGTGTTTGTTTAAAATGTTTTAAACAAAAGATGTTTAGCTTTTTGGTGGTCTGTTTGTTGGTCTGGCTTCATTTTACATCAAAAAGAACAACAAATGACATACTAATCATAAAATAACGCAATATATTTTTATGTCACAAATGCATGCTTTCGTGTATTTCACAGTTTATAAGGTCCTTCTGTGCAAGAGGCAGTACTATGCGAAAACCCAGAATGGGTCTCAGAACTCAAACTTATTTGCTTACTTTTTCTAGCCTTAAGGAATCCTGAATTTAGCTGCAATTTATTTGTTACTGAAAGATTTTCAATTTTGTAGTGACCTTGTATTATGTTAAACCAGAGTACCGGGAGGAAAGCCCACCTGAACAGCATGGAGACCATCAACCAAACTAACATGCTTCCTAGAACGAGGCTTAAACCTGGGTTGCCTAGGTGAGAAGCCCATGTATCAACCACTGCGCTAAGCAGTCTAATTCAGGATAAATGTGATACACACAGTAATAATAATAATGTGGTTCTGTGCTTCCTTGAAGAATTGTAAACAAGTTTTTTGTTAAGTCATCTGGCTTCATTTTTTAACGATATGAATTATACATGCCGTACATATGATAAAAACAACACACTATATGTTTATGTCATAAAAACAATGTTGTGGTGTTTCAGATATTCAAATACATCCCCAAACATGTAAAAGGTCTGCATTCCACTTGTAAATGACCATGTCATTCATTAAAAACTACATGCTATGAACAACATAATGCCTTTCAATCATGTGTCAAGACACTTTAAGAGAATCATGACATTATAAGTTTCATTTAATTTATATTTCACAGTATATATTTCAGTCAACTTACTTACATTTTGGCAAATAGACGTAACTAATTGCACATACATATGACCTTATTAAATCAGAGATATTGAATGTCCCTAGGAATCAATAAAGAAGGCCAAAACTCATGTGTGAAAAGGTCTCTGATTAGCCAGGGCAGTGTGCATAGGCTTATGAGTGAGGACACTTTACACCTTTACTGGATTTTCATTTAAAAGAGATTTCCTTTAAATGAAACATTCCATAAAAGCAGAAAGATTTGTCCCTGATTAACCTTTGAGGACTTGAGCAACAATTTTTGCGTTAAGCCTAGTTTTCTCGGAACGAGGCTCCAATATGAAGGAAGTTACTTACTGGAATGTTCGCATGAACCAGTCCTTGTACCAGGGGTTTTCAGGCGGGGGATTGTTGGCGTCAATCGATGCTGTCCAGTAGTCATAGAACTCTGTGACCTCAGTGTACGAGGGGAGAACGACCAGCAAGCCTCGTGCCCGGTTTACGGTTATCGGCAACCCCAAGTTTAGTGAAGTCAGCATGAACTGAAGGTTTTGGGCACTGTTGTTCAAGTTCTCAATGGCTGATAGCATCTGAAAATGATCGTTTTTATAAGAAAATTGAAGAACTTGTCAATGAAGTTTCACAATATTTACTTCCATAACTTTGAAATCAGCAGATCACTAAGCATGAAAAGTGTCTTGCAAATCTTTACATAATGGTGATGACGCATTTAAAGCTTTGAGTCAAGCACTTGAAAAATGAAGTTTGCTCAAAGCATGTTATGCTTCTGCATTAATAAAGACAGAATTCAAAAGCATATACATCAAGAATGATCAATGTTTGGCAAAATAAAAAATGTCTTCCATTCACACTTTATGACGATGACAAAATTCAAGTTTCAATTGAATTGCTAAAGAAATAATTAAAGACACTCACCATCGTTGCTGCGCTGTGGACACCAAAGAATGCAGCAGCCGTCACATCCAGAGTGCCAACTGCCTTTAATCTCTCCATGTATGCAGGCAAATTGGGACTTCCGGGTACACTTATGGCTGCTACGACGCACACCTGGTTGTTCTGTGACAGCTTGATGAACTCGTTGTAATAGTCGCGCCCGTAGTCGTTGTCGGTGTAGATGATAATGATGCGCTCCCACTTCAGGGTCACCATTGTGGATAACATCGTCTAAAAGTTGTATGCAGTTTTATTAAATATGCTAAATTTGTTCTAGAGCTGTGGAGCAAAAGCCTTTTTTAAAGAAATGGTGACCTTACCATTGACACATTGAAAATGACTCTTTCCACCCGCTATGCGATCCTTAGCAGGGCAAGGTCTTTACACATTGTTTCTATTAATGAACATTTATTTATATTTCTAAAATTTTCTGAAGTTATAAGAAAAATGTGATGCTGCCCATGCAGGCCAACACACAAAAATGACATATCCAAACTAAAAACTGTCCTTTTCAAATATTTATTTAATGAATTTAAATCACCATCAATCAACATATTTATAGATCACAATGGTGTAGGGGATATGATGTGATCACCTAGTGATATGGGTGCACAGATTTGATTACCACAATAGCAGTGTTTTTTAATCTCCCCAAAAGACAACAAAAAAGGTTCTACCCAGGGAATGGACTCGAGAGCATTTCAAAAACCCTTAGACTTTTGATGCAATCAAGCTGAAATTAATAGGTTGAAAAAATCAACTTACTTTTATTTGGTCAACAGCAGAAAATCTTGTCCTCAGAAAGTATGGGTACTCTGATTTATCGCTCAGCTGGGGTGAGACAGCCAGTGGTGATATGACCGAGGTTGGAAAATTGGTTGACAAAGCTGCGATGGGCTTTGTGGTTGTGCTGCTCATAGTACCGACAACACCTGCGCAAATAGAAACAGGGATGAAAATAGAACAATCTAGAAAAAATGGCTGATATGTATTGGTTAAAAATTGTAGTGCACATTGATCCATATCAATGCATGATTTTCAAAGGATGAATTGGGCTGTTTGATTGCTGAAGAAGGACTGGTATTTATTACCAAGGTTGAGCTTGTTTATTTGGTTGCAGTTTATGTACATGGATTATTTACCAAGGTTGTGCTTGTTTATTTGGTTACAGTTTATATACATGGATTATTGACCAAGGTTGAGCTTGTTTATTTGGTTACAGTTTATGTACATGGATTATTTACCAAGGTTGAGCTTGTTTATTTGGTTGCAGATTATGTACATGGATTATTTACCAAGGTTGAGCTTGTTTATTTGGTTGCAGTTTATGTACATGGATTATTTACCAAGGTTGAGCTTGTTTATTTGGTTACAGTTTATGTACATGGATTATTTACCAAGGTTGAGCTTGCTTATTTGGTTGCAGTTTATATACATGTACATGGATTATTTACCAAGGTTGAGCTTGCTTATTTGGTTGCAGTTTATATACATGTACATGGATTATTTACCAAGGTTGAGCTTGCTTATTTGGTTGCAGTTTATATACATGTACATGGATTATTTACCAAGGTTGAGCTTGCTGCTTGTTTGATTGCAGTACATTGATGATGCTGAGAACTGCTGGTAGAAATGATTCATCGAGGCAATCGCCCTGTGTGCAGATCCACATGTGTCATAGCCACGTAAACCTAGAATAATCAAGGCAAACAATATCTTTTATAGTTAAAAAAATTATATCTTATTTCACATAATTAATTGCATCAATATTTTCAACGAAAAACTTATTTAAAAATTTAAAATCATCAACATTTGTGTTGTGTTTTTAAATAAATGAAACCATTTTAAATTATTTACCAATATATCAATTTAGAATACTTAACATTCATTTTCTTTTTTGTAGTAAATGACCAATGATACGTTCAAATCCATACAATATGCCTAACTTTCGAGTCTCACTACAGGCTAATCTGGAATGACAGTATCCACCTTAACGGAATTTTCATTTAGAACAGAAAAACTAAAGTTTCCATAATAGGGGAAAGTGTTGCCCAGATTGGTATCTGCAGACAGCACGGGCTAATTTGGGACAACATTTTATGCACATGTATTTAAGCCCAGTTTTCCAGGAAACGGGGCTTATTTGTTCTAATTCACCACTTCGAGAAGTCTTATCTAAATTACCTCCCTTTACATAGTAACTTGTCCTTACCAACTTAAACTTCATTTACATAGTTGTTTTTAGCAAATTTAACTCCATTTACATAGACTTTGCTCTTACCAAATTTCACTCCATTGACATAGTTGTTGCTGTTCAGCTGATTCACAGTCCATCTAGCGGCCTCCCATAACATCACATACTCTGTGAACAATAATACATGTACATACACAATTAAAATTACTGTCCCCCACGCAGCTAATTGTATTAGGTTTTATAATTACCCATATACAATTTTTTATACAATATTAAGTTTAATTTTATTACACGATACACATTCAGCATGGTTTATAACCACAAAAATCACTGTGTCATATCAAATTGTTTATGTCTTGCATGATATTGGGCCAATTAATGTACTGACTTGACTACCAGCAGATACATGTACATGTACTTGTAAAAATAAAAGAAGATAGCATACTCAATACATGTATTATTTATCCTTTCCTGTTCAGAAATTAGTAAAGATTAGGGATGTCTATTATATTTATTTCTATATTTAGAATATTTCTTACAGAAATTCATTTAAGCAAACAGCGCAGACCCTGATGAGACGCTGCATCATGCGGCGTCTCATCTGGTTCTACGCTGTTTGCCAAGGTATTTTTTCTAGACGCTAGGCATAAATTGGTTAAGAGGTAAAGGTTTAGAGTCGTTTGTTACCATAGCCGACTTCCCCACAGCCGGTCCCTGTGGAGCTTGCGTCTCGGAGTTCGGCGACGAACCCCAGAGCAACATCTGCCGCTGCCATGTTGTGGTCTGCATACATGCGATCCACATTGCATGTCTGCTGCTCTAGGGTCTGAGCCTGGCATGTTGCTGCCACAGACAGCGCCCATAGTGACAAGAAGTGTAGTCTGAAATGTCCCAAGATGAATGTAAAATTTTGCCAGATATTCATGTACAATATAGGGTACATTGATTAATAAAGTTTTTTTCTCGGTACTAGTCTGAAACCAATATTAATTGTCAGACACCAAGTTTTATGGATTCTTGAGGATCCCCTCAACCAATAAGACTAATATCAGACATTATGTTTTAAAAATGTAAAAAAAAGAGGCCATCGATGTGTGCCAAATTTGATGGATTCGTAAATTTCCATGAAAAAGAAACCAAATAAAAATGATTGCAAAGTATGAAGCACTTAAGAGATGGAAATGAGAAGTAGGTTTGTATAAATTTCTGGTAATTTATTTTTATTAGTTCTTACACACAAGTAAATTGTTAAATAATACTAATGCAACGGACAAAAAGGAAGTTTACATTATTATATATAAGCATATATAGGTTGTCTTCTTACTGATTTTATTTGGGTTTGGTAAGTTGATATAATTTAGTTTTGAAGCAATTTGAAAAAGTTCTCAGTCAAAACATGAAAGTTGGTGAAAAACTTAATATAATCACGAAGAAGTATGTAAGACATTTTTTGTTTCTGCTCTCAGTACATTTAAGAAAAATTGTTTAAATTGTTTTTAAATAATTGTTTAAATGAATGTATAAATATAATTAAACCTATGTGATGTTATCGAAATTGTATGCACACCTTTAATGTGAAATAAGTGAAAAAAGTTTTTTGTTTATGGTCATTTTTAATAAAATTGAAATATTTTATTTATTTAGAGACAGCAAAAATAGAGTTGAATCATTATGGTAGCAACAAATTAAACTGTTAAATTATGTTGTATAATTTAGGAAACAAAATCATTGCAAAATATATGTACATCATTTCATCAATTGCCGCAGAAATTATTGTAAAAAATCTTTAAAAAACATTAAATCATTACAGATGAGTGGCAAAATAGTTTATAAGATTCGTCTAAGTTGTAGTGACCCACCCGTAAATAGTAAGTAAAACTTACCTCATTTTGGTAAATTGCTTTTGTAGCATTAAAACATGGTTAATACACTCTAAACATATATTTTTCTGCAATTAAGAACTGAAATTCCAAATAAACACTGGTGTTTGTTGACGAAAGATTCCAAAGCCCTGCCCCGCGTTTATCCTTACACCAAAACATGTACACCTGGTTTCTAAAAATAGAATAGGTATACACTGAATACAGAAGCAATAAGCGAAGCGTAAAAACCAGTTCTGCCAGTGAGAATTCTAAAAATAGCATTCCGCGCCTCATTAGTTTGTTTGAAAAGGGAGGTAACCGTGCAATACATTCCGTAAGTATAAACAACACTTGTAAACAGCGCGATAGGGTTATATCTGTATTAAAGAAGGAACCTATACATATGTTTGTATAGATCCCTGCTGTAAGTGAACAACGAGAAGCTCTTCGTCAATTGTTACATGTTTAAGGACTCACGTCTTCAACGTTTTTTTGGCGTAGCCGTCTAACTTAGCTTTTCAGCTCAAAGCAGGGGCCTTTTCACATATTTTGGCATGTATTGAAGTTTATCAACAAATGCTTTATATTGATAAATGTAAACATTGGACCTCTAAAATCCCAAGTAAAAACAGGAATACAATTTAAATAAAGAAAAAAAGTAACCTCAACTGGGCTCGAACCACTGACCCCTGGAGTCCAGGATTAAAAGTCTTTCACTCGGCCAAAGACCTATAGATAACAATGTTATCTATAGGTCTTTGACTCGGCCACCCGTGCTCATTATTTAAGGAATGTATTTTTTACTTTATGTAAGCAATCCTCGTAGTTTCACAAAATATAACGACAGCAACAGAACTTTCCAAAGTATGCAACCGTTTCGCGTTGCAACGCTGTTTAATTTTCAGGTTTTTAAATCGCCAAAAATTGCATATAACGGATATTTTAGAGCATGGTAAATGTTAAGTTTTACTGTTTCCTAACAAATATCATAACTAAAACGAAAATTTGCGAATCTGTAACAACTTTTTTTTTCAATTTTGTCAATTTACCAAAACGTGAAAAGGCCCCTTTAAATGACCTTTATCAACAGCTCATGGAATGTTGTGGACCTTTTCATCCGGTAGATCCGAAGGAATACATCTGAATATTTCATTGGCTGATTTGAGATACATCCCATAGAACATCGCTGCGTTCTTGTGTATACAAATGAGGTTGCGCATATGATGTTACAATGTCCCATGAAAGGGAATCCGGACTAATACATGTTGATTCTTAATCTTCTATGCAGACACAATTCTTTCTTTCCCAATATACCGTGTTCGGATTGATAGCGCTGATAACGACAAATTGTCGTTTGTATAGTATCTTACTACTACAGCCTATTACATCGGTTAACATCTGATCGTGGTCAAGTTTTTGGATTATTGACGCAAAGCGGCAATAATACACAGTAGCCAATCTTCAGCCTAATTTGCATATTACTGCAAACTTCGGAGCACTTCTGTCTACGCCGCAGAACTAACTCTCTGTTAACGCAACGCAATTTGATTGGGTGTTGTGAAAATGTTAGTACATGCGCATTGCTAGTATTCTCTATATAACGATAAAAGCCGTTACCGAGAAAAAGTATCCGAATGTACAATACTCGATTCACACAGGCGATATTTTAGATTGTATGTTTCCCTTTAACTCTTTCCTATTGAAGCTGGTCCGAGACTAGTAACACACTAAACATCGCAGTGGCGAAGACAGGGTTCAGAAACTTGAATGTTTTTCTAAATGAACTTAGTTTCCTTTTGAATCAGGGCCACGTTGTGAGATTTCATTACCTTACTGCATTCAAACGACCCTTATTTAAGGATACATGAATTTTCACAGGTTATTAAGAAATAGTATTTCTCATATGCTTAACAGATCTTGAGTATAAAGATATATGCTATGAAAATTGGAAAAAAAGTCGGAGGACGATTAACGTGTACATATTTTTGTCTAGTCATAATTACACATTAAATTCCATCTCGGAGAATTTCATAGTCAGTAATCGGCTAGTAAATTGTCAATGGAAAGACAGTATCGACCATCGTTCAACACCTTATGATAATAACACAGAAAAAAATATAAAGATTTAAAAGAACACGCCAATGTATCGCTTTTTAACAAAAGTTAACAATGAATCGAGATAGTACAGCGGCATAAAGGGGACACAGGAAATATTTTATTTAACTATTTCTATGACGTGCGCACGTCATAGTTATGACGTGCGAAAGTCAAGGCGTGCGCACGTCATAACTATGGCGTGCCCACGTCATAGCTTTGACGTGCGCACGTCATAAGTATGACGTGCGCACGTCATAGCTGACCCATCAGAAAAGGTATCAGATCACAAAAGGTGACTCGTGCGACCAATGAAACTTGTCGCAAAGTCAGCCATTTTGTAGCTAGCGACACAGAGCACATGGTGCGTTTTTATAACGAATTATACAGTATATATAGTAATCACTTGCAACCTTTCAAGATTTCAAGATAGGTAAGCTATCTTTCTGATTATTCATTTAAGCCTAATTAATATAGGGCAATTAGGCAGACTTATTTGATATCCGATTATTAAAATTATGGTCTATAAACAAGAGCAGACAACTGTATCAAGCATTTTGTAAGAATCATGGTACCTTTTTATGCTTAGAAAATTGAAACTTCGGTCAAGTTTTGTGGTTAGGTCCACTTTATTTCTAAAGTATCAAAGCTATTGCATTCATTCTGTGCAGGAAAAGTTATGTAACTCTGACTGGCATTTTGACAGAATAATGGCCCGTTTTATATTTAGAAAATTGAAAATTTGGTTAAGTTTTGTGTTTTGGTCCATTTTACTCCTAAACTATCATAGCTATTGCTTTCAGAATTGGAACACTCGCTAATTATCATAAGGGGACTGTACAGGAAAATTTGCATAACTCTGGTTGAAATTATGGCCATTTGTTGACTTAGTAACTATTGCTTTCAAACCTCAAATACTTTCTTATTATCATGAGGGTACTGTACCTGGCAAGTTGAATTTGAACTTGTCCTTTGAATTACATTGACTCTCAATGCAAATTATTAAATTTGCTGAAATTGCCATAACTTCTTTATTTATGATCAGATTTGATTCATACTTTGACAAAACAACACTTACCTGACATACCACAATGGACTCCACCCAAACCATCACCCGCGTCTAAGCCAAGGATCCCCCAAATAAATTACCACACCCCACATTATACCCCCTCTCCACCACAACCCCCCCACCTAAAAAGATTTTTTTTAAACATGGTATAAACAAAACAACAAATATTTATTTTTCTATTTTATTTTTGAAATACCGTCCGACCATCCCTTTTTATATGCCTGTTTTTTTTTCAAAACGGGGCGTATTATAGTTTCACCCTTGGCGGGCGGGCGGCAGCGTCGACAGCAGTGTCCGCTCTCTAATTCAGATAGTTTTCATCCGATCTTTACCAAACGTGGTCAGAAGTTGTATCTAGATGATCTCTAGGCCAAGTTAAAACATGGGTCATGCCGGGTCAAAAACAAGGTCACGGGGTCACTTAGTGAGTTTTAAACATTCAACATGGTTTCTGCTCAAAAAGTTGAGTAGTTTTCATCCGATCTTTACCAAACGTGGTCAGAAGTTGTATCTAGATGATCTCTAGGCCAAGTTGAAACATGGGTCATACCGGGTCAAAAACTAGTCACAGGGTCACTTAGGGCAATTTTAAACATTCAGCATGGTATCCGCTAGGTAATTCAAGTAGTTTTCAATCGATCTTCACCAAATTTGGTCAGAAGTTGTATCTAGATGATCTCTAGGCCAACTCGAACATGGGTCATGCCGGTTTTTAAAACTAAGTCACGGCGTCACTTAGTGCGTTTTAAACATTCAGGATGGTGTCCGCTCTCTAATTCAAGTAGTTTTCATGCAATCTTCACCAAACTTGGTGAGAAGTTGTATCTAGATGATCTCTAGGACAAGTTTGAACATGGGCCGTGCCGGGCCAAAAACTAGGTCACAGTGTTACTTGTGCATTTTACATATTTAGCATGGTGTCCGCTCTCTAATTCAAGTAGTTTTCATCCGATCTTCACCAAACTTCGTCAGAAGTTGTGTCTAGATGATTTCTAGGCCATGCTGGGCCAAGAACTAGGTCATGGGGTCACCTTTACAGTTATGCTTTTATGCAGTGGCAAAGATCCGTGTCGTGGGGACATATTTCTTGTGTTATTATTATTTACATTTTAATGCACACATGCACATATATGTATGTATGTTTTAAGATTCTCACTAAAGTGAGACAATTCTGGTGGATTTGTCCAAACTTGTGTGTTGGGGGCATGCATGTTCAATTGATAAATTATTGGTTATTTACTCGATGACAATGAAGGGCAGGCTTTCTTTAATGTGAGTGCATACAGAAAATCATAAAAACAACAATACTTTTCCTGTTTAAGGAAAAAAAAACATGAGATATTATCACAGCCAAGGTCTTGCAAAAGCTTTTACATTAATTTAGTTTTTATTGTGACAATTTTGTTCTTGCTATGTATAGTTTGTGTTTTTTATCAAAGTCAATAACTTCAGCACTCTTAAAGATGTAACAATCAAATTAGGAATAGTTTGTCACCTCCATAAAATTAATTGATATAAGTTATAATCCTTGACTAACAAATGATTCAGTTATTCCCCTTGCAAAATAAAGAAAAATAAATCTCTAGTTTTTTCAAAGACACAGATTTTTTAAATTACAAATTTTGTTGTTCCTAATCTGCCAGATGGCCAAGTCCCTTTTGGCTTTGATAATGTACGTTTTAATTGTTGCTGTTTTCAGTCAACAAATAAGTTCTCTGAAAAACACCTATCGCAGTGATTCAAGTACATGACTGCGCTCTGACCCTATAATTGTTACAGCATTAATGTTAAGTTGGTTTATGTTTGTACTTAAATTTAATTGGATAAAATTAGTTATTTAGTTCATGTTTAAGTATGTGATTCAGTCTGTGATTTATTGTTATAAAAAATAAAAATCTTTTTAAAAATGCAAATAGTCTTAAACTATCACTTGCCAATGAACTTAGAATGTGTATACTGAAATTTCTACATATCTGTTGTCATGCTTCTTAATGTTCTTTGCTGGAATTCAGTGTTGGCAATGGTTTGTTCATTTTAATATTATAACATCTTTAATTGAAAACAAGAGTTTGGTAGATCCCGAAGTGTCTCATCTGAAGCCACTGACTCTTGATTAGCGTATTCACTTGCATGACTCCTTTGTAACCTCGTAAATAATAGCAACCAATATCGGCGAAGCTCTTAGCAGCCTCCTAATTATGTGTGTATTTCGAAGTTTATGAGGTCCTCCCGCGCCTGAGGCAGCATTATATGAGGACCCGGAGTTTGTCCCAGCACTCCTACTTACTTTGCTCAATAGACGCAAGAAAGTTGGGACGAGTTTTTGAATTATAGCTGCAATGTACTGCTATTTAGTGGTTACTGAAAGATTTTCAATTTTTGATGTGGTTTTGTATTGGGGTGGGGGAAGCCGGAGTGCCCGGAATAAACCCCACCTGTCCGGTATGGTGACCACCAACCAAACTCACATGCTTCCGGGAACGGGGATTGAACGGGTTAGTTGAGAAGCGCGTGTACCGGACAATCCAATAATGTTTAGTACATCTTAACACGCATAATTGTGCAACATTTTGTTAAACATGGAAGCGTAACGACTTAAATTTGAAGAAATTAGCATCAATTAATAGTGCTTTGATATATTTGTACGGATGCATGGTGATACTGTTATGTTAAGAATTGAGAAAACATCAAAACGCTCGCGCTACACGTGCGACGTGACCTATTGGGCAATTTTTTAATTTCCATCCCTTAGTAACAGAATATTGTGTGAATGAAAGGATTCCGTTACTGCGAGGTAGATGATATTTTTTACACAAATGCACTTTACTTAAACACATTCATTACATTAATCAGATGCAATATTAAAATATGAGAAATTTGATTGAAACAAAAAAGCAGTATGTCAGAAAAAATAAAACCCCAAACGGGTATCGAACTCATGACTTGAATCAAACCGTATCGACGTTACGATCGGAAGATATCGTATGATAGTTTACGTCCAAAGGACATCAACAATACAGTTATCAGTCTTGCCGAGTTACACTACTGAAATTGCTTTTTTCAGAAGCAAGTTTAGCGATTTTTTGGTAAGGAGATAGTTTTCAAACAGATCTTTGATAATAAATCATGTACAGTAAATTTTAGGTGGATGACAATGGATGTACAGCGGTACCTTAGGCGATCAAACAGCCATTGTTCACGTTAATTAAATTTGTCTGATTTTATTGATAGAAATGTTCAGATAGATGAATGGGCATAATCAGGCGCGTAAACGTTTTAAAGATGAAATTGTTAAGTTTGCAATTTAAATGTATTTTCCGAAACTAAACTTTAGTTTTAATAACGAAAGACACATATTTATTCATTCACATGGCTATTATTATATTGACCGTTTTCCCATAATTTTACACATTGTTTAATTCATTAAAGGAGTATGCGTTTTTTTTATAAACCAAGCAAGTACCCATTTAGAAAATCTAAGCTTAATCTTTTTATGTCCCCCACCACTATAGTGGGGGACATATTGTTTTTGCCTTGTCTGTTGGTTGGTTAGTTGGTTGGTTTGTTTGTTTGCTCCAACTTAAACATTTTGTAATAAATTTTGCAATATTTTAGATAGCAACTTGATATTTCGCATGCATGTGTATCTCATGGAGCTGCACATTTTGAGTGGTGATAGGTCAAGGTCATCCTTCCAGGTCAAAGGTCAAATATATAGCTTCAAAGCGGCGCAGAAGGGGACATAGTGTTTCTGACAAATACATATCTTGTTTTCAATTTTGTAAAGGAGGTCGTAAATCGTGGCCATCTAGACTCGTCAATGCAACATATGATGTAATGCATAAAATTATTTATATAATACATATGGCCAGTTTGGGACTTGAGTGACTATTAAAGTTATCCAATCAACGCCTATTTGGTTAAGAATAAATGACGTTTGTTAATTCTGTTTGTAAAAGTCTTGTTAACAACACAATACCAGTTGATCATGGGTCAAATTAAATTTTCAAGTTAATGAAGCACGATTTGAAAGTAAAACTGACCTTTCCAACAACTATATTCATACTTATTTTTGGGAGGACTTTGTGCAAATACATCACTTTATTGAGTATGGATGAAACTTTTTTTCAAAGTACGTAAGTTCTTATGTTTAGACAATTTAAGATGATCACATTCATATCTTACGGGCATTAGAGTTCGATTTCCAAGTTTCATATTTTGGAAAAGTCACCGCAATGCATTCGTAAAAAATTGCTGATATTTGGTAAAAGCTTCCGTTTTATGCCAATCGTACAGCACATCGCATTTTACTGTTACCTCAAATGAATAATAGTCTGTCCATGAAAATTGCTTTGGTAAAAAGTAAAGTATATCGTGAAAGAATTCACTAAATGAAATGTGATAACAATATAGGATCCGAAATTATCAGAACTGCCCTATTTTGCTTAGGACGTGTATAGTCGATGTATCGAAAAATATGAATGTCTGGTGGATAAACTTCTTTTCGTGGCATCATGATTACGTTCACATATTTTATGTGAAATACAACACAGATGGTACATAAATAAACAAGAAACGTTTGCAAAATACGTAATACACTACTCAAATACTTTCGTTTTATGCCAATGTGAATACAGAAGCAATGTACATATACATGTACATGTGAACTTTTGAGGCGGTTTGGCGGAAGCACTCGTTTTATGACAATGGTTAATGCTGACCTTTGAAATGGTGACCTCAAAGTGGTGTAGAGGCCATCTAGATACATGAACATGTCAAAATTTGAGGTTTTTGGTAGAAGCACTTATGTTTAAAGGGAAAAGTAAATGTTATCTACAAGAATACTGGTCAGGGTTGCCATGACCTTTTACATAGTACCCTCAAGTTGATGTGATAGGACGCGGTCACGTATGTACACAAACGTTTGTATGAGGTCAATATTTGCACAATTATGTATGGATCATTTTGATATTGAACTAGACGCACTGGACCTGATTTTCAGCCAGAGTCAACTAAGGAATTTGTCGCACGCGTTTGCCTAGTTTGTTTGAAGTCAACCAATCATTTTCAGAGGAAATGATGTAACAACGGTGTCCCTTGCGATGTTCGATGTATAAGTATAAAGTGTGCGTGGCTCTCACAGTATCGACAGAATTTCTCGTCTCATAAACAAATATAAGTATGTAGCCTCAACGCATGTCTTTGCGGGTGAAAGATTGTGTTCTTTCATGAGAGCCACGCACACTTTATATACATCTTCATCGCAAGGAATTACTGATCTGAATTCTGATTCTCTGCAACATGCTGCCATATTAATCTCCGTAACTGCTTCAATGTGATTCTCTGCATTCCACAATGACGGAAAGCGGTACATTTGTTCTGGTCGACCAAATGGCACGTTACTATTAGACGCACGTCTAATGTGGTGATTGTTCCACATTTGAAAGGCCCGGTCAAGTTCGTCCAGTAACGTAAACTATATAAATTATATTCTCAAATAGGTTAAACATTATATTTATTGGTACTTTGTTATTCCTAATTAAAGACATAAGCGCATGAAAAGATCGCAATCCTTTCCCCGCAAGTGTTTTCATTGCTAGAGCGAATGACCCGCCGCTGGAAACACAACCTCTAAGTAATTGAAGGAGTTAACGATTTCTACCACTTGATTATTATAAAACCATTTATCGTTATTACCTACCCTTCCCTCCTTTTCGAAAGATCATTACTTTAGTCTTTTCGATATTAACTGTTAAATTCCATTTTTGACAATATGAATGAAGACTATTGATAGAATTTTGCAGTCCATCTTAAGATTCAGATACGAGCACTGCGTCGTCATCGAATAGTAATAAATAAATAGCGATTTGGTCAATATTTTTACCTGCATCTATATTTTCTTGTAAGTGCATCTCAATATCATTTAGAAAGAGTGAAAAGCAGATCGGAGAGGTGATCTCCCCCTGGAATAGTCCGATGTTGCTATTTTTTTTGACAATGTTCCTAAATGTTTTACGCAAAGTTTAACTTCACTGTACATAGATCGGAGCACGGATAGTAATTTTCCGTTGATTCCTAAATGTATTAGGTTGTACCACAGTCTATTCCTATCTATGCAGTCATTTGCTGTACGATAATCCACAAAACAGCAAAACATTTTTTTCTTATTACTTATTTGTCTCTGTATCAACGAGTGTAAAATAAACACTGGGTCTATACATCCATAATTGTTTTTAAATCCAAATTGAGCATCCGTTAAAACCGAGTGTTCATCTGTTCATAATTTTAGTCGCTCGTTCAATACTATTGTGAACAATTTAGAAAAACAGCTTGTTAGTGTAATCCCCCTATAATTATTTGGGTCGGATTGGTCACCTTTTTTATGAATGGGGATAATCATGCCCGAGGCCCAAGCACGGGGAAATGACTTTGATTTCAGTATGTGATTCAAAAATGTGTTTAGCGGGCGGACTATTTTTGGTGCACATACCTTAAAATATTCATATAGAACATTGTCAATTGATGGTGATTTATTTACACCAAGTTTCTTAATAGCTTTTAAAACTTCAGTGTCCGAGATTGGGCTATCTAGGCATTCAAATGTCGATCCAATGTCTTGGTCATTATCAAACTGGCTAATAAAGTTTGAATAATCATCTTTAATTTGTGTGTCGCCACCGGACATGAGTGTATTAAAATATTCTTTAAATTCTTCATTTGAAATATCATCTCCGGCGGCCGATTGTTTCCGCGATTTAAATCTTTTCCAAAATTCTTTCGGTCGCAGCGGGAAAAGTCGAGATAAAGAGCGAATATTATAACGAAATAAACGCTCGTAACTTTCTTGCTGATATGGCTGGAAAGTGAGCGTCATTGAACACATTAATACAAGAAATACTCGGTAAAAAACGGCGGAAAAAACAACAACAACTTGTCTCGGCATGGACGTCGCCAAATTGACTATCACGTGATTACCCCATGTGATAGGTGTCCTCAAAAGATTAAGAATAATGACATGCCCCATTCCTGGCAATACGTTAATTTTTACTCGCTCGAACTCTCTATCCCGAACTCCAGCACCTGATTGTATAAATAATTTAACCGGCGGTTACCACACAACGGCGGTTAAAATTTGATAACTTGTTCGGTAACTGGTCGGTAAGGTTTGCATAAAATTTTGTTAAGTATAACTACCAGTAAAAATCCCTAAAACAACATAACCTGGTTCTCTAGCTGGGTAAATACAAGTAACCTAAAGGTAACTTAGATAAAATGGCCGACATTTTTGAAATGCCTATAGTTCCTTCTCTGATCACCTTAACAAATTCTTGCCTGTTGAGTTATACAAAGGATGTGCAAGCTCTACAAAATTCTGTATAAACATTATATGATAGTTGGCAAAAAAAAAACCTTTCAATTTCCTTATAGCAGAATGGTGTACGCTATTCAGATACATTTTAAACATTATATATTACTATAAAGTACAATTTCTAAATTGATTGTTTATCATTAAATGGTTTATTTGACGATCACGTTATCGTCCCATTTGAAAATATTTCGGAGTAGACACTCAGGTAACACAACAATAAATCCATACAAGTAGCATCCTGTCCTTCACAAAAGTTTAGCATGTGTTCGTTTTGGGCTACTATGTAATTAATGTTGGCATATTTCGTACGTGATTTTGTGTATCCTTAATGTTAATTCTTACATAATGTGAAACTATTAGGTAGGTTATAAGCCACAGAACATGCGCCTCTAGACAGATTGCTTTAATTATCTACAATATGCAAAATTAGTCCATACTCCAGCACGTCTCCCAGGCGCAGACGTCAGCCACTGGAGGGTTCTTTCGGTTCAGGAATCGCACTTTAGTCATGCCTGAATTAAACACGAACATGGAGGTATTGGTTGGGCGTTGGTAAACATAATAAACATGAAATTACATGTTCACAGTTGTATATATGTATTAATTTACACTTATCCACGTGTAAAACATGAAGTCATGATTGGCAAACACATGGCAGGACATAAAAAACAATTTATCATATTGAAAAGGTCGAAACGAAATTTGCATGTGTGTTTTTTTAACTTTGAACAATCTGAGCTAATTTACTTATAAACACATAATCTGAGCAAATTTACTTGAACAAACAGTCTGAGCTAGTTTACTTGGACAAATAATCTGAGATAGTTTACTTGGACAAATAATCTGAGATAGTTTACTTGGACAAATAATCTGAGACAGTTTACTTGGACAAATAATCTGAGATAGTTTACTTGGACAAACAATCTGAGATAGTTTACTTGGACAAATAATCTGAGATAGTTTACTTGGACAAATAATCTGAGATAGTTTACTTGAACAAATAATCTGAGTTAGTTCACTTAAACAAATAATCTGAGCTAGTTTACTTGAAGTTTTGAGGTACTTTCCTGGACTGCAGGAAGTGAGATTTGTGATGTGTTCCAGCATTCCTACATGATGAACTGACAAGACTGGCAGTTAATATCTGAATTCTAAATCTGTTCTTTAACTGAAAATGGCTTATTCTATGATACGGTGATGTGGTTAGGAAACCAGAGTGCTAGACAAAAACCCCACTTGTCTGGCATTTTGACCAGAAATTAAAATCACACGCAAGGTGTGAGCATTGAAACCGGGTGAGAAACTTGCGTACGAACCGTTAGGCTTACTATACAGCCAGTTATTTGCAAAAGATCCCAACATGCTTTTACTGAGCCGTGGTCAAAAGATACGACAAAAAATATAATTTTTGTTCATTTTATACATGTTTTTGTTATAGAAGTACATCTCAATTCCACAGCTATTGTTAAATATACAAATTTTCGACTAAGAAATCTACAAATAACTTTTTTAACAAATACACAACATTTATTAATGAGATCATATCTTAATTGTATACATGCCTCAAACTTTCCGAGTAATGTTTACATAACAATTTTAAAATACACTTAACTTACCCCTTCTACCTCACAAACGCATTTTTCATGAAAATGTGTTGATACTTAAAAACTGTATTTTAACTGTACACTTACACATATAATACATATTGGCCAATGCACAAAAAGTTTAGTGATTACAAATATATAGCACAGTATACACTGAACAAGGTACAATATACTTGCAATGAAAGTGACTGATATAGATTTTAACTTGGGATGTGACACTTACTTGAATATTCAATTGAATGATGTCCATTAAAAGGATTAAAGTGGTATTTAAAAATTTACCATTTTGTTGTATTCTTTTTACAACACAACAATTTCAGTTAGTAGAAAGTATTTTTACTTAACATAAATAACCGTTTTTCACTAAGCACAACTAGATAAATTTATTTTATGGGTTCATGGTCCAGTGGCATGTGTCAAATTAATCTCAGTTTTTCTTTCTTGCAAAATATGTGAGTAACTCGCAGTCTGTTCAGGTTTTATGCTGTATGCTGTTCATCAATATCTAAGGGTTGGAAATAAGGCCTTCAAAACTTGAATCTTGTAAGAAAGGTTTTAATTTAATTTACCTTTCTAAGGGACTAAAAGTGCATACAAATACAATTCTTATTGGTTAAGGTTTAAAGTGTCGTCCCTGCACAGGCTTATCTGGGGTGAAACTTTAAGTTCATTCATTAAGACCAATTTTCCTAGAAGGAGCCTCATGTGCTTGAAACCTGTGCAACGATTATGTAAAATATGAACTGAATGAGCCAGATATCACCTTCAAGCAACAACTTACATGAACAGAAGTAATATCCTTCCAAACCTGGAAGATGCAAGATTTCAAAACTTTAAAAAGGTTACTGAAATAGATATTGTCAACATAACTGGACTTCTCAAACCACGACTAATACCCCGTCACCTCTTTGCAAGCAGTTCAAGGCAAATAACCGAGGATTGTGTAGATCAGTGCAAAGAAAAATATTTTGGCAATAAGGAAAAATAATAAAAACTATAATTATTTCATCATCATGCAAATCTTCATGATGATGAAATAATTGTAGTTTTAATTCTGACCTTTGAAGAACGGAGCAATAGTTTACTCCACTTAATCCTAAAACTGTATGCAGACTTGCTGACAGACCAACAGAATGACTCCAATAAACCACTTTTCTAACTTTGTTTGTGGGGTTAGGTATTAAAACATCTCCTTTCTTCTTAGCAGTTGTATAAAATGTACTATTACACACCTTCCGTTATCAGTTTGGGCACTATATTTAAAAGCATACAAAAACACAACATACCTGAGATAAAGTGATCAAAATTAGTCTCATTATTCTTAATAGCATAACAACTTAAAGGCACTTGGTTCTATAGCAGCCAATCCTAAGAAAAAAACATCCATGACTGACAAAGGTATAAAAACTAGACACGATTGAAGACACGATTGTCCTTACTTTCAACAAAAAGGATTGCTAAACAAAAATGTATTAATATTAAAAAAAGAAGTTATCATTTTAACTTTGTGTATATCACATTTATTATCAAGAAACATTATAGATTTTAACATTTTTGTATAATTGATATGCAATTTTACCTTAAACAGTAACAGAAATTGCTTTAACTAGCAAATTAACAAGTCAGCTGTAATAATAACATTTTAAAAACAAAGTATAATATTCTAGCAATCACAGTAGGGTCTTTACTTCTTTTTATACAATACAACCATGTATACGCACTTCTGTTACTAACACAGTGAAACAAAATGCCCTAATAAGTGTCTTTTGAGCATAAACATAGAAATTCAAAAAAGACTAGAAGACATTTTCTAATTAAGTTATCATTATATCCCCAAGAAGTTTTATAAATTACAAACATGATAGTAGTCACGTGACAAACCAGGTTGTATTGCCTGTTGTGACGTCATACGTATGTGATGTCACCACCTCGTTCTCAACTTGTAAAATATTTAGGGAATTTATAGTGAATGTAATAGATTAAATAGGTCGTATAGATATGGTTACTCGGGAATTGTGCATATGTTGGGGATATGGCATTATGTATATGTAATTAAATTGTCATTCAATTACAATACGAGTTTGTCTTCGTGATGTATATTTAACAAAATTCTTATCTTTAAAACTTAAACAAGTTATTCAATCAAATATGATAACTTCTAAGGGTTGCTACATATAGCAAAACTTTTATTATTTCCCTTGGCAAGACAATGTTTATATATTAAGATATCAGCCTTGGCAATAAAGAAAACAAAAGCTCATCTTTGGGTAATTATTATCAGATATACCGGTACATACTAAACAATTATTAAAATTACAAAGTCAAATAAAAAAGCTTTCTTGTTTATTATGTTTTTATAATCTACTTAATTATCAAATAACAGAAGAGAAAATTATAAACAGTAATTATAGGAAAGAAAATGGCAATTGTGTTTATTACAATGCGGTTGGATGTACATCCCTTACAGCTATTAAGTTCAGTAACCTCCATCATATTTGTGCTGTTAAAATTACCACCCTTACAAACAATCTGTTGGAATCCTCTTCCTTCCACCTATCAAATAAACTGATGCACCTATATGTATGTTGTCTCCTCCTATACACTGATGCTGTAAGTTACAACCATGAAACATATGCCATTGAAAAGTAACCTTCCGTGCACCTATGTTGTTGGAGAAACCACCCTGATAAATATAAGGTAAGAGTAACTTCCCTTTCACCTTTAATGTTTGAGGTACCATCTGTACACATATTAAATTTTGGTGTTACCTCCCTTACATATATTCAATTGGAGTAACATCCCTTACATTTATACTGTTGATATACCTCCCTTACACATCTACTTTCTTGAATTCCTCCCACTACACTGAGCTTTTGACACAAAAAGCTTTTTTATGGTACAGAAACAAACAACAATTAAACAGTGAGAAGTATCTAACATCTTCACAATAAAGCCTCTTTAACAAAGACTATTTGATGGAAATTAACATTAACATATTTCTTTATTTTATTATGTTGCAGAAGTCATACATATAAGTACTTAAAGAAATTTCGTAATGTGCAGCCTTTCACAAGATACTGTCTAATATATGCTTTTGGAGAATAAAAGAGACGAAATGGCAATAATATTATCAATGTTAGAGGTTTGTAAACATCAAACATGACATGTATTATATTAGGATAACATATTTGTATGTGTACCACAAATGTTTGGAACACGAGACCTCATTCTTGACCTTAAGAGTTTTCTTCACAAAAAAACACAAACAAGCAAAAAACACTCAACTTACTCCATTAACAGCCCCCTTTCTCTCTCCCCACAAAACAAAACAACAGAAAACTCTTCCTGTAAGGCTATTAAAAGGAATGTGTCACTGTGCGCTGTGCGACAAGAACAAGCATATTCACTGAAAATAGTTTTAACATTGGCATGGAGTTTATTTAACAAATGCTGATGCTTGAATGCAAAAATGTACAACACCAAAGATCACCTAAAAACATAAGGCAGAAAATAAGCAACATTCACACTGTCTAAAGAACACAAGTTTGCCTGAAATTAATATTTCAAAAGGAAGGAAAAACAATACCAATTAAGTTTGCTTGTTCTCTATTGTAAGTTGTTTAATTAAAAAAATCTTAAAGCTTAAAGCAATTTAATTGAGTAAAAATAAAACCCAGTACTTTTGTATTTACATTTTATCACTTTACAAATAGCAAATATAGTCACAGAGGAATGTACATACAACATCTTATGATAATTATCAACACAAACAGATGTTTCCATGAAAATACCAAAACATGCATTAAGCAATATAACAACAGAACAGCCCTTTAGAAAAGCTGTAACATATTTGGCTCCTTTAAACACATTAACGCATAATTATACCAAAAAAGTATTCACGCGCACATGCTGAACAGCATTTCTGCCACTTTTTCCTAGCTCAAAGTCACTTTGTTGATAAAGACCCTGCATCCTATGTTGAAAGCCCCATTCTCCCTTCAGTGTTCAACTTGCATTCATATAAAAGCACAATGAAGATCAATACTGTATTACTGTCATTGAATATCTCTGAACACAAGCATAAAGACCAATTTCTTTGCATCTAACGCCATCTCTTACAATCGGTGAACACTGCATTAAGTACAAACTATTATCCCACAAACGTCTCTACACTCGAGTCTTTGCATCAAATCAAATACACCATTCATTTCAACATCACATTTTGCCAATTTCCACTTGGCTCAAACCCACCTTTATTTACATTCCAACAATCAACTCGAAGACAATCATCCTATTAAGTCCCATATCCCTTAGGATATTTGCAGCACGATTTACATGCTAACCATCGTTCCAACAACTTAAGCTACGCTGCTGCCCTCATGTTCCGCCGTCACCGCTCATGTGTTTCTGCCGTTTTATCACAGCCTGTGCAGCCTGTTCCGGTACGCGGGCCGGATCAGACAAAATACTCGTCGTGGTGCTGAGATGCCGCATCGCCTCTGACACAACTGAAACCGAAAATGGAATATTAAGCCTTGAACTAGAAAAAGCGGGCTTAATGCATGAGCGTAAAGTGTTGTCCCAGATTGGCACAGGCTTATCCGGGCTGACACTTTCCAACTTAATTGGATTTTCTTTTAGAAAAGACTCCCTTTGAAATTAAACTACCATACAAGAAGGTGTTGTCTCTGATGAGCCGAGCAGACTGCTAAGATTATACATTTCAATAATAATTTAAATGTAACAAGAGATGTGTTTGTCAGAAACACAATGCCCTCTATTGCGCTGCTTTGAATTAAAATTTTTTTTTGATTATATCCCTTTAAAAAATATTACTTCCCTTGTGAAAATGATCTGTACCTGCCAAATGATATAAAATAGAAATTAACTCCCTTTAAAGCTTGTTACTTCCCTTGGATTTTGTTTTTGACCTTTGACCTTGAAGGATGACCTTGACCTTTCACCACTCAAAAAGTGCAGCTCCACGAGATACACATGCATGCTAAATATCAAGTTGCTATCTTCAATATTGCAAAAGTAATGGCCAATGTTAACGTTTTCGGACGGACGCACAGACTGACAGACAGACAAACGGACTGACAGTTCAACTGCTGTATGCCACCCTATCAGGGACATAAAAACAGACTGGTGACTTTACATTGGACAATAGAACAACAGACATACCACAACAATACTGATTAAGAAGACTGGACACGCGTAAGAATTCTTTTTTACACCATACTCACACATGGACAAATTATAAGATCCCTTCATCCTTTGTCAATGACTGGGGCGTTAAAAGTACATGTCATCTTAACATCTGGGTTAATAGCTATTCACAGCTAATGTTTCTTTGTTACAAATGTACAGACTTAAAAAAAATTGATTTATCTTAATAATTAGCTATTTTTAAATGCGTATAGAGTTAAAACAAAGTAGAAAATAAATTTTGCCTGACCATCAGAAAATCTGGCTTAATGCAAGTAAACCCAGATTAGCCTGTGAAAATTGCAAAGGCTAATCCAAGAGGACACTTTCTGCCTAGAATGTATTTTCATTTTGAAAATACCTCCTAAAAACGTCGAAATTATATGAAAGCTACAAGTGTAATCCCCGATTAGCCCTTGTGGACTTCCCAGGCTAATCTGTGACGATGCTTGACACGCATGCATTAAGTCTGGTTTTCCTAGAGACCAGACATCAATTCATGGCCTTACTGGGTCTGAGAGAGGGCAATGAGCAGTGCTGGTCCAGCCAGGCCAGTACAGTTCTACAGAGCTCGTCTATGCTTGCGGTGGACACCATCGTGTTGTACCTCTCAAACAGCTTGTCTATTATCAGCGAAAACTGGCCAGATGTTAAGGATATTTCAGTTATGGCATTTACATACGATCCAATAGTCGTAATGAAACAGTTTTTCAATTCGACCATGTAAACCAATTGCTCCAAATATGGCTCCATATAAATGATTTTGCTTTAAAGTCATCATAACACACAATACAAGAGCTTGTCAGAGTTGTTAAAAAACAACATGTAAGAAATAAATCTTCTTCAAATTCAAATTCATCTAAAAAATATCATCATCATCTTTATCATCATATTATCATCATCATCATCATCATCATCAAATACAACATCTTAACTTGAATCATTTAAACAGTTATCATCTTCTAAATGAACCAACATCTAAAATGTTTTTTAACAATGTTGATTTATATTTTATAGGCTCAATTTATATACAGCTCACTGCATTAAGAGGATGTACTCCATGTTCAATTGACTTTCCCCTTGCAGCCATATTTTTTATAGAGAGAACCATTTTCAAACTCTGCTTAGATATCATAAATGCAATTGTTCAGAGAAAGTTTTTATAATGATCTGACCAACAATGTGAGCTGAACAATGTTAACAAGAAATCCGCGGTCAGAGATCGGAGACATATGCCCCCCAAACAGGGCTTTGAACTAGTAACCCCAATTTCAATAGGGGCCATCAACTGTCAAAGGCCAATGCATATGTGAAGTATGAAGCCAATCAGTCAATTCATTGACGAGCTATTTATCGGAAACAATTTTCACACTTATGGTGCCAGTGTCCTTGACCTTTGATCTAATGACCCCAATTTTAATAGGGTTATCAACGGTCCAAGACCAATGCACATGGGAAGTATCAAACCAATTGGTTGATTCGTTGACGAGTTATTGATCAGAATTTTGTTATCAACCTATTGTGACAGTGACCTTTACCTTTGACCTAGTGACCCAATTTCAAAAGAGGTAATCTACTGTCCAAGTCCAATCTACATGGGAAATATCAAGCCAATCGGTTAATTTCTTTACAAGTTATTGATTAGAAACAATTTTTACACTTATTGTGAAAGTGACCTTGACCTTTGACCTAGTGACTCCACTTTCATTAGGGGTCATCTACTGTCAAAGGCCAATTCAAATATGAAGTATCAAGCCAATCGGTCAATCATACCAAGCAGTATCATAATTTGCCCCCCCCCCCCCCCCCCCCCCCGTTACATGTCTGTGTTTTGCTGTCATATTTTGTCAATCGAATGCTCGGTTCTAAAACGCCATATCATTGGCCAACACAATCAGAACAACCAACCAGATGAAGCATTATAAAATTTAAATGGTGAACATGTGTAGATGAAACACCGAGTGCCATATAGCGAGAAAGTCAAATTTAATCGAATATTAAAGTTATTAGCCGAACAGGAGATTGGTTAGTTGTGTAATCACGTTGCTTTTACTGTCTTTTAACGAATCCAGTTGCATTTTGTCGGCAACTGCATGGGAACATGTGTGTTTTCGATGAAAAAGGTCACGTCCAGTGTTCCACAATCTTTCAGCAATAGGCATATATTGCATTTCATACCTTGTGTATATATAATACCTATACGAGGGTTATTTTTTCAATCTACGTATTTTTGTCAATATTCGTTGTTGAAAAGTCAACCCATACACAATAGGTGTACATTTAACAATTTGGAACCCACTGGGGTAAACTTGGGGGGGGGGGGGGCAAATTTATGATTCTGCTGCCTGTGGGTCAATTTGTTGAGAAGTTATTGATCGGAAACGATTTTCACACTTATTGTGGCCAATGCACATAGGAAGTATCAGGTCAATCGGTCAATTCGTTGGCAAGTTGTTATCGGAAACGAAATGGTCTACCATTGAAGGGGGGCATAACAAAGTGTAACAATAGCCATAAAAGGAAAACTGTCCCACCCCCTGGCGGTAATATTTTTTTAAAGGGAACAGAACCATTTATATGTTCCAAGCAAGTTTCATTAAGATATCATTAAAATGTGACATAAAGAGTTTACACACAAAGCTATTTCTGAGACCTCTTGACCTAGTTTTTGACCTCACATGACCCAGTTTGGAACTAAGCCAAGATATAACTTGGGATAAATCTTCTGACCAAGTCTCATGAATATTGAACAATTAATGTGGCCAGTAGAGTGTTCACAGGACAAATGTTCATGGCACAGGCAGACCAATAGACAAAAGGCGATCACAAAAGATCCACATCCTCAGGACAACTATAAACAAAAGACTGAGCACTGAGTATCAAATAATTTCTTCATGACTATGCAAATGCAAATCAAAACAAGAGGGCCATGATGGCCCTGTATCGCTCCACTGTTTTTTCTTTGCGAAAAAAACGTGCAATGCGCATGGGTTGAAATGTACTCAAGCATGTGACTTTCTCTTTCTATCCCTCGTCCCATTGGGGGTTTAAAGTTGGAAGGGTGAGCATTTTTATATATGGAAAAAATTACTTCCGTGTTAACTAAACAGACTTCAAAGCCCGGGAATTGTTGCAGAGGTCCTTTGCTTATAATGTAGGTACATTTATCTCTCCAAAAGATATTGTTGTTCTTTCTATTTCACATATTTTTAGATGCTGAAGATCAAATCTACGCATTTGATTTGAAACAGATTCTCAAGACCCATAGGAATCAAAATGCCTTAACCCTTTACCAAACGACACATTTTGGACTTTCCCAATTTGAAAGAGGTTGCAGACGTCAATTTAATTAAAATGGAATATGAAGGAAATGATCAGGTAGGGTAGAAATAATTGTGATTAAAGGAGAAATTGCTCATCAACCCACACATCCCTAAGACCAACAGGCCTGAGAATATTATGATAATCAAAAGATTATTTCTTTATATTTATAAATGTATTTAATTAAGTAATACATTTGACTTCTAAGATCAATTCATAACTTACATTAAGAAAATTATAAAATGGTCAGAAATATATATGGATTGTTGAGCATTGACAATCATAACCACAATTCATGAGTCAGGATTCACAAATGGAACAATGAATCATTAGTTATTAAAAACCAGCATATACGATAGTTAAGAACATTGCACTTCATTAATTTCAACACCTTCTCTTGGAAACAAAGTTTGAGTTTATCGTGCAGTATCATACATGTATATTGACTTCTCTTGAAAGAATTATGTTCATGGAATTTGTGTTTTTAAAATCAATAATATATTATTAAACTGGTTTAAACACTACAAAAAAGACATGAAATTAACATGTCATCCAAAATATTTTCTTCCGAATATATGGTCACTTTTGACATATTTAAATAAAACCCGACTTTTTTCAGTTTGTAAGAAAAACATTCATAACACATGTTCTTACTTCAATGCCTTTGTAAGCAGTCACCATCTAACCTTAAATGGCACTAAATGACAGGGTTTTATCTCATGTTTACAAGATGTTGATGTTGTTGTTGGTCACAGCCAAACGGCCGCAGTAATCTCCACTGGTAAACGTCATATGTTTTTTTAAAGTTTGCACACAATAGGCCTTATTTAAGCATATGCTCATTTTTGTGACCCCTGGGGCAAGGTCAATTTGTTCCCAGGGGAATAATTTGAACAAACTAAGTAGAGAACTATTATATGTCACTACCTACCTAATTTGGTAGAAATAGGCCCAATAGTTATGGACAAGAAGATTTTTATAGTTTGACCAAAATGGGCCCAATATAAGCATATGTTCAATTTTGTGACCCCTGGGGAACGGTCAAATTTGATCCCATGGGCTTAATTTGAACAAACTTGGTAGAGGACTATAAGATGTCATTACATACCAAATTTGGTAGCCCTATGCCATACGGTTATGGACAAGAAGATTTTTTAAGTTTGCACAAAAAAGGCCTTATATAAGCAAATTTTCGTTTTTTTGACCCCCTAGGGCAGGGTAAAATTTGACCCCAGGGGCATAATTTGAACAAACTTGGAAGAGGACTATAAGATGTCACTACATACCAAATTTGGTAGCCCTTGGCCCAATGGTTATGGAAGTAAAGATTTTTAAAGTTTTCACAGAATAGGCCTTATATAAGCAAATTTTCAATTTTTTAACCACCCTGGGCAGGGTCAAATTTGACCCCAGGGGCATAATTTGAACAAACATGGTAGAGGACTATAAGATGTCACTACATAGCAAATTTGGTAGCCCTAGGCCGAATGGTTATTGACAAGAAGATTTTTAAAGTTTGCACAAAATAGGCCTTATATAAGCAAATTTTCAATTTTTTTTTACCCCCCGGGGCAGGGTCAAATTTACCCCCAGGGGCATAATTTGAACAAACTTGCTAGAGGACAATTAGATGTCACTACATAGCAATTTTGGTAGCCCTAGGCCCAATGGTTATGGACAAGAAGATTTTTAAAGTTTGCACAAAATAGGCCTTATATAAGCAAATTTTCAATTTTTTGACCCCCCAGGGCAGGGTCAAATTTGACCCAAGAGGCATAATTTGAACAAATTTGAAAGAGGTTCACCACATGAACATTCCTGAGAAATTTCATCAGAATTGGAAAAGTAGTTTGGGAGAAAAAGATGTTTAAAGAAAAAGTTAACGCACTGACGCACACACAACTGACACAGGACCATGACATAAGCCCCCGCTGGCCTTTGGCCAGTGCAGCTAAAAATCTGTCCATATACAGAATTAAGTGTTAAACACAACGATTTGTTTGCCAAATTGGGAAAAATGTGCGCCAAAACCCCTGAAATTGGGAACATTTTGGTCGTGAAGTGTTCATATTGGGAAATTGGTGTTTTTTATTTTTTGCTCACAAAAACTTAACAATTGATCACATAGTGTTTTCAAGTTGTAAATATTATATTAACTTAGGTAAAAGCCATAGAGCTGCATAGGAAAACCTACTAAAAGTTGCATTTTACTTGTATAAATTGTTGTTGTTGTTTTTTAAACCTTCGATTATAAATCTTTGGGACAGACATTGGGAAATTTTTTGTTTTTTCCCCATTGGGAAGGTCCTGTTTTCCGATACTTTATACAGGCAGGTGAAAAAAATCGCTAAAACATATCTGAAGAATTATGCCAGTACAGCACATTTAATGCCTCTCAAGAAAAGGAGAGCTTTGTTTTCTAAGTTACCAATGTTAAAATTTGGGAAAAAAAATTGGCTCAGATATAAATAATATGAAAAGGATACAATCCAGAACTTCCAGTTATTCAGGGTGCGCTGCTTAACATAGTCTTCAAACATCTCCCTCATCTGGTCCGCCCGTTGCCGAGTAACTGGCACCCCAGTGGCAGGCAGCTGGGACTGACATTGGCTGCAATGAGCAACGTTTTCATGGTATAACTTGAACATGCGCCATGTTCAGGGAAAATTAGGCTGTGTTTTAAGTGTTGCGAAAGATTAGCCTGTGAAATCCACACAGGCTTATCAAGGACAACACTTTCTGCCTACATTAGACTTTTTGTGAAGAAGACAGTTTTTAAAAAATAAAATTCCATAAAAATGGAAAGTATCCTCCCTGATAAGCCTGAACACAGGCTAGCCTGGGACGATATTATACGTACATGCATTAAGCCCAGTTTTAACAGAACAAGTCTGTGCTAGGACTGACATTGGCTGCAATAAGCCAACTGTTCATATTATTATTTAATCTAGTAGTCTCAAATAATTATGCAACTGAACTAAATGGATGAGCTTTCCTCAGTAGTTAAGAACTTAATAGGGATGTGTTTTTTTTAGAACATATTAAAAATTTACAAGACCATGGCTGTCAAGTTTGATTTGATTGTATAGTCTGAGGTTAAACAATTTTATTATAACATCAAACACCTCAGAATGTTCCATGCATCCGAGTCTGTTTGCTGGAAAGAACTAGTTTTTTGTGCATTTTGTCAAATATTATGTAAGTTTATACTATACTGAGCATGCACCCTGGGGATCAAACTGTGGCATCTAACTGTTCAAGCTTGTGACAGAATATAAGTAATATCACATGAAAAGTTGAAGCAAAGTCATGCTACCTTATAGCCTGATTCAGTGCGCTGATCTCTGTTTTCAAGATGTCTGCCTCCTTCTGCATGTGACTGCGCTCTGCCTTCAACTTCTTGCAGTACTCAGCAGCTGAAAACCCATAAAGGCATGAATAATGCATGCATCAGATATTTCAGCATTAAACTTTATTTCTAATTCATATGAAGTGTTGTCCCTGTGAAATACTACAATAGTAATCAGGGAGGACACTTTCCGCCTATTAAGGATTTTCTCTAAGATGAGACTTCTATTAAATGAAAAATAAATACCATAACAGGGGAAAGTGTCAAAGCTAATTAGCCTGCGCACACATACAGGGGAAAGTGTCAAAGCTAATTAGCCTGCGCACACATACAGGGGAAAGTGTCAAAGCTAATTAGCCTGCGCACACGTTTAGGGGAAAGTGTCAAAGCTAATTAGCCTGAGCACACGTATTCCCAGAGCATGGCTCATATTATTTGTCGACTCAGTGTCTTGCTTTAAACATCGGACACTTGTTGCCTTTTTATACAATACTTTATCCTAGTATGAACAAACTTATTTTAGAAGCTCATGCTTATTTACACAATTCTGAAAATTGTTAAGAAATAGTGTTTGCTTGTTTGTATTTATAGATTGAGTGAACAGTTAAAAGCCCATTAACCCTCAAAATCATCGAAAATTTGGATTAATATTTCGAAAAACAAAGCTATTGTCAAGCAATATGGTCCCCTATGGGCTCCACCAACGTTGTCAGAAATTCCACCATTTTCAGAATTATTTTTTTGGTTACCATAGCAACCACAATTTTTGATGTAGGAATAAAATGAAATGACGTGCATAATGTCCATAAAGCCATCTATCCATGTTACAAGTTTCATGAAAAAATATTAAGAACTTTTAAAGTTATCGCAAGATCAAGAAAACCACCATTTTCAGCAGTATTTCTAGTCTATTTGTTGCCAAATCAACCAGAATTTTTGACGTAGGAACAAAATGAAATGACGTGCATAATGTCCATATTGCCATCTATCCATGTTCCAAGTTTCATGAAAAAATATTAAGAACTTTTAAAGTTATCGCAGGATCCAGAAAAGTGTGACAGACACACAGACGCACAGAGCGCAAACTATAGGTCCCCTCCGGTGAAACCGGTAGGGGACAATAAAATTAACACATAAAAAATGTTCCTTAAAGCAATAGCCAAAATTTAGACAATAGATGTGGTCTGGTAACATAGATTTACAAAATACAAAATGGTATTTTTTGTTTTTTGCGGGACAATATATTTAACACATGTTCTGAACCAAGTTAGTGTTCCTGTGTTGTATGAATAGATATTGAGTGAAATTAAATTGGAATATAATGTGCCACAAAAAAATAAAAACGCGCATTTTGCATCTCGTTAAATCTATGTTACCATGCCACATCTAGCAGTAAAATGTAGGCTATTGCTATAAGGAACACTTTTTATGGGTTAACTTTATTTTACATAATATTTTACGAATTATTCGTAAATTTTTAGTATTTATGTTACTTTAACCTACTGTCATTTGTCCTGGCTAATTTGGTTTACAAGTACAAAGAGCATAAACAACAGACCAACTTGAAAAAGTCATACGGGGGCAATTTCTAGAGAAATAATGTATTTTCCCTTCACAAAATCCTTCCAGTTACATGGCATTTGCAATACAGAGCTCTACCAACTGGGTCAGTAAGGACAACTAACAAAATGTAGATCCAATAAGTACTTTTACTAAACTATAAAGATTAAATCATATATGCTAGAGTGACAATAATCATGAATCACAAGCAGTTAACAACAAGAAACCGTCAGAGACAGGTGATGCTCCCCAAAGTTTTTTTGTCACAATATTGCACTATATATTCAGATAAAAGGAAACATCTTGAGGGGCATAACTTTGGACACAATAATACGATGGATGGTTTAGCAACTTAAAAATTTCAAAGGGCCATAATTCTCTAAATAAATCATCTAACCAGAACCCACATATAACATGCGCATCTCCACAAGGTTGTTAAGCTTCCCATAAAGCTTCATTGAATTCCAGTCAGTAGTTTGGGAGAAATAGCCCGGACAAGAATTCGCTACATGTACAGTTTATAGAAAATTTCAAAGGGCCATAACTCTGTGAAAAGTCATCTGACCATAACTAGCTGATAATATGCACATCTCCTGTTGGTAGTGAAGCTTCCCACAAAGTTTCATTGAATTCCCATAATAAGTTGCTGAGAAATAGCTTGGACAAGAATTGCACTATATGTACAATGGAAAATTTCAAAGGACCATAACTCTGTGAAAAATCAACCGACAAGAACCGGCTGATAATATGCACATCTCCTTTTGGTAGTGAAGCTTCCCATAAAGTTTCATTGAATTCCAGTCATTAGTTGCTGAGAAATAGCCCGGACAAGAATTGCACTATATGTACAGTAAATGGAAAATTTCAAAGAACCATAACTCTGTGAAAAATCATCCGACCAGAACCGGCGGATAATATGCACATCTCCTCTTGGAAGTGAAGCTTCCCATAAAGTTTCATTGAATTCCAGTCATTAATTGCTGAGAAATAGCCCGGACAAGAATTGCACTTAATGTACATTTAATGGAAAATTTCAAAGGGGCATAACTCTGTGAAAAATCATCCGACCAGAACCGGCTGATAATATGCACATCTCCTCTTGTTAGTGAAGCTTCCCATAAAGTTTCATTGAATTCCTGTCATTAGTTGCTGAGAGATAGACCAGACAAAAATTTTGCACGGACGGACGGACACACAGACACACGCACGGACAGACGAAGCGGCGACTATATGCTGCCCCCCAAAAATTTTGGGGGAGCATAAAAAGTGTAAATTAAAACAATGCCATCTTTCATGAAATAAAGGAAGACATATGATTAAGTCTCTTACTTTTCTGCAACATGGCTGCCTTGCTCACTTTTGCATTTGGACTCTGTCTCAGAGATGGAATGAGTGTGTGAAGAACATCAAAGCCAGACTGAAATTTAAGAAAAAATGTCGATAAAAGAAGTCAATCCAGAATCTGAAAATGAATAAAATTAGACTCATGTTGTTGCTGTCTTTTCAGTATTAAAATAAAGTTTAAACAAGATGTGTTTGAGAAACACAATGTCCCCCTATATGATGTTGACCTTGTAGGATGACCTTTACCTTGACCCTTCACCACTCAAAATGTGCAGCTCCTTGAGATACACACGCATTTCAAATATAAAATTGCTAGCTTCAATATTGCAGAAGTGACATACATGCGCAATTTTGACCCATATACTTGACCTTGAAGGATGACCTTGACCTTTCACCACTCAAAATGTGCAGCTCCATGAGATACACATGCATGCCAAATATCAAGTTGCTATCTTCAATATTGCAAAAGTATTCATAAAATGAGCGATTTTGGCCACCTATATTTGACCTCTGACCTTGAAGGATGACCTTGACCTTTCACCACTCAAAATGTGCAGCTTCATGAGATACACATGCATGCCAAATATGAAGTTGCTATCTTCAATATAGCAAAAGTTATTGCAAAATGTTAAAGTTGGCGCAAACAGACAGACAGACCAACCAACCAACCAACCAACAGACAGGGCAAAAACAATATGTCCCCCACTACTATAGTGGGGGACATAAAAACCTCAATCCTGACATTTATTACAGTCTTAAAAGGTACTCAACTTGGCTTTTAAAAAAGTCAGCAAATTCTGAGAAATAAATCATTCATTTAAAATTGATATTTACAAACAAAAGCACCGCATAGCGGGTGCCAACGCTCGGCTGTGGGTGCAGTTAAAATTTTTTTTTTTTTTAGAGGTCACAGTAACCTTGACCTAGTGACCCAAAAATGGGTGTGGCGTGTAGAACTCATCAAGGTGCAGCTACATATGAAGTTTGAAAGTTGTAGGTGGAAGAACTTTGATTTTAGAGCCAATGTTAAGGTTTTAGCATGATGTGGACGGTCTATACCACAAGCTTTGTAAGCAACTTTACATTAACAGTGATTGTATTTTCATCATTTTTACTTTTTTTTTAAAACTGTGTCCATGCGCCACATGGACACAGTTTCATTTCATGAGGATTTTTTTAAAAGTCAATAAACAATCCAGTTTTGCAGTAAAATTTATTTAAATGATGCTATTATATATGCAAGTATTTGTTTTAGTTATAATTTGTCAAACTTAATAAATACAACATATAAAACTGCATATTATGCACTTCTGAAAAATCACAATTTATTCCCAAATAGATGTCTTATTCCAACTTCACATAATACTGTGTTGAGTTGAAGAAATGGTTGTTACACCTGTTATGAAGACTGTTATGGCAGAGTGATGACTTATACAAGAAATGTTCAAGCTGTTTCATGGTCAGATTTAACTTTTGATCTTGAACTAAAATGTAAGGAGACGCATTTTACACACAACATGCTGGGTCCTGATGGTGGTCATTTGACTTTCAATCTGGACAAGTTGTGCTGATGCAATATTTTAAATTTGACCTCTTATTGTGACATTGACCTTTGTAGTTGGAAAACAGGTGCTACGCGTAACATGCCATCAATTATGGTTAATAATTGTGCCAAACATTTTTTTAATCCATCAATATATGGCAAAACTATGCCTGAGACAAAAACTGTCACGCAGCTGGACACAGACAGACATTGTGATTTGTAAGTACAGACTTTTACTAAACGGGTCATAAAAAGCCTGTTAATAGCACATGAACAACAATAACTATAGTAGTGATTTCTAAAATTTAAACAGTAATTAACTGCATTGAGTGGTTAAGGTTAGACACATGCCACAATCATTTCAAAGCAGCTATTCGATTGGCCTACAAACAAGAGTTATGATAGAAGTTATGAGCTTTTTTCGAAACCTAAACAAAGATTTCGAAACCTTAATGCGGACACCAAGTTCAAGGTCAAGATCACAGGGGTAAAAATTTGTGTGCGTATGGAAAGGCCTTGTCCATATACACATGCATGCCAAATATGAAATTGCTATCTGAAGCGACATAGAAGTTATGGGCATTTTTCGAAACCTAAACGCAAAGTATGACGGACGGACAGTCCGATCACTATATGCCCTCCTTTGGGGGCATAAAAAGGTAACCTGAACATGACCCTGATTTTCAATGGCTTCTGGTACAGGCAGGGCATATAGTGAAATCACATTGAATAATTGTTTGTATGGAACCGAACATACACAAAGATATTTAGTAATTCCCCCCTATAGGAAAGTCATGAAAGTGTGTGTAAATCAACAGTAATATCACACAGATCTAGCAACACATGCCACCCAGAAAAGACGTGGAAAACAAGCACAGAAATTAAAACATACCTTCTGTATTTGGCCAGGACTCTAAAATAAAGGAAACTTTACATCAATAATCTAATTTGCTTTCAAGAAGGTGTGATCTAATGTCCTTTAGATGCTGAACAATTGTCTATTGTATATATATAAGTGAATGTTTGTATTGTTGTATTGTATGTAATTGAGACTATAATAAAGAATAAATCGAAATCTAAGAAAGCTTTTCCACAGGTACATTAAAGGGGCCTTTTCACAGATTTTGGCATATTTTGAAGTTTGTCATAAAATGCTTTATATTGATAAATGTTAACATTGGATCTTAAAAGCTCCAGTAAAAAATCAAGAATAAAATTTAAAAAAGGAAAAAAAAGTAGCCAGTACCAGGGCTCGAACCAGTGACCCCCGGAGTCCTGGAGTTAGTCAGAAGTAAAAACGCATTAGCCCTCTCGGCTATTCTGCCGGGTATATACTGTTTAAGTATTTTATACCTTATATAAGCAATCTTTGTAGTTTCATAAATTTAAACGACAACAACAGAACTGTCAAAATTATTCAATCGTTTCGCGTTGCAACGCTTTATAATTTTTAGGTTTTCAAATCGTCAAAAGATACATATAATGGCTATGTTGGACTATGGTAAATGTTCAGTCATACTGTTTCCTCACAAATATCATAACTAAAACGAAAATTTGCGAATCTGAAACAACTTTTTTCAATTTTGTCAATTTACCAAACCGTGAAAAGATCCCTTTAAAAGAGGCATTAAAATGCCAATACTAGCTGATATTAAGTTGAGTTAAAAGAATAAAAGATGCACAAAAGCTTAAATTATTTGCCACCTCTAACTCAAACCTAAAGCAAATTTACGTAGCAAACACGTTGCAGTCATATCACAGAGTTAAAAAAAAACAACTCACTATTATAAAGTGCAAGCTGTGTTGCTCTTAAAAATATCCCTGTCCTGAGAGCACATACTTAAACAAGAGCACCGCCTTGCAGGTGCAGACCGTCAATCTATTTTTCTTTTTAAAGGTGTAGGGACCTATCTCAATTTCAATCACAAAGGAGGGAGGTGTGGAGTGGAGAGGGGTGTATAGTGTGGGGTTGTGGTCATTTATTACATTATCTTCCAAAAATGCCAAAAATATATATATATATATATATTTATTTTTTTTGGGGGGGGGGGGGATTTTTGGGTGGGATGGTTGGACGGTATTTCAAAAATAAAATAATAAAAATAAATATTTGTGTTTTTTAACCATGTTTGAAAAAAACAAGAGATGTGTTTGTCAGAAACACAATGCCCCCTATTGCGCTGCTTTGATTTTTTTTTACCTTTGACCTTGAAGGATGACCTTGACCTTGAACTTCCACCACTCAAAATGTGCAGCTGCATGAGAAGGCCGCTTTGAAAAAATTATCTTTTTGACCTTTGACCTTGAAGGATGACCTTGACCTTGAAAGACGACCTTGACCTTGAACTTCCACCACTCAAAATGTGCAGCTTCGATCATTAGAATGCCGCTTTGAATTTTTTTTTTGTTAGACCTTGAAGGATGACCTTACCCTTGAACTTCTACCACTCAAATTGTGCAGCTTCATGATAACGCCGCTTTGAATGTTAATTTTTTTGTTTGACCTTTGACCTTGAAGGATGACCTTGACCTTGAAGGATGACCTTAACCTTGAACCTACACCACTCGAAATGTGCAGCTTCATGATAACGCAGCTTTGATTTTTTTTTACCTTTGACCTTGAAGGATGACCTTGACCTTGAAGAATGACCAGGGCTTGCGCCATTTGAGCCATTTGCGAAAATATTGAGAAATTGGCTCAAGAAAATTCTGATTTTCGAAAATGCTAAAATCTCGCAAATCTTCATTGAAATTATCCGCCATTTAAATCCAGACTAGTTTTTATTAGTTTTCTCTTTGTTTCATTAAAAGTGTTCGCAAATTGAACAATAAACGAAAACCGGTCTGCACCAGCACAAGAGACATCGCTTGACGATTATCGACGTTATCGTTCGAAATAAAAGGTGATACAAATGTAATTAAGTTGTTTTACCCACAAGCTATGCTATTGTTAAGAAAAATGTCAACCAAATGGTATATTTATTACGTATTTGCTAGGCTACCAATTTTCATTTTCTGCAATCAAACGATATGCAAATTTTATTTCAAGTGCAGAACGCGTACAATTTTTTGAACCGTCGTTTTCGGATACATTATTTTTTGCTGAAATTTATTTTCGGAGTTCTTTATAGAAGAAATAGAATGCCTAATACACATGCGGTAATACAGATGATGTGGTTTATATTATTTCGAATTGTATTCACTTGAAATTGCAATTGGAAAGACTATAACAAAGAACAATTTGTAAGTCTCTGGGTGGGGTTGGGGGTTTTGCCCTTTATTCCTGTAGGGTTCCTGGTTCTAAGACCCCTGGCCTAATTTTCAGGATTTCAAATTTGGGACAACTTATTCCACTGTTAAGTGTACATGTACAATTAACTTATGTTTGTACTTTGAAAAGTACCATAATAATTATTTCTATATTGAAAACTGCATGTTATATTATATGTGATATGCCCTTGTTGTCATAAAAAGAAATATGAACAAGTTGATAGTATATAATATTATTTCAAAATCACTTTTCGCACGCCTAAAAAACGAAATCTGGTTGGCTCAAAGAAATTTTGGGCCAGCGCTAGCCCTGATGACATTGACCTTAAACTTCCACCACTCAAAATATGCAGCTTCATGATAATGCCGCTTTGAAATTTTTTATTTGTTTTTTGACATTTGACCTTGAAGGATGACCTTGACCTTGAAGGATGACCTTGAACTTCCACCACTCAAAATGTGCAGCTTCATTAGAACGGCGCTTTGATTATTTTTTTACCTTGAAGGATGACCTTGACATTGCACTTCCACCACTCAAAATGTACAGCTTCATGAGATACACATGCATGACAAACATCAAGTTGCTATCTTCAATATTAAAAAAGTTATGGCCAATGTTAAAGTTTTCGGACGGACAGACACCATTAATTTGACATTTTACCTTGAAGGATGACCTTGACCTTTCACCACTCAAACTATATGGACAGACGCCATATATTTGACATTTGACCTTGAAGGATGACCTTCATCTTCACCTTTCACCACTCAAATGTTCAGCTCCATGAGATTCACATGCATGACAAATATCAAGTTGCTATCTTCAATATTGAAAAAGTTATGGCCAATGTTAAAGTTTTCGGACGGACAGACACCATAAATTTGACATTTTACCTTGAAGGATGACCTTGACCTTTCACCACTCAAAATGTGCAGCTCCATGAGATACACATGCATGCCAAATATCAAGTTGCTATCTTAAAAAGTTAAAAAGTATGGCCAATGTTCAAGTTTTTTTCGGACGGACAGACAGACTGACTGACACTGACTGACAGTTCAAATGCTATATGCCACCCTACTGGGGGGCATAAAAATATTTTTTTGGGGTGGGGGGGGGGGGGGGGGGGGCGGGGGGGATGGTTTGGACGGAGTCAATTGTGATATGTCTTGTAAGAGTTGTTTTGTCAAAGTATCAATCGAATCAAATCATAAATAAATAAGTTATGGCCAGTTAAGCAAAATTTAATCATTTGACCTTGAGTCAAGGTCATTCAAAGGTCAAGGTAAAATTCAACTTGCCAGGTACAGTACCCTCATGATAGCATGAAAGTATTTAAATTTTTAAAGCAATAGCCTTGATACTTTAGAAGTAAAGTGGATCTAAACACAAAATGTAACCATATATTCAAAGTTACTAAGTCAAAAAAGGGCCATAATTCCGTAAAAATGACAACCAGAGTTATGCAACTTGTCCTTTACTGTCCCCTTATGATAGTTTGTGAGTGTTCCAAGTATGAAAGCAATATCTATTAATAATTTAGGGGTAAAGTGGACCAAAACACAAAACTTAACAAAATTTTCAAGTATAAAGGGCCTATAATTCCGTCAAAATGCCAGTCAGAGTTACATAACTTTGCCTGCACAGTCCCCTTACGATAGTTAGTAAGTGTTGCAAGCATGAAAGCAATGGCTTTGATACTTTAGGAAAAAAAAAGGACCTAAACACAAAACTTAACCAAATTTTCAATTTTCTAAGTATAAAAAGGGCACATAATTCTGTCAAAATGCCAGTCAGAGTTACATAACTTTGCCTGCTTAGTCCCCTTACGATAGTTAGTAAGTGTTGCAAGTATAAAAGCAATGGCTTTGATACTTTAGGAAAAAAGTGGACCTAAACACAAAACTTAACCAAATTTTCAATTTTCTAAGTAAAAAAAAGGGCACATAATTCCGTCAAAATGCCAGTCAGAGTAACATAACTTTGCCTGCACAGTCCCCTTACGATAGTTAGTAAGTGTTGCAAGTATGAAATCAATGACTTTGATACTTTAGGAAAAAAGTGGACCTAAACACAAAACTTAACCAAATTTTCTATTTTCAAAGTATAAAAAGGGCACATAATTCTGTCAAAATGCCAGTCAGAGTAACATAACTTTGCCTGCACAGTCCCCTTATAATAGTTAGTAAGTGTTGCAAGTATGAAAGCAATAGCTTTGATACTTAAGGAATAAAATGGACCTAAACACAAAATTTAACCAAAATTTTCAATTTTCTAAGTATAAAAAGGGCACATAATTCTGTCAAAATGCAGGCCAGAATTATCTAACTTTGCCTGCCCAGTCCCCTCATGATAGTTAGTAAGTGTACCAAGTTTGAATGCAATAGCATTGATACTTTATGAGAAAAGTGTACCTAAACGCAAAACCGACACCAAAGTGATGACAATAGCTCATAATTTTTTTTCAAAAAATAGATGAGATTAAAAGTAAGCATTATTTTTATGGCCAGCAATTCAAGGTGTTATTAACATCATACTAATACATGGAGATATTCTTGGTTCCTGTATATTGAATATTTGTATAACTGTACACAGAAATTCAGCTTGGATCACTAGTTCTACCTCAATAAAATATTATTTTTTTGTATATATCTTTATAAATACTTCCTATTAAAAGTAAACTGAATAGCTTATGTTGTATCCAAATTGAAATGAATTTATTCAACAAATATTGCAGTCCAAAAATAATCTTACATATATAGTAAATGCATTCATAGAAAAACTACATTTGTATAAGTCCATGCTCAACAAAAAATCTTATATTCTAGTGTAGGAAAATGAGGGTGTTTTTTTTCACTATATGCTATTTTGTTTGTAAAAAAATACATTTGTTGAAATTGAAAGCTCTTGTAGCAAATATATTGCATACTGAAGTCCATACACATCACACGCGATGGCATGTTTAGAAGAAGTACGTCTTATAATCATTATTTTTAGTCTCATTTAAATTAAATGAGGTTTTTGTATTTTTGGTCAGTTTAATATTCTTCCAAAAGGATTACTACATAATTAAATTGTTTTATAATGTTAGAGGACAAGGATTTAAAAACACACAATCATGCAGAGAATAACAACATGTCCATATTGTGTATCATGCAAATGGTGGAAATGCTATCTGAAGCACATGAAGAACAAGAGATGTGTTTGTCAGAAACACAATGCCCCCTACTGCGCCGCTTTGATTTTTTTTTTTACCTTTGACCTTGAAAGATGACCTTGACCTTTTACCACTGAAAATGTGCAGCTGCATGAGATACACATGCATGCCAAATATCAAGTTGCTATCTTCAATATTGCAAAAGTTATGGCCTATCTTAAAGTTTTCGGACGCACGCACATACTGTCAGACAGACAGACGGACTGACAAACAGTTCAACTGCTATATGCCACCCTACCGGGGGTATAAAAAGTTAAAGTAATATGAATTTTTATTGACTCCATCTAACTGACCCTATATGGAATTATACATGGTCAGCATGTGACAAAGGCTAACCATTAAAAAGCCAGCATTCTTTATGTGAAAAGGTCAGGAAATACTATATTGTATAGTGTTTGTTTCTAAAACATGCAAAACAGAAAATAGTGTCAAATAAGTGATAACAAAATTCTTATATAAAGCAAAATAAATAAAAATATATATTTATATAAAGATCTTGTAATACAATGACACAACATTATCACCTTAATGCTGTTCCTTCGTTTCTTCTCAGATGAGAGTTGATTGTCAGACTGTGGGTCGTTTTTCTCCATTTCTGCAAAAAGCGTATCAGCTGTCTTCTACAAACACAAAGAAAATGATATTGGTTTCCTATGTACAATGAAGATGTTATTTATAGGTACGTAAATTTACAAGTTATTAGAAATGACAGGAAATCTAATTATGATCATGCAATATCTTATTAACCCTTACTTGCGTAATGATAGCACACAGTTTTGCAGTTATCCAAGTAACGAAACATGTTATAATGCATGATCATAAATATATTTTCTGTTATTCCTAGTAATTGCACTCTTATAAATGCAACACGCATATTTGAAAGATTCTTTTCAAAGCTTCCATGTGATACATGTGTAAGGATATTTATTTAAGTAGACTTACACATTCATGCCTGTAACTAGCCACAGTTCAAGTGTGGGGTGTGTGTGTGTTTATGTGATTTAACAAAGTATAATCCTTATATTAACCCCAAGAAATATATAAATGAATCATACAAACAAGTGACAAATTTTAAGAATATGCTCAGAGATTTTTAATGGTGATCCAGAACAAATATCTTTTATATTATTTTAACAAATAGGGACTACCTGAAAGAATAGTTTTAACAAAGTATTGTTAATATTCACTGTGTGGTTTACACAATTTTAGTCTAACTAAATTTACTTAAAATAATGCAGTTTAACAAAAGGATAACTGGCATAACTTGACTTCATGCACGTTTGAAGTGTTTTCCTTGATCAGCCCAATCAGTATTCACAGGGGATGACATTTTCCGCTTTTATTGAAAAAGTAAGTCTCTTCTAATAGAAAATCCAGTTAAGGTGTAAAGTGTCGCCCCTGATTAGGTTGTGTAGAATGCATTTAAGTTGCGTTCTGAGAAAACTGGGCATTATGCATGTGCGTTAAGTGTCGTCCCAGATTAGCCTGTGAAGTCCACACAGGCTAATAAGGGATGACACTTTCAGCCTTAATTGGATTTTTGCTAAGAAGAGACTTCATTTAAACAAAAAATGTTATAAAAACAGAAAGTGTCATCCCTGATTAGCCTGTGCGGACTGCACAGGCTAATCTGGGACGACACTTTACTCAAATGCATTTAGCACTCTTTTTTCAGAATGAGGCTCAATTAATCAAAGCTTTAACTCCTCTAACAACTGTAAAGGAGTCGTCCAATGAGGTATCGTCACAGGTCAGCCTGGGAGACGTGGACCAGCAGTTGTCGGTGTTTCTGAAAACCGAAATGGGAGATGTGCTGGTCTCCATCTTCATGGAAGTGGTTGCGACGGGCATGCTCGCCTGTATGTTGATTCCTGAAAAAACCCATCTTAGTTGCCTTACAGTCTTATTAATTTAAACATACTTATTTAGCTTGAATGCATTGAAAGAATACAAATTATTGAACTGCTCTCAAGTCTGTGTCCTGAGTAGAACCTGTAGTCTGGCATCTTTTTTTTTTTTGGGGGGGGGGGGGGGAGATTGAAGAATGCTCCCACAGTGGGCATTGAACACATGACCTCTTGGTTTCTAGAAATACACACCTTTATAAATCTGACCTCTCACAACCATATTATTTTCTTTGGAAGTAACCTTAGCATCATTTATTTACATTGTTTCACTGGAGATCCAACAGACCAACAGATAACCTGTAGAATAACAAGAGCTCTCCAAAGACAGCATACTTGACTATTCTTTCAATTTGCACTTCTTGCAGACCATAACCTACATTTCATCTTGAACTAAGACTTTAAACAAACTTTTAAGTACAAAAGGGTACATAATCCTGATACAGAGATACGAAGATATTACAATAACTTTTTTAGTAAAAGAAGGGGCATAAATAGTTTAAAATTGCATGTCTCTGTCATAGAATTTGGTTATTGACCTAACACAATGGGAATGAACATAAACAAATGGGAGAAATTTCATTTGAATACTTGTAGATGAAACAGTGCCATTGGGATGTTGAGAGATTATCTCAATTATGCAACCACTACAACAAATTGATGAGTAATATAGCTTGAACTATTAAAACAATAGTCAAGACAAGAGGGCCATCAGGCCCTAAGGCGCTCAACTTAAAGCCAAAGGAACTAGACTATTCTGAAAAAAATGCAAGCTGATTCATGAAGATTATTTTGGACCAAAAAAAGTGACTTTTAACATGTTTTTTTTATATTTGACCTTGTGACCTAGTTTTTGAGCTCATATGACCCAGCTTCAATCTCTGGCAAAATTTCATTGGGACAAATGTTCTGACCAAGTTTCACGAAGATTGGCCAATAAATGTGGCTAATATAGTGTCAACAAGTTTTCACTAAAGCCATATAAGAACAACTGCCCCCCCCCCCCTGGCAGCCATGTTTTTCAACGAAACATAACCATTTTCAAACTCACTTGAGCTATTGTTAGAACAAATGTTCTGATCAAGTTTCATAAAGATTGGATAATAAATGTGACTTCTAGAGTGTTAACAAGGTTTTGTAGGAAATAGCCATTTAAGGAAAATGCCACGCCCCCTTGCGGCCATGTTTTTTAACGGATCTCAACCATTTTTAAACTTAGCCCAGATATTATTAGTTCAAATATTCTGACCAAGTTTCATGAGCATTGGACCACAAATGTGACTTCTAGAGTGTTAACAAGGTTTTACCATACAGTAAAGCCATATAAGGAAAACTGCCCCGCCCCATGGCGGCCATGTTTTTCATTCAACTGGAACCATTTTCATACTCGTCCAAGATATTATTGGCACACATGTTCTGACCAAGTTTCATGAAGATTGGACTAAAAATGTGACTTCTAGAGTGTTAACAAGGTTTTACTATAGCCATATTAGGAAAACTGCCATGCTCCCTGGCGGCCATGTTTTTCAACCAACCGGAACCATTTTCGAACTCGTCCAAGATATTATTGGGACACATGTTCTGACAAAGTTTCATGAATATTGGACTCAAAATGTGACTTCTAGAGTGTTAACAAGGTTTTACTATAGCCATATAAGGAAAACTGCCACGCCCCCTGGCGGCCATGTTTTTCAACCAACCGAAACCATTTTCAAACTCATCCAAGATATTATTGGGACACATGTTCTGACAGAGTTTCATGAAGATTGGACTAAAAATGTGACTTCTAGAGTGTAAACAAGGTTTTACTATAGCCATACAAGGAAAACTGCCACGCCCCCTGGTAGCCATGTTTTTCAACCAACCGGAAACATTTTTGAAATTGTCCAAGATATTATTGAGACACATGTTCTAACCAAGTTTCATGAAGATTGGACAATAAATGTGACCGTTAGAGTGTTAACAAGGTAAATGTTGACGACGCACGACGGACAAAAGGCGATCACAATAGCTCACCATGAGCACGTTGTGCTCAGGTGAGCTAAAAAACAGGGGGCCATATCTGCCAAACCTTGTCACAGCCAAAATTCCTTTCCATACAATAATCTTCTCATTAAGATGTGAAAGTTTGAGTTTTGAGTTTGAGAACACAAGATTTGTGTATCTGACTTACAAAGGCAAGAACGTTATGCCTACCACTACAATGGCACATACCAATATACTGATTAAGTTGTAAGGGAGATCAGCTGACAAAGAGCAATAAAGAGAACAACCTGATCATTGTGCACCTACCTTGCTTACTGGCGGTCTGGAGAATCTGAGTAGCAGACACCTGGTTAGGCCCAACCGCATTCACTGCTGCCAGCAACAGACTGGTGGGGAAGTCGGACACCTGTTGGGTGAACAATCAAGTATTATTTTAGATAATTTGAATCTTGTTCTGGGAAAACTGGGCTTAATGAATTTGCGCAAAGTGTCATTCTAGTCCACACAGGCTAATCAGGGATGACACTTTCCACTATAATCCTGCTCTGTGAAAGGGAATTTAATGCATATGCCTAAAGCGGCGTCCCAAAATGGCCTGTTCAGTCCACACAGACTAATCAGGGACGACACTTTCCACTTTTAAGATATTTTTCAGTTGCAGAAAGTCTCTTCTTACCAAAGATACAATTTAAGCAGTGTCACCCCTGATTAGCCTGTATCTAAGATGACACTTTAAGCACAAGCACTGAACACAATTTTCATATAGAGAGGCCGAAATAAAGTATTTTCTAACAAGGGCTGTTTGTAAAACATGCATGCCCCCCATATGGGCTCTCCGTTGTAGTGACAGCCATTGTGTGAATATGTTTTTTGTTACTGTGACCTTGACCTTTGACCTAGTGACCTGAAAATCAATAGGGGTCATCTGCAAGTCATGATCAATGTACCTATGAAGTTTCATAATCCTAGCCATAAGCGTTCTTGAGTTATCATCCGGAAACCATTTTACTATTTCAGGTCACCGTGACCTTGACCTTTGACCCAGTGACCTGAAAATCAATAGGGGTCATCTGCGAGTCATGATCAATCTACTTATCAAGTTTCATGATCCTAGGAATAAGTGTTCTTCAGTTATCATCGGTAAACCATTTTACTATTTCGGGTCACCGTGAACTTGACCTTTGACCTAGTGACCTCAAAATCAATAGAGGTCATCTGCAAGTCATGATCAATGTACCTATTAAGTTTCATGATCCTAGGCATAAGCGTTCTTGAGTTATCATCCGGAAACCATTTTACTATTTCGGGTCACCATGACCTTGACCTAGTGACCTCAAAATCAATAGGGGTCATCTGCAAGTCATGATCAATGTACCAATGAAGTTTCCTGATCCTAGGCATAAGCGTGCTTGAGTTATCATCCGGAAACCATTTTACTATTTCGGGTCACCATGACCTTGACCTTTGACCTAGTGACCTCAAAAACAATAGGGGTCATCTGCAAGTCATGATCAATGCACCTATGAAGTTTCATGATCATAGCCATTAGCGTTCTTGAGTTATCATCCGGAAACCATTTTACTATTTTAGGTCACCGTGACCTTGACCTTTGATATAGTGACCTGAAAATCAATAGGGGTCAACTGCGAGTCATGATCAATCTACTTATCAAGTTTCATGATCCTAGGAATAAGTGTTCTTCAGTTATCATCGGTAAACCATTTTACTATTTCGGGTCACCGTGAACTTGACCTTTGACCTAGTGACCTCAAAATCGATAGGGGTCATCTGCAAGTCATGATCAATGTACCTATTAAGTTTCATGATCCTAGGCATAAGCGTTCTTGAGTTATCATCCGGAAACCATTTTACTATTTCGGGTCACCATGACCTTGACCTAGTGACCTCAAAATCAATAGGGGTCATCTGCAAGTCATGATCAATGTACCAATGAAGTTTCCTGATCCTAGGCATAAGCGTTCTTGAGTTATCATCCGGAAACCATTTTACTATTTCGGGTCACCATGACCTTGACCTAGTGACCTCAAAATCAATAGGGGTCAACTGCGAGTCATGATCAATCTACCTATGAAGTTTCATGATCCTAGGCATAAGCGTTCTTGAGTTATCATCCGGAAACCATTTTACTATTTCAGGTCACCGTGACCTTGACCTTTGACCTAGTGACCTGAAAATCAATATGGGTTATCTGCCAGCCAATATCAATCTACCTACGAAGTTTCGTGATCCTAGGCATAAGCGTTCTTGAGTCATCATCCAGAAACCATTTTACTATTTCGGGTCACTGTGACCTTGACCTTTGACCTAGTGACCTGAAAATCAATAGGGGTCATCTGCGAGTCATGATCAATCTACCTATTAAGTTTCATGATCCTAGGCCAAAGCGTTCTTGAGTAATCATCCGGAAACCATTTTACTATTTCGGGTCAGTGTGACCTTGACCTTTGACCCAGTGACCTGAAAATCAATGGGGGTCATCTGCGAGTCATGATCAATCTACCTATCAAGTTTCATGATCCTAGGCCTAAGCGTTCTTGAGTTATCATCCGGAAACCATTCTACTATTTCGGGTCACCGTGACCTTGACCTTTGACCTCAAAATCAATAGGGGTCATCTGCAAGTCATGATCAATGCACCTATGAAGTTTCATGATCCTAGGCCCAAGCGTTCTTGAATTATCATCCGGAAACCACCTGGTGGACGGACCAACCGACAGACCGACCGACATGTGCAAAGCAATATACCCCCTCTTCTTTGAAGGGGGGCATACAAATAGTAAGACTTGGTGGATCAGGATGTGTTGTGCCTGATAAGCATGTGTGGACTGCACATGCTAATCTGGGAAAATACTCTATTAACATGCATTCATCAGATATTTCAAAGAACGATGCTCATTTCAGGGTCATAACTCAACAGTTCTGACGGTGATATGGAGCATTATCTAGCATGGAGTAAACATTGTGCTTAAAAGCATGTTTGGAAACCACAAATGAAAACTCTTGGGGTGAAGACACAGATGTGGTCTTCAAATGGACTGAGGACTCCAATGGAATTAAAACAAACTATAATTCAAAAAGCAAAGCCTTGGAATAATTTTTTGATGAAAAATGTTAACTGATGCTAAAATATAAGATGAATAAGGAATATTGTATCTAGAATATATAGCAAAATTGTTTGTTCATATACAAGGAATATTGTATTGTAACATTGAGCTTGAAATAATATTTCTTAATTATTTAACAGTAGCATGGCACATATGAACTACATGCTTTAACTGATATGGATATTGCGATAATGCATCATTTCTTTTGTAATAAATAACTTGAGCAAACACACAAGAACAAATTACATTTATTGTTGAAGTCTGAGACAGTGTCTGGTTGGTGGTGAGAGCCCGAAGGGGCGTGGCATTAAATTGTGCAATCCCTGTAGAAATTCCTTCATCTTTCAATGGAACTGCCCCTGGGTAGGTACCTGAAATCAATGATTGCTGATTGATTTAACAGAAAATAAACATACATAATCAATATATTGTCCAGGTAGTCCATCCCGTGTGTATGGTTATTGCATTTTTAAGGACTTGAAAATCACAATTCAAGAGCAAATAAAAGTACAGTCCTGAATTTACAAAAGGAACATAACCATAGGATATCACATGCAATTTTATAGTCGCATTTCCCAATACATGCTTTATAGATATCAATTCTGTATTTACACCTCTCTCTAGCAACATATCTTTGACAAAGAACATAATTATGGAGTGTTCGTGAACTACAAATGAGTCTGTAAGGCACTGTTTAAAAACTTCTGAAAAACTAAAGTATGGAAGTGCTCTAGTTCACATGTTGGTTGCTATGCTTGTGAAGTTTCAGACCTTCTTCAGCAATACTTTTTGAGTACTGTGCAACACAAGTAAATAAAGATATTTTTCATTTAAAAGAGGGCTAACAGCCGAAGGTCACTCCCCTGGGAACCATGAAACTAAACTGTTCTAGGCAGGTTTTGTGTTGTTTACATAATTAATGTGGCTTCAGACCTTTCATTTTTTCCTGACCCATTTTTTTATATGAGATATGATAACAAAAAGTCTTTGATGATCTGTTATGCTTATTGTGCAAAAACATGTGATATCTAAAGTGTTCACAAGGTTTTACTATTGCCATATAAGGAATTGTAGCCCATCCCTTTGAATGCATGTTTAAACAGTCAGGAACCATTTTTCAACTCATACAATATATCATTTTAACAAATGTTCAGAGCAACTTTAATGAGCATTGGTCAATAAATGACTATATGGGTAAATATATATTAATTATGTGACCCATGGAGCTTAGCCTATTTGGTCCCCCGATTTTAATACACTTTGTAAAAGACATCTCTCTGATGTTTCAAAGCTCTGGGATGTGTGGTTTCAAAGATTGTTTAACAAGTTATTTAATATGCAAATCTTTATAAATTATGCGACCATTGAGGATGACTCATTTTTTACCCTAGACATGATTTGAACAAACTTACTAGAGGACCTCTATAGAATGTTATACATGTGTAAATCAAATATGCATCTAAGCCTTGCCATTTAATAGGTAATATTTCAATTGTTGGACTTAAAAATCTCTTTTGAGCTGTCAGGTCTTTTTTTCCTTTTGTGAGAATGGCTGTTTTTCACAAATGTAGGAAATTAGTTACTCAAATTTTCACAATTTTAAGAAGTTTTCAACTAAAATTTTCACAATTTTAGAAAATTTAAGACTTATTCACAAAATGGAGGGGGGGGGGGAGTTGACCCAAGGCTGCTTCATAAAAACAGTAAAAAAAGCCTTGACTGTGGTGACATGCAATAATGCTGCAGGGCCATCCTTAAAAATTCTTATGTTTGGCATAACCCGACCGACCCACTTAAATCGGCCCGACTGATTTTATTTTTTTTACTTTCCACAAAATTTTTTTCTTGCTCGCCGAAACTTCTTTCCGCTAAATTTTTCCTTTCGCTTTTTATCCTTTCCGATTATTTGCCATTTAATTGAATGCTCTTTCAAGGAGAAAGCAATGAACAAAACGCTTACTGGTATTTATTTGAGTCGCCTATTTATTTGACAAATGCATATGCGATTAATTAGACTTTAAATACAATTAAACCGCTCCTGTTTTTCTCGTATCCCTTTAATTAAAATACGCTGCTGTCGTTCAGGATAGTTTAGGAGTAAGAAAACAAATTAATTAATTATCACCGTTCAATTCAATTCGGCAATCGGAAGAGATGTGTAATATTATCGCCATATAACTAATTATTTAATTATCACTCTTTAATTCAGATCGGTAAATATTCGGTATAAAGATAAACAGTGGTCAGCTTAGAAATGACGGGTATTGTCACGTTTTTGTTTCATCTGCTTATCTCTTTATACGACTTTCCGACCAGTCGCTATTTTGGAGGCAGACGGGGATATTCAATGTGTATTCAAATTATACAACATCTGCGCATGAATGACCCAATATTATCCGATAGCTTCACCCGTTCTCACGTTTCATCCGACAACATCGTGTCATGTGTAAGTGAGCTCAATGCTGATTGGCCAGCTACAAAGTGCACTTCATTAACAACAAGGTCAAGCAATGTCTAATCGAGTACAGACCGTGTTTCGTTAATTGTTCAAATTGCAAACACTTTCATTGAAACAAAGAGACAAATATAGACAAGGGACAAAATTGTCACAAAACCAGGTTTTCATTGTGAAAAAAAAATCTGATAAAGGGAGAAAACTCAAACTGAACTTTTGAAATGAACAAACAAAATAAACCCCCTTTGTAAGTTTTTTTTTTTTAAAAATCTATTTTTAGTCGTGGCGACCTTGACATTGGAGATATTGACGTGATTCTTTCGTGCGACACACCGTCCCATGATGGTGAACAAATGTGCCAAATGATTTTAAAATCTCACAATGAATGACATAGTTATGGCCAGGACAAGCTCATTTATGGCCATTTTTGACCTTTGAACTCAAAGTGTGACCTTGACCTTGGAGATATCGACGTAATTATTTCGCGCGACACACCGTCCAATGATGGTGAACAAATGTGCCAAATGATTTTAAAATCTGACAATGAACGACATAGTTATGGCCCGGACAAGCTTGTTCCGCCCGCCCGCCAGCCAGCCAGCCATCATCCTTTAATTCAGATCGATAGACGGTAGAAATTTTTAAAGTGATCAGCTTACAATTATTTAATATTAAAGCCGCATTCGCCAATCTAATAACCAGTTTTTCCCTTCGGAAAACCTGGTTAAAAACCAGTCCGGATTAAAATGGTGTATGTTTTCAACGAAATTTTACTAGATTTTCACATTTTCGCAATTTAGATTTTCCTTGAGCCAAATTCTAAAAAGTTTCGCAAATGACTCAAATAACGAACGACAGCGCGAGCACTGCGAACGTGTTATTATTGGAATAAATGCTCACTATTACAGGGCTCGCGCTGTCGTTCGCCATTTGCGAAAGTATAGCGAATTTGGCTCAAGAAAAATACAATTTGCAAATATGCTTAAATCTCGTTAAATTTCATTGAATACATCCCCCATTTTAATCCGGAGTGTTTTTTTTAAACTATTTTTCTCTTTGTTTCCATGAACAATTTGAAGCGCATATGGTAGCTGGCCAATCAACATTGAGTTCGCTATCGGGTAATATTGGGTCATTCATGCGCCGATAATGGAATACACAGTTGATATTGTCGTCTGCCTACAGTATAACGGCCGATGACAAAAGTTGTATAAAAAATAAGCAAATGAAAAGAAGCGTTACACTCAATAAATTATTTGTAAGCTGATAACTTTAAAAATTTCTACCGACTATCGATCTGAATTAAAGGATGATAATTAAATAATTAGTAACATGCCGAAGATGTTGCATTCCTTGCCTAAAAGTGCAATGTAAAAAATAAGTCTATTTACATAAAAACGGTCATTTAAAGATTTTGTTTCAATGTTCACTTTGTTGAAAAAATAATTGTTTGTGCATATCTTAAAAATGGTCATTTCAAGATTTTGTATCAATTTTTTTAGATTTAATTTTCCCCCTTAATTTATTTAAGATTTATTCAGTGCAATAATACTTTGAATGCAACAAGTAAGTCCCAATTGAGATAAATAAAATTATAAACATAATTGCAAAACATATTAAGTTAACACTATATCCTAACATGACAAAATCATATTCAAAATTCTGAATTCATATAATCATACTCACAGCACTCAGAACTTCTACAATGAATTTCTGGAGAAAAATTCCCTAAAAGACTCAATATCCACTCCTCCATTCCTTGACTTCCAAAAAACTGTAACAACCCTGGCTCGCGTTCAAGCAATTATGGATCAATCCTCCCAGCCTTGGTTTAAATTGTCCTGACCTTGACTGGGGCACAGTGTTCACTGGCCAGTCACTCGCCTATCACACCTGACTACTGGTGCATTTAAGTGTTGATATACGGTAGTCACTACTGGTTGAGTGGCTGGCATGATGCAATCATTTCATCAATAGAGGTTAAAGGTAAAACCCCATGTACATTTTGTAAATTCAGGTTTAAAACAACAATGTGACTGTGTATCCAGATTGAAAAGAGGCTATGTCAGTTCAACTTTCACAAAAACCTTAACCAAAGTTATGTTGTTCTTCATATTTTGGCACATTACCAGACAGCATTTTACGAAACATTAACAATGTATTCTTAAAATTTTGTTTTGAATCACTTTGAGAACAAACAATTGTTTGCTTTCATTCAGGTTTGCACCTGATTAGTAATATCAATTTAGTTATCTTACACGCCCCCCACCCCCTCGACCAAAACTAAAGTGTGTCCAATAGGCTCCACTTGTACTGCACAACATATGGTGGTAAAAGACAATGGTTAAAGAATAAACAATGTAATCACAATAAGCTTACTTCAAGTTAGATTTTATTAATTCAAGGTTAATACTTCAGTACATTTATGCTGATCTTTGTCAAACTACAACATTTGCATATAAGTCTGTAAAACAACATCAACCTTATTAAGGTTAACAAAATTGGTATATTTTCATGGTGACTTTAAAATTTAAAACTTTAAACTTTGGGACTAATTTTTTTGTATCTACATTAAAAAAAATACAAGAATATTTTTTAGCATCCAAAAACTTGAGTAAATACGGTATTCAAATAATGCATGCACTTTTTGATTGCCCTCAATGTGACTTGTTCATTTCATGAGGCTTAAAAGTACATTATGAAAATAAGATACTCAGTGCATCAGGTAATAAACATGGCTAGTGTTTACAAAGAAGTCTAGAAGAACAGTGTTATTATTTAAACAGTGTACACAAAATCAAATACTTTTTTTTAAACATATGATATACAATTTTACATAAAATTATATGTCTGATAAAATAAAAATTGGTATAATTTGACAATTTTAACCTTTATTTAAAACTATAAATGTTGCAAAATTAACTATAAATAGCTGTCTCATTGACAATATTATTGATGTTCTTATCTTGCTCTCAAAACTGGCCAAACACTGTTTATATTTCAATGGCAAACAGTTCTGATGACAAACACAAGGTATCAAAAAAGTTCAGCTAGCTTGCAAAACATTTTCAACCATATTTAGAGCTCCAGATAAGGTTTTGTGAAATTCTTAAATTACTACCAGATTTTCAAAAAGAATTCTTAACTCTGAAATTTTATTCTTAACGTTACTTCTAAGTTTTGGAAAATAATTCTTATTTTTTCTAAATGACCTAAAAATAAATAATAATGGTTATTTTCATGCAAAATAATAAAAATAAACATACTGGCAACTTTATTTATACGAGTTCAACAGTGTCTTTTCAGAATTATACAATTTTATTTTTCAAATACCTTCATATGCCCAAACTGTGCTTAGATTGCATGCCTTAGATGAATTTTTACATATTTCACAATTAAAACGGGTCTCCCCTTCAATCTTTTCAACGATTAGCCACGGGACTTGTCCCTTCCACTCGTTCAATGTTTTTTCTGTGTGTTTAAGTTTGGACCCGTCGTGTCGCGTTTTTGTTTAGCTTTTCCGACTGTGTCGGCAACTGAACATACAACATCGTATAAGATCTTTTCTATAATGTCTTTCTAAACATTTAACTTCGGCTCACTTTGCGTACAATATGTTAAAAGCGTGTTTTTGGACGCTTTGCAGTTTTTTAGGACACTCTCTGGGCGCCGCCATTGTTTTTTATTCTTCCCTAATCTCTTGATGTCAAACTTTTATTGAAAACAAGAGCTGTTTGTAAAACATGCATGCCCCCCATATGGGCTGTCAGTTGTAGTGGCAGCCATTGTGTGAATATGTTTTTTGTCACTGTGACCTTAACCTTTGACCTAGTGACCTGAAAATCAATAGGAGTCATCTGCCAGTCATGATCAATGTACCTATAAAGTTTCATGATCCTAGGCGTAAGCATTCTTGAGTTATCATCCGGAAACCATTTTTCTATTTCAAGTCACTGTGACCTTGACCTTTGACTTAGTGATCTGAAAATCAATAGGGGTCATCTGCCAGTCGCTATCAATGTACCTTTGAAGTTTTATGATCCTAGGCTTAAGCATTCTTGAGTAATCAGCCGGAAACCATCTGGTGAACGGACCGACCGACGGACAGACAGACATGTGCAATACAATATACACCCTCTTCTTCAAAGGGGGGCATAAAAACGCACGCATTGATTTGATAAATGTCTGCTGCACTGTCAAACTCACATCAATTACATACATTTTTGGTAGGAAGAAGAAACACTTCACAGTAGTGGAAAAAACATGCACTTTTATATTAACATTATATTAGTGATGTAACACTGGAAGACACACTGAAAACATGGTTGTTTACAAAAGAATTTTGCTTTTCCACTTTAAATACATATGTTAAGCACAAACCTTCTTTTATTGTAATACAAACCTAGACAACATTCATTACCACAAAATTAAGGGGTATACTGTACTTTAAATGTAAGTGATATAACTGGACAATGAACTACACCTAGTTTTTCCAACATTTGACTTAATAATTTATTAATTATTGTGCTACTCTGATGAAGCTAGTAACACAGTGCTACAGTAGGTTTGTTTATGAATGGTTCCATAAATGTTGATCTTCCTGTCCCCACTTACTGCACACTTCCTTACCTCAACCGTGTTGAGTTTGTTTATATCAATCACTATGCATGATGGTTAAATTAGAAAAGTTATATCACCAAGAAAGTTTTTAAAATGTATTTTATTTGAAATAATACGTAAATAAGAGGCCCATGAACGCCTGAATCGCTCTACTGCTTTAAACACTGTGCAAGTTTGGAAAGAATAAGATGGAAACTGTGTACTAAATCGCGCAAACAAGGAGAACTTTCTGAAATTCAAGGAGGGATTATTGTGTACTTATTTCTCCGATACTGCTCATATTCAATAGGATTCAAGTCCTCATTGATATAAAGATACTGTGCAAATTTGGAAATAATTGGATGAAAACTGTGGAATTAATTGCATAAAAAAGTGGGATTTCAAAATTTCCTCATATTCAAGGGGAAGTCATTCTTGACTTATTGCTTGGATATTGCCCTTTTTTAAAAAGTGTTCTTATTGATACAAAGACACTGTGCAAGTTAAGACACTGTGCAAGTTTGCCAAGAATTGGATGAAAATGGACTTTATCACATAAAAAAACTGAATTTTCATTTTTTTCTCAAATTCAAGGGGAGAATATTCTGGACTTATAACTTCGATATTGCTCATTTTCAATAGGGTTTGACTCATCATTCAGATAAAGACACTGTGCAAGTTGGGAAATGATTGGATGAAAACTGTGGACTTTATTGCGTAAACAAACCTTATTTCACAATTTTTCTCAAATTCAAGGGGAGATGATTCTGGACTTTTTACTCTGATGTAACCCATTTTCAATAGGGTTCAAGTCCTCATTAATATAAAGACACTGAACAAGTTTGAAATGAATCGGATGAAAACTGTGGACTTTATCGCGTAAACAAGAAAAAGTCCAAGCACACATGCACGGACGGACGACGGAAACCACGCCATGACATAAGCTCATCAGGCCTTCGGCCAGTAGAGTTAAAAATGACAAATTTGAAGTCTCAGTTTAAAAAGTGAGCATTTGGAAAAATGCTTAAAGATTGATGCATTTCTTAAGGTTTCAAATTTAATTTTAATGAACATGAATTAAACACCTCTTCCTCAAAAGCCATACAAAATGTCCAAAATGTCAACTTCAATCTTTTTTTTTTGCTTTAGGTATGCAACAAAAACAAGTTTTGATGTTTTATAATTAGGGCAAGTAATATTCTTTCTTTGACAAACACATTTTGTATTACATGGTTCACACAAGATAAGATATTTTAGCATTCAGATAATTATGGAGGATGAATCCACAAATGACGACAGAAAAAAACATGCTCATATAAAGAATACGTGTTGACTTCAGTAGGTTGTCAATTTTAATTCACTAAGGATAAGATAAATTGATATTTTACTTATAGAGCACCATGAGAGAAAATATGTCGTAAATGAGCATGAGTGAATGAGCCAAAACTGTGCCACAAACACTGATACCTGAACAACAGGTTTGGACACATTGAAAATCTACCATAATTATCTACAATGGACAAAAAGACAAATGGGCATAATTCAGCTTAAACTGGTTTCAGCCAAAATGACTTTTAAGGATCAAATAAACTTTGATCAAAATTTGCCAAGTAGTTCGAGTAACTGAAAACACAAAATTTGGGGAAACATATTCCATAGTGTAATCAGAAATCTCCAAATGGGAGATAATGCGAAAACTCATTAAAGCCATTATTCCTTTTTTTAAATCATCAATAATTTAAAGAACATGGTGAAAGAGCAATGTCCGATCTGACATAACTGTTGAAATTTTCACAAAACCAGAGGTGAAATGCAAGATTGCTGGGCTTTCAAAGATTGTAATCTGTTTGCAATTTTTACAAAAACTTTATTTTGTGGTTATACCGGTTGCTGATTTTTCCAAACATAATCAAAACATGTTATTCAAAATTCATAAAATACAGTCAGTAAATTACACTGCAACATCTGTTTATTCCGATAATTATTTTGAAAGTCCACTGTAACTGTCAGTCAATAAGCAAATGAGTTTCCTAGATGAATTTAATTTTGATTTTGCATATAATCTTTAACTGTCAGATTGTGTATATGCAGCTCATGTCAAACATCACATTTTATTAAAGTAATCGCAAACTAAGGAAAACTTTAGCAGCGAGCGACATTTTTTCAATCACATTACAACATACTTACAATGTAAAAGTACACTAAATGTTACATTTGAAACACATTGAAAAATTTAATATTGTTTTTTGCAAAAGAAAATGAAATAAACAGACAATCTTTTCATCTCAGTGCAAGATTGTATTATCATGGCAATGCACTGCATTAACTTATAACCCCTTCACCATATAATATTCAACATCAATATTACCTGTGGAAGGTGCATTTAATGATTCAACGTTTGAATTAACAAGAGATGCGTTCGTCAGAAACACAATGCCCCCTACTGTAAACTGTAGACAGTCAAAAATGACCAAGTCAGGCATCACTTACATTTGATGATAAATAATCAAACTAAAAAATCTGAACAGTAACTGTGAAAAGAACTTAAATTCTTGGTAAGGAAATATACAATCAGAGATTTATAATTATATAAATTGCTTCCCTTGAAAATAATTGTCTCTAACAAATCTCTATTTTTAGTAGCAAATAATTAAAAGCCACTACCGTGACTGTAGATTCACCACTCAAAATGTGCAGCTCCATGAGATACACATGCAAGCCAAATATCAAGTTGCTATATTCAATATTGAATAATTATCTCCCTTTAAAGCTTATTACTTCCCTTGGATTTGTATTTTTGACCTTAAACCTTGAAGGATGACCTTGACCGTTTACCACAATGTGTTTGTCAGAAACACAATGCCGCTTACTGCGCCGCTTTGATTTATTTAACAAAAATACATAATTTGGCAGGTCAGATAATTATGTCCATTTAAAGCCAATTACTTCCCTTGGATTTGTTTTTTCGACCATGTGACCTAGTTTTTGACCCAGCATGACCCATATTCGAACTTGACCTAGATATTGTCTAGATACAACTTCTTACCAAGTTTCGTAAAGATCGGATGAAAACTATTTAAATTAGAGAGCGGACACGAAAAGTGTGACAGACTGACTGACGGACAGTGCGAAAACTATATACCCCCTTTTCTTCGAAAGGGGGCATAGAAATATGTATTTCATGATGTTTGGGCGTTTTTTTTGTGTTGCTTATTACAATAAATCAATAACATTCAGCATATGAATTCGTTTGCATATATTTTCCTAAAACGTTCTTATCCATTTTTTGTGTATTGACTTTTATAGGATTAAACAAGAGATGTGTTTGTCAGAAACAAAATGCCCCCTATTGCGCCGCTTTGAAATAAAATTTCAATATATCATTTAGCAGGTTTAGAAATCATCTCCCTTTTAAAGCTTATTCCTTGGATTGTATTTTTTTTACTTTTGACCTTAAAGGATGACCTTGACCTTTGACCATGCAAAATGTGAATGCAAAATATAAAGTTGCTATCTTCAATATTCAAAAAGTTATGACCAAACTTTAACGAACGGTAAAGTTTTAGGAAAGAAAAATACAATGATATTTGACCTGTGACCTTGAAGGATGACCTTGACTTTTCACCACTCAAAATGTGCAGCTCCATGAGATACACATGCATGCCAAATAAGAAGTTGCTATCTTTAATAGTGCAAAAGTTATCAAACTTTAACCAAGGTTAAAGTTTTGGGACAGAATGACAGACAGGCCAAAAACAATATACCCCCTCTTCTTTGAAGAAGGGGGCATAAAAAAGGTGTTACAACCAGAATACAGAAGAGGAGAGAGTAAATGTCTACAGCTATTTGCAACAAGTTCCGCCGTCGAAGAAATATACACCCCAAAACAGGGCTTTGAACTAATGACCCCAAATTCAATAGGGTCATCTATTGTCCAAGGCAAATGCACATGTAAAGTATCAAACCAACCAGTCAATTTGTTGACAAGTAATTGATCCATAACGATTTTACAATTATTTGAATAGTGACCTTGTGACCCCAATTTCAATAGGGGTCAACTTTTTCCAAGGCAAATGCACATACCAAGGGAAGTAACAAGCTTATCTGTGAATCAGTTGATGAGTTATTGATTGGAAATGGTTTCACAGTAAGTGTGACAGTGACTTTTACCTAGTGACCCCAATTTCAATAGGTGCCATATTTTTTCCAAGACCAATTCACCTTGGAAGTAACAAGCCAATCGGTCCCTCTGTTCACAAGTTATTGATCTGAATCAATTTTCACTCTCAAGTGTGACATTGACCCTGACCTTTGATCTAGTGACCCCAATTTCAATATTGTCATCTACTGGCAAAGGCCAATGCACATGGAAAGTATCAAGATAGTTGGTCAACCCGTTCACAAGTTATTGATTTCAAACAAACTGGTCTACCAACAGACAGACCGACAGACATCCAGCAAAACAATATACCCCTGTTCTTCAAAGGGGGCATAAAAATGATAAAAAAAAATGCTGCCATTCCAATATTGTTTCACATAAAAACCATTATGAAACATTTAGTAAGGAGTTATTAAGCTCTACGCACCTGTTGTAAGAAGTTGAGCAAGAAACGAATTATTGCTTGATGCTTGAGAAACAGCCATCGCCACCTGAATGGTGGGCGCCAGTGGACGGTTCTTATCGCGTGTCCGTGAGACAGGCTCTCCCTGCAGATAAACAAGGAATAGGAGCCATGATTTAGAAAAACAGGCCTAAATAAATGTGCGTACAGTGTTGTCCTAGATTAGCCTGTGCAGTCCAACAGCTAATCAGGGACAACACTTTCTGCTTTTATTGTTTGTTTTTTATTCAAAGGAGTTCTCTTCTTAGCAAAAATTCAGTTGAAGCTGAAAGTAATGTCACTGATTAGCCAATGTTGCAGACAGGGCGAAAGCCTGTTGGCCCGCCTGACAAACATTTCAAAAGGTAAAATGCAAGATCGTCGGACTTACTTTCCAGTCATGTATGCTTCAAAAGATTGTAACCCTCATGCAGTTTCACAACATTATTGTGTAGTTACGGATCAGTGAATTTTTTTTGCTTTTATTTGTTACAGCCTGTGCCATTTGAATTGGGAAATTTAGCACAATAAACCAAGAAATTGGGAGAAATAGTGCGATAAACGATGCAATAGGGAAAAATTTAGCACTATAAATATGATTATAAGTAACAAATTAAAATTGTTTTTAAGTGCATGTTAAGGGGTTTCCCTAGCCATTTTGGGAAATGGAATCTGGTCAAATTGGATTGTTTTAATTGATAAATTTTGGAATTATTTATCGACAAAAGGACTATATTATATATATTTTGTAGGATGTTTAAACAAGAGCACCGCCTAGCGTATGCAGACCACTCATTTATTTTCTTTTTAAAGGTGTAGGGACCTATCTCAATTTCAATCACAAAGGAGGGAGTGGTGGAGTGGAGAGGGGTATATAGTGTGGGGGTGTGGTCATTTATTACATTATCTTCCAATGCAAAAAAATGCAAAAACAAATTATTTTTTTGGGGGGTGGGGGGGATTTTTGGGTGGGATGGTTTGACGGTATTTCAAAAATAAAATAATAAAAATAAATATTTGTGTTTTTTAACCATGTTTGAAAAAAACAAGAGATGTGTTTGTCAGAAACACAATGCCCCCTATTGCGCCGCTTTGAAAAAAAAGTTTTTTGTTTTTTTTGCTTTGACCTTGAAGGATGACCTTGACCTTGAACTTCCATCACAGAAAATGTGCAGCTTTAAGAGAACGCCGCTTTGAAATAATATTTTTTTGACCTTTGACCTTGAAGGCTGACCTTGACCTTGAAGGATGACCTTTCCCTTGAACTTCCACAACTCTAAATGTGCAGCTTCATGAGAACGCCGCTTTATTTTTTGTATACCTCTGATCTTGAAGGATGACCTTGACCTAGAACTTCCACCACTAAAAATGTGCAGCTTCATGATAATGCCGCTTTGAATTATTTTTTTTGACCTTTGACCTTGAAGGATGACCATGACCTTGAAGAATGACCTTGACCTTCCACCACTCAAAATGTGCGGCTTCATGATAACGCCGCTTTGAAATTTTTTATTTGTTTTCTGACCTTTGACCATGAAGGATGCCCTTGAACTTACACCACTCAAAATGTGCAGCTTCATGAGAACGCCGCTTTGAAATTTTATTTATTTTTTTACCTTGAAGGATGACCTTGACCTTGAACTTCCACTACTCAAAATGTGCAGCTTCATGAGATGCACATGCATGCCAAATATCATGTTGCTATCTTCAATATTATAAAAGTTATAGCCAATGTTAAAGTTTTCGGACAGACAGACGCCATATATTTGACATTTGACCTTGAAGGATGACCTTCACCTTTACCTTTCACCACTCAAAATGTTCAGGTCCATGAGATACACATGCATGCCAAATATCAAGTTGCTATCTTCAATATTGAAAAAGTTATGGCAAATGTTAAAGTTTTGGGACGGACAGACACCATAAATTTTACATTTGACCTTGAAGGATGACCTTGACCTTAACCTTTCACCACTCAAAATGTGCAGACGTACACATGCATGCCACATATCAAGTTGTTATCTTCAAAAGTGAAAAAGTTATGGCCAATGTTAAAGTTTTTTCGGACGGACAGACAGACTGACTGACATACTGACGGACAGTTCAACTGCTATTTGCCACCCTACCGGGGGCATAAAAATTATTTATTTGGGGTGGGGGTGGGGGGGTATAGTGTGAGGGTGTGGTGGTCAATTATTAGATGATCTTTAATTAAAACAAGGGCTGTTTGTAAAACATGCATGCCCCCCATATGGGCTGTCTGTTGTAGTGGCAGCCATTGTGTGAATACGCTTTTTGTCACTGTGACCTTGACCTTTGACCTAGTGACATGAAAATCAATAGGGGTCATCTGCCAGTCACGATCTATGTACCTATGAAGTGTCATGATCCTAGGCAAAAGCGTTCTTGAGTTATCATCCGAAAATCATTTTACTATTTTAGGTCACCATGACCTTGACCTTTGACCTTGTGACCTCAAAATCAATAGGGGTCATCTGCGAGTCATGATCAATCTACCTTTGAAGTTTCATGATCCTAGGGGTATGCGTTCTTGAGTTATCATCCGAAAACAAATTATCTTTTTCAGGTCACCGTGACCTTGACCTTTGACCTAGTGACCTGAAAATCAATAGGGGTCATCTGCGAGTCATGATCAATCTACCCATGAAGTTTCATGATCCTAGGCGTATGCGTTCTTGAGTTATCATCCGGAAACTATTTTACTATTTCGGGTCACATTGACCTTGACCTTTGACCTAGTGACCTCAAAATCAATAGGGGTCATCTGCGAGTCATGATCAATGTACCTATGAAGTTTCATGATCCTAGGCCCAAGCGTTCTTGAGTTATCGTCTGACAACCACCTGGTGGACGGACCGACCGAACCGACATGAGCAAAGCAATATACCCCCTCTTCTTCAAAGGGGGGGCATAAAAATAATAATTGGGGGGATTGAGGGGGGATTCAGGGGAGGGGGATTCGGGGGCGTGGGGGATGGTTTGGGTGGAGTCAATTGTGGTATGTCAGGTAAGAGTTGTTTTGTCAAAGTATCAATCGAATCTAATCATAAATAAAGAAGTCATGGCAGTTTTAGCAAAATTTAATAATTTGAGCTTGAGTCAAGGTCATTCAAAGGTCAGAGTAAAATTCAACTCGCCAGGTAAAGTACCCTCATGATAGCATGAAAGTATTTGAAGTTTAAAAGCAATAGCCTTGATACTTTAGAAGTAAAGTGGATCTAAACACAAAATGTAACCATATATTCAAAGTTACTAAGTCAAAATAGGGCCATAATTCCGTAAAAATGACAACCAGAGTTATGCAACTTGTCCTTTACTATCCCTTACGATAGTTTGCGAGTGTTCCAAGTATGAAAGCAATATCTATGATACTTTAGGGGTAAAGTGGACCAAAACACAAAACTTAACTAAATTTTCAAGTATAAAGGGCCCATAATTCCATCAAAATGCCAGTCAGAGTTACATAACTTTGCCTGCACAGTCCCCTTACGATAGTTAGTAAGTGTTGCAAGAATGAAAGCAATAGCTTTGATACTTTAGGAAAAAAATGAACCTAAACACAAAACTTAACCAAATTTTCAATTTTCTAAATATAAAAAGGGCATATAATTCTGTCAAAATGCCAGTCAGAGTTACATAACTTTGCCTGCACAGTCCCCTTATGATAGTTAGTAAGTGTTGCAAGTATGAAAGCAATAGCTTTGATACTTATGGAATAAAATGGACCTATACACAAAACTTAACCAAAATTTTCAATTTTCTAAGTATAAAAAGGGCACATAATTCTGTCAAAATGCACGCCAGAGTTAAATTACTTTGCCTGCCCAGTCCCCTTATGATAGTCAGTAAGCGTACCAAGTTTGAATGCAATAGCATTGATACTTTATGAGAAAAGTGGACCTAAACGCAAAACTTAACTGGACCCCGACGCCAAGGTGAGGACAATAGCTCATAATTTTTTTTCAAAAAATAGATGAGCTAATAAAAAGTTGAAATCTAGAGTTAAGAAATCCTTAGTCATAAGAGACTTCTTTCTTATTTTTATTTTTTTTGAAATTGAGCTTTTTTAGGGAAATTTTTGTTAGCTTTTTGGGAAAAAAGGTTGATTTTTGCGATTGTGAAGCAGCCGAAAAATCAGCAGTAACTTTTAGCAAAAAAAATTATTCCGGATACTTACAGTTTGTTTTCATCAAATTTTGTAACAACCTTCAGAAAAACACTTTGCATCAAATAATTACAAAAATGATTAAAAATATTAACAGAATGTTTTATGTTGTTGCAGAACCACATCATACTAAACAATTGGTTCAGGAAATGGGTTGGAGATTTTAAGTTGTGTTGCACACCTGTAACAAACATTATTTCAAGATAAAGAGCTTGCCTGAAGATCAGAGAAAATGACAAATAACAAATGAATTAACATCTCAGAGAATAGGTATTTGACACAAATAACTCATTTTATTTAGAAACTTGTTTATTTAATGTCACAAACAAATGTTTGTAAATTGGACTCTACTCTCACATGAAAATACATCTCAAAACATTGTCGTTCAAAAAAGGCAAACATAGTTTGATTTATATGTTAGTGGATTTGTTATAATCAGATTCATGTGCAAATTCTGCTTATATTTTTCCCTTGATTCAGTTTATTGTAGTGGCATGCTAGTGCACTGGAGGATATCTATAAACATTAAATGCATTATTCATCTTAGTTAAATTCAACAATAACACTGACTCAATTATGTAGGTTTTTAGGCGTAAATATGTTCCCCAAATTGAAATTAATATGCTTTTTAAATAATTTTTGCCATGCGTTTATGCCCACCTGGGTAAAACACTTAAAATTGAGGCCTGCGAGATGTACAACAGGACTCTGAATGTTTTCTCCTCGTAGGCCAGTCTGACCTGCAAATTGTGATGGTCTTTCATGCAATGTCTGTACATGACTTTATAAACAAGCAAATACGTCAAATTGATATCCCCCGCAAAATAAATTGTGTTTATTGATGGGTGCAAAGCCCTTGATATTCGATATAATCATAAAAGAAGACATTAGTGTAGGGAAATTGTTTTTGAGAATTGCAATTCTCCTCAGTGATGTCTATACACCCATGAAGTTTCATGTTGAAATCTTGTAGCATATCTGAGATTGAAAAGATAATTCACACAAAAACAACAAAGAGCAAAAACTCTTAGTTAATAAAGTGTAGGGTTATGGTTCTTGTGCATGGCACTTATCCATTTGATTTCTACACGTCCATGAAGTTTCATGTTGAAATGTTGTATTGGATCTGAAATATAGCCCAGAAAAGTTCAAACAAAACAACAAAGGGCAAATAACTCTTATTTAAGAAAGTGACGGCCAATAGTTCTTAAGCATGACACTTCTCCTTATAAATATCAATACACCTATGACATTTCATGTTGAAGTCTTACATGGTATCTAAGATATAACCCTGAAAAGATATATTAAATAAAATAACAAATGGCAATAACTCTTATTATAGACAGTGTAGGGTTATGGTTCTTGTGCATGGGACTTCTCAGTCCTCATTGATATCTACATGTATAAGGCTTCATGTTGATATCATATTATAGTTTTTCAGATATTGTCCTAAAATGTTTTGTAATAGACGGACATGAAAAAATGTCTTAAACAAGTTTCAATGCAATCACTTGTAAAATGTGTCTTGTTCTGAGAAAACTAGGCTTAATGCTTGTGTGTAAAGTGCCGTCCCAGATTAGCCTGTGCAGTCCACACAGGCTAATCAGGGACAACACTTTCCGCTCTTATGGTATTTTTAGTTTGAAGGAAGTCCCTTCTTACCGAAAATCAAGTTAAAGCGGAAAGTGTCGTCCCTGATTAGCCTGTGCGGACTGCACAGGCTAATCTGGGACGGCACTTTACGCACATGCATTATGCCCAGTTTAGTCAGAACAAGACACAAATGTAGAAATTGTTTGTTTCACAAACTAAAAACTGTCCATGCTTTTGCCATAATGAAGGCTTTGTTTAAGGGCACATAACTCAGAAAAATGTTGATTGGAAGGAAAAGTGTCCTGCATATCTATTCTTCAAGGATATGACATATGTTAAGTTTCAATTCAATCACCTGAGAAATGTAGAAGTGTACAGAAAGCTCCTGCCATAAAAATGGCTAGGTTCAAGGGCACATGATGGATTACTTGTGTCGAAAATGGTGTCATGCACTTCATGGAGAAGGCATATTTCCAGTTTGGATGCAAGCACATGAGAAATGCACAACTAATTTGCCCCCCCCCCCCCAAAATAACATTTTAAGCTCACACAACAAAAAATGTACCAAACAAAGGACCAACCTCTATCGACTGTGTGACTCCTATCTTCTTCTGCGGAGGTAAAAAACCTTAAATCCTACGAAAAACATAGATAAGCAATATTTACCTGAGGAATAGTAAATCCACCTGGATCTTTTTTAACCATTGGTCTTAGCTGAGTCTTTTGAATGGTCTGAGACGGGGGCTTTTTGGACAAACTCTCATCCCTGCTTAGAGCGTCCAATATGCTGATGGTGCCGATACTGTTGCTGGACTTTGGCTTAGCACCATGTGACTGTTGTTTCTGTGGGCTGGCTGTCGTTGCTGGCAACAGCTTGAATTGCGACTCGCTCGCTACTTTATTGCTGATCAGCTTCAGCAGTACCGAATTGGACTGGAACGGGGTGGGCTGCTGGGGCTTCTGGGCTTGAACCTGAGCACGAATTTGACGCTGCTGCTGCTGTTGTTGTTGTTGTTGCTGCTGTAACCTCTTCTCAATCTCTTTTTTCTGCTCCATCAATTTCTGCTGCTCCAACTGTTTTTGCTGCTCCAACTGTTTTTGCTGCTCCATCTGTTGTTTCTGCAGTTGCAACTGCTGTTGTTGCAACTGCATGTGGGTCTGCAGCTCCTGTATCACCTGGTCCGCTATGGCACCATTCCCAGAGTTCACCAACAACGTCTTCAGAGCCTCTGGATGCTGTAAGAGCACTGATATCTGCTCCTGCTGATTCTTCTTCTTCTGCTGCTCCTCCAAGTGTTTCTGCTCCGCCAGTTTCTTCTCCAGCTGCTTCTGCTGCAGCTGCTGCAGGTGTGACATCATCAGGTCTGTCTCCATGTTGACCTCTGCCAATGGCGGCCCTGGGGAGGGGATGGACACGGTGGGGGAGGGGGAGCTGGCTGGCAAGTCGAACAAGGCACTGTGGTTGGAAGGTGGGGTCTGAGGGTTCAGCATCAAGCTTGAGGACTGAGGCGAGCTGGCAGTATCCATGGCCAGGCTGGGGACGTGCAGTATAGGGCCAGACTGGAAATGAACACATTAAAGGGGATTAATACTCAACATCAACAAATATTTCCTAAAATTATTCGTAAACTTATGTTAACCCATAGAATATTCAGTGTTCCTTATAGCAATAGCCAAAATGTCAACAATAGATGTGGTATGATAAAATAGATTTAGCGAGTACCAAACTGCTAGTTTTTATTCTATTTATGTGGCTTTAATCTTATGATTTATATTTTGTGTAAGTGACCTCCATTAGTTCACTTAAATGCAGCTTTTTCCCATCTGTAAAAGCATTAGAAATTATTATTTATATTTGATACATATTCTGTAAATATTCAAAAAGAATATTCAAATGCTCTACAAACGGTACCATCTGATGTTTTTGATCTCTCATTAGTTGTACTGCGAAAATCCTGGACTTTTAAGATAAACAAAATATGCTAAAATTTACCAATCCACAACTTTTGTTATTTTTTTTTAATTAAATAAATCCACATTATCAAGGCTTTGCAGAAAGAATTGTTGATGTGAAACAAAAAAGGTCATTTGGGGTAAACCAAGAATTTGGACCTCCTGAATAAGTTCCAAGTCCAAAAGTGAGCCATTGTTAATGTCAAAATGAGGTCACTGGATGGGGTTATACATGTAGTATTAAAAGACATTATCAAATTTAGTTTTTTGACAAAAAATCTGAAATCCACAAGATAAAATGTCAATAAAATAGTCACTTTCTAAAAACCAACAATTTCATGTAGACAATTATTAAGATTTAACAATATTTGACTTGAGACTGTTAACAAAGCTATAACATAGTCTTCTCTTAGGTAACATCATTATATTAACAGAATATGCAAACAAGAGCACGGCATAAGGGGTGCCATGCTTGGCTGCGAAAGCTTGTCAGGTTGTTTTTTTATAGAGGTAACAGTGATCTTGACCTTTGACCTAGTGACCCAAAATGGGTATGGCGTGTAGAACTCATCAAGGTGCATCTACATATGAAGTTTCAAAGTTGTAGGTGGAAGTACTTTGATTTTAGAGCCAATGTAAAGGTTTGAGTACGACGCCAGCAAACGGCGGACGACAAGCAGGCTATGACAATATCTCGGGTTTTCTCCGAAAACAGCCTCGCTAAAAAATCTTAACAAACAAAATAGCCAACTACCTGTGAGTCGGTTGATGTAGCAGTTGCTGATGCTGAGGATTTGGAGGACCAATAGTCTGAAATAGTCATACAATTACAATATTCCAAGTGTATGTAACAACTGAAGTGAAACATTCATAACAAATAAATTTTAGACTTATGTCCATTTCTGCTCATACGGTATACCAACAGCAGCGTAAATTCGCAAAAAGATTCAATGAAAAAAATATCTGTAATACGCACTATAACATTAGACAAATTGTGAAGTTTTTCAGAAAAAGATAACAAGAAAAAGGACCTTTAAATTTAAACAAAAATCTTATAATGAAAATATTTTGGTAAATTAAAAGAAAACACATCTTTCACGATTTTTTCCACATGGAATCTTTACACAATTAAAGAGCAAAAAGTAGATTGATATAACAGTGTTTTTTGTTTTCACCTATAGGGGAATGGTGGCGGGGCCCGTCCAAAGGCGAAAAACGCGTTGTTTTTTAGGAAAAGTAGAAAATTAATAAGTCATTCTTTTATATGTAATAATATTTATTATATGAATACACATGTTTGTATGAATGTAATATTCACAGCTGAATGTCTCTGTTCTTTTTCTTAAATATATATCAATGATTTGTTCAACATTAGTTTCAGTCAGTTCAGCCATCATGCACAGTATCAGTTTTTCAAGCCAATTAGAGTCTAATTGTTTTTTTTTAATCAATAAAATGGCAAATGTGAGCATTTTTTATCAATAAAATGGGCCAAATTGGAATCTTTTTATCAACAAATATTGACACTATATAGATACATCAGGCCTTTTCTTGGCCATTTTGAAAAATTTTTTAATTCATGAAGTCCACTGATTTGGGAAAACTTAATTTAATATAACTCTTTATAATAATAAAAAATCATATTAATTATAGATATATACCTTGTTAGTTGCTTATAAAATGAATTTGAGATATATCTATCATCTGGCAGTTGTTTCTAAAAAAAAAAAAAAAAAATAAAAAAATTACCTTTTGGAGGGGATTTAAAAAAAAAAAAATTAGGGAAAATATATACTATATATACTATTTTTGGAGGGGAGTGGGGCCGAATATCGGCCCCAGAAATTGACATAAAAAACACTGTATAATATAGATTATTCCATAGGAAAACTTCAAGCATAAAAAATTCCTTAATTTTGATACCTGTAAATGATTCAAAGTCCATAAAGTCATCAAAACTGGTCTGGGATGGTTGAAATTGCAGTAGCCCTGGTTGGATGAAGTCACCATAGCCATAGCCAGCTGAAATGTATCAAGAACACCTTCAATCTCATAGACAATTTTGGTGAGTTATATTAAAAATTGCATTATTATTAACACAATTTATTTTAGACAAGCTGTTTTTGGCCAAATTTGACCAGTGACCTTTAAGTCTGATCTTAACCTTTGAGCAGTGTTCTCAAGAAAAATTAAAGTAGCCAGTTATATTTTCAAAGTAGCCGGTGACTACGTAATAAAATGGGTGCATTTGCATCATTTCAATTGATATTTGGGGAAAAGAAGCCAGCATCTAGATTGAATGTAACCGGTGAAAACGCCTTCTGTCGGTGCTTCCAGAGATCACTGTTTGAGGTCGTCTGAGACAGCTAACATGTGGTCTCAAGATGATGAACATTTGTGGTAATTTATTTAAAATGCCAAAATGAATGGCAAATTTGCAGTCTGGCAAAGTTCCAGCACATGCAAGCACAAATATATACACTTGACTATTGTGACTGCTAAATCAAGCTTTCTGCAAGTGTGCGTGAACAAATATGCCAAACATTTCATTAAAAACAAATGGAACAAAATTCAGATTGGAAAAACAGGAACAGATGAACAATATGTTAATACATATATACATGTATTGAGTTTCTAAGATATCTACTTCGTGAGAGGTAATTGAACAAGAGGGCCAAGATGGCCCAAGTTCGCTCACCTGAGAGGAGTCGGTTCATTCAATCTTTACCAAACGTCAAACTTGACCTAGATATTGTCCAGACAAACATCCTGGTCAAGTTTCATCATTATTGAACCAAAACTCTGGCATATGGAGTGTTTTTGCTTTTGTAAGATTTGACCTGGTGACCTATATTTTGAGTTGACCCCCCTTACCAAACATCAAACTTTGCTTACAAAATTAAATATTATGACCAAGATTCATAAAATCTGAAACAAAATTGTGTTTACAAGGTTTTTGTATAAGATAATGAACATTTGGACAATTTAAGGGCGATAATTATGGCATAAATTATGTGATAGATATAAATCCAATCTTTGTGCCAAGTTTCATGATGATTGGGCAAAAAATGTGATTTCTAGGGTGTTCACAAGCTTTTTTTACTATATAAATATAAGAAAACTGCCCCCCCCCCAGCAGCCATGTTATTCAACTGACCGGAACCATTTTCAAACTCAACTCTCATATCAAGGAAACAAATGTTCTGACCAAATTTCATTAAAATTGGGCCAAAAATGTGACTTCTACAGTGTTCACATGTTTCTCTATATACATATAGAGAAAAATGCCCCGCCCACTGGCGGCCATGTTTTTTCACCGATCTGGACCATTTTCGAACTCGTCCGAGATATCAATAAAACCAATGTTTTGACCAACTTTCATGATGATTGGGCAAAAATTGTGACTTATAGATTGTTTACAAAGTTTCTCTAAAGCCAAATAAGGAAAACTGCCCCCCCCCCCGGCAGCCATGTTATTCAACTGACTGAAACCATTTTCGAACTCAACTCTCATATCAAGAAAACAAATGTTCTGACCAAATTTCATGAAAATTGGGCCAAAAATGTGACTTCAAGAGTGTTCACATGTTTTCACTATATACATTTAAAGAAAAATGCCCCGCCCACTGGTGGCCATGTTTTTTCACCGATCTGGACCATTTTCGAACTCGTCCGAGATATCAATAAAACCAATGTTTTGACCAACTTTCATGATGATTTGGCACAAATTGTGACTTCAAGAGTGTTATCAAGGTTTCTCTATAGCCAAATAAGGAAAACTGCCCCCCCCTCCCCCCCGGCAGCCATGTTTTTTAACTGACCGGAACCATTTTCGAACTCAACTCTCATATCATGGAAACAAATGTTCTGACAAAATTCATGAAAATTGGGCCAAAAATGTGACTTCTAGAGTGTTCACATGTTTTCACTTTATACAGATAGAGAAAAATGCCACGGCGGCCATGTTTTTTCACCGATCTGGACCATTTCCGAACTCGTCTGAGATATCAATAAAACCAAAGTTTTGACCAACTTTCATGATGATTGGGCAAAAGTTGTGACTTCTAGAGTGTTTACAAGGTTTCTCTATAGCCAAATAAGGAAAACTGCCCCCCCCCCGGCAGCCATGTTATTCAACTGACCGGAACCATTTTCAAACTCAACTCTCATATCAAGGAAACAAATGTTCTGACCGAATTTTCATGAAAATTGGGCCAAAAATGTGACTTCTAGAGTGTTCACATGTTTTCACTATATACATATAGAGAAAAATGCCCCGCCCACTGGCGACCATGCTTTTTTACCGATCTGGACCATTTTCGAACTCGTCCGTGATATCAATTAAACCAAAGTTTTGACCAACTTTCATGATGATTGGGCAAAAATTGTGACTTCTAGAGTGTTTACAAGGTTTCTCTATAGCCAAATAAGGAAAACTGCCCCGCCCACTGGCGGCCATGTTTTTCAACGGACCAGAACCACTTTTGAACTCGACCACCATATCATTAAGGCAAACATTTTGACAAAGTAACATGAAGATTGGGCAAGAAATGTGACTTCTACAGTGTTTACAAGGTTTTCCTTTTTTTTTGACCTAGTGACCTAGTTTTTGACCCGGCACAACTCAGTTTCGAACTCAGCCGAGATTTTATTGGGGCAAAGCTTTTAACCAAGTTTCATGAAGATCCGACATGAAATGTGGCCTCTAGAGTGTTTACGAGCAAATGTGTACGGACGGACGGACATACGACAGACAAAGACCGGTAAGAAAAGCTCACCTGAGCAATCAGGTGAGCTAAAAATTATCAAGGCAGGAACACTAAAAGATTTCAAACAACCATTTTTTAACTCGAAAGTTAATATAGTACTTGTTAACCCTTTCAGTGCGGGAACCGAATTTTGAAGGCCTTTGCAAACAGTTTGGATCCAGATGAGACGCCACAGAACGTGGCGTCTCATCAGGATCCAAACTGTTTGCTATGCTGATAGTATTCTTTGAAAAAAAATCAAAGAAAATGCTAATTTTAGAAATTCAGCAGACGACATTTTAGCAGACGACAAATTTCCCAGCATGCAAAGGGTTATATTATATCAAACATCTAACCAAGTGTGTCATTTAAGATACATTGTGTAATGTCGACATTAATTCAAGTTTAAAGTCAGAGTCGAATCATGTTTTATCACGCCTATAAGCTTTCATGCCTAAACACAAAAATATTTCATGCCTCGGTGATCGCGCTTTTGTTAAAATGGCAGGTTGGGGATTAAGCATAAAACAACAATACTTCACGCCTGGTTATTGCGCTTTTGTTTATACGGCGGGTGGGCAATTAAGACCACATGTTGAGAAGCATCTGGATGAACAAGACATAATTAAAGCTAAATCAACAGATCGGTGTTACCAAATCTACGTCCGGATCCGGAACGCAAGATTCCAGACTTATCGAGGCAAAATACTGCATAATAAATCTGTTCCCCTTGACTTTTGTCTGGATCGCGAGATTTCTGGACTATCGAGATCCGAATAAATGCGGGTCACTGTACTTTAAATTGAGAATAGGCGTTATTCAATATAATAATGATTAGGGTCCAAACCATCAAGCTTCACAGGCAAATAAACAAAATATTGCATGTTCATTTTTTTAACCTTCAATTGGAAGTTTTAAGTAGTCATACGGATTTTTTTTAATACTAATATAGAGAAGTATTTTCCCCAATATTTGACACACACATAAAACAAAGCATACCCAGCTCTCTAGGATTTGGAAAATCGAATGGCTGCCTCAGATTGGAGAAGAGTGACTCAGACAGATCCATCATCTCTTGCAAGTCGTTTGTGTTGAGCAGCAGGTCGGTGTGTGACGTCTGCTGTTGCCGTGGGAAACAGGAAATGTCAGTCATCTCCCCTACACGCTGCAGCAGTAGGTCTTCTGTTGAAGTCTCCTGAACAGGAATTGAATTTAATTGTTAGTCTTCAAGCATAGAGAAAGCGATTTGTTGCAAAATATAACTTGTTGTTGTTGGAGGTAGTCTCTAAACATAAAATATGGTTTTACAGGAAAAGTATAACGATACTATCTTATATTTTCATTAAAATTACCCGACGCAATTATATTAACTAGAAATGGCTCAGCACAGGGTTCATCCAGATTTTCTCGAATGAAATTCAAGCACTTTTTAAGCACTTTTCAAGGAAAAAAAAATCCAAAATCAAGCACTTTTTCAGTCCGACATACTAAAAATTGTATATTATTTTAGTGTCCAATACTGACAACATTTTTCGCTAAATTGGTCCCTTCTTTCTTAACATTCTTTGTGACTGACAACAGTCTGCACTACCCTGATACCGTAACAACTGTTTTAATCAAAAGTAAGATATTTCATTATGATATAGTACCGTAATTGACCGAAGGCATTACACATACCAAAACAAAACCCGTTATTTGTATTGAATATGTATTCTAAATGTTCACTCTTCTGATGGCTTTACAACGCGGATTCCCCCATACTAGCCATCTCTATATCTGTTCTGCATACTTAGAATTGGCATTGTCAATAACCCAAGGGTACTTCAAAAGCAACCCTTTCTGAAAAATGCACTTGTTCACTGGCAAATTTCAACTTGTCAGCACTGTAATGGCATAATGCATACAAAACAAGACTATTGCCAAGCAATATATGTCCCCTACCGGCTCCACTATTGTCAGAAATACCACCATTGTCGGATTATTTTTTTATTTGTTGCCATAACAACCAGAATTTTTGACGTAGGAACAAAATGAAATGATGTGCATAATGTCCATATTGCCATTTATCCATGTTTAAAGTTTCATGAAAAAATATTTATTTTTTTAACGTATTTATTTCAAAATCTTAAAACCATTAAGAATTACAAAATCAAGTTACGAATATTATTTTTGAATCGGTTCGTATCGATTTTTATTGAGTTCTTTTCGGGCATTAAAGATCTTTTCGGTGCTTATATAGAATGGTTCTCGTGTTTGTTTAACAAAGCGCATTTTTTCCAATAAAAGCGGCTTGTACAGTCTATCTGTCAAAAAACAATGGCGGCGCCCAGAGAGCGTCCTAAAAAACTGCAAAGCGTGCAAAGACAAGCCTTTAACATATTGTACGCAAAGTGAGCCGAAGTTGAATGTTAAGAAAGACATCATAGAAAAGATCTTATACGATGTTGTATGTTCAGTTGCCAACACAGTTGGAAAAGCTAAAACGCGACACGACGGGTCCAAACTTAAACAAAAAAAAACATTGAACGAGTGGAAGGGACAATTCCTGTGGCTAATCGTTGAACAGATTGAAGGGGACACCCATTTTATTTGTGAAATATGCAAAAATTAATCGAAGGCAAGCGATCTAAGCACAGTTTGGGCATATGAAGGTATTTGAAAAATAAAATTGTATAATACTGAATAGACACTGTTGAACTCGTATAAATAAAGTTGCTAGTATGTTTATTTTGATTTGGTGCATGAAAATAACCATTATTAATTATTTTTTGGTCATTAAGAAAAGTTAAGAATTATTTTCCGAAACTTAGTAGTAACGTTAAGAATAAAATTTCAGAGTTTAGAATTCTTTTTGAAAATCTGGTAGTACGTTAAGAATTTCACAAGACCTTATCTGGAGCTCTGCCATCTGTCCATGTTTCAAGTTTCATGAAAAAATATGAAGAACTTTTAAAGTTATCGCAGGATCCAGAAAAGTGTGACAAACAGACTCACAGACAGACAGACACACAGAGCGCAAACCATAAGTCCCCTCCGGTGAAACTGGTAGGGGACAAAAAACAAAGTAGACCAATTGGCGACAGATAGTAGTAGTTGCCTCCCTAACATTATAAAACCCGTACCGATCCAGTACCTGCCAGTATAAACAGATCGGAACTGTCATAAATCTTGAAAAAACTACGACTTCGGACTCATGGAAAAGACATCAAAATATGTATTTTTACCATTAGTACGTTTTTCAAGCACTTTTAAAGCCCAAAATAAGCACTTTTTAAGCATTTTTAAGTTTGTATATGCAAATAAGCACTTTTCAAGCACTCCACAGCCTTTATAAGCACTTGTCATGGAGAACATTGAAATTCAAGCACTTTTCAAGGTCTGTATGAACCCTGAAGCAGAACAATAAAAAAAGTCAATGACAGCATAAATAAGTCATTTCCCATTCACTTTTTTTAATATTAATAAAACAAAATGCAAAAACACAATTCTTATAAACTAAACACTTACATTCATATACTGTTCAGATGACAGGTTTACTGCTTTAATGAAGTTTTTGTGTCTGTAAAACTTCCTCCATCTCTTGTACTCATTGGCAATCGTGTCAAGGCGACGTTTCCAGTAATATCCTTCCACAACAGCTGCCTAAAATATAGGATTAAGTCATTTTATACAAATCAATTTGCATTAAAATGGAACTTGTGCATTGTATATTATAATCTACCTTTACTATGTTTTTTCTTAATCTAAACAAAATCATGAATACACTTCATAACACATATTTAATTATTTTTGCATGTTATACATTTGACTATTACCTTGGTGGTAACTACACAAAATGAATAGACTGTTATGCCAGGTTGCCTTATTGAGATAAACAGTAGAATGGTACAAAATGGAAAAACATGATGATATGAGTTGCATTCTGAGAAAAGTGGGAATAATGCCTACAGTGCGTCAAGTGTCATCCCAGATTAGCCTGTGCAGTCCGCACAGGCTAATCAGTGACGACACTTGACGCTTGCATGGTATTTTTCGTTTAAAGAAGTCCTTTCTTACTGAAAATCTTGTTTAGGCGGAAAGTGACCTCCCTGATTAGCCTGTGTGGACTACACAGGCTAATCTGGGATGACACTTTACGCTCAGGCATTATGCCCAGTTTTCTGAAAACGCGACACATATTATCAGAAAAATTATTTTTACATTGCCTGATAACACACAGTCTAGCCAAGATACACTTATGCCGTATTTTATCCCTTGAGATAGGTACCTTACAGAAAGCTCATTTAAAATTGCCATGCAAATGAGGATGTAACAATCCTACCACATTTTGGGACATTGCTATGGGCAAGTCATAGCTTAACCCTTTACCCCTTAGATAAGAATTTTGACGCATTTGTAGTCCTTTAGAAAGTTGAATTTAAGTAAAGACCCTTCTTAGTAGATTCAAGTTTTAAAGGTTTCATTTCCAACCCTTAGTTACCGGTATTGATGATCAGCTAACAGCATTAAACCTGAACAGACTGCGAGTTACTTGCAGACTATTCTGGTTTTATGCTGGCTGCAAAAGTCATTTTCACTTTGCTTCTTGTGGGGGAAAGGGTTAAGTGATATCTTCACTAGCAAACACACAATATTATATGATAGAATAACTTGAAAAAATAAAACAAAACATTTACTTCCGGCCTATTGTGAGTAAGCTCCTGTAGTGGGGTTGCAAAATGGCAAACTTTGGGTCTTTGACCAAAGACATCTGAAATACAAACATTCGTGCCATCATTTAAGATATTGCTTTTCAAATAGCAGTGTAATGTGCACATACAAAATAAATAATACAGTGAATAGCATACACTTCAAAGACTCATCACTCAGCAATATCTCCATAGTGACTTTTTGTGCTAATAAAGCATACAAATCTTTTAACCTAAAGAGCAGCATTATCAAATGTAGAAAAGTAATAGTTTAATACTTGAAGACATTTTAATGTCACAATGCCGCAATACTAAGCAAAAGAAACCAACAAAAGGTTTATAGAATGGATGCAAAACACCAACTGCCGCATAATTCATTTTGAATGAAATTCAAGTTATGATTACATTGCATGTGCCATTCTCTCCAAATGATGTTGTTGACACGGATTTTGTCCTTTACATTCATATGCATCCCTCGAAACTGCTTCCATTTTGGTGATGTGATTTTCCCACTAAAATATAAATTAAAATATATTTACAAATTTAAGTAGCCTGGATATTATCAAGTATCTAGGCCAATGAAAAAATGTAAAGAAAAACATTTGTCAGCCATGCATCAATTTATTTATGTCAGTGCTTTCCAAAGGAATTATATCAAACACCCTGGGCCGTGAAGGTTAGATAGGGCTGTCCCCTTCTACCATTAATTTTTGTACATGCGTTTAGTCAAATAAAGTTAACAGCTATAACATCATTGATAACAATATATTTTTTAACTGTTTAAACCCTTTCCACATACATGTACATGTAGATACAAAAAATCAGGGCTATAGATAACTTTTGGGGTATATTGGGTAATCATCCCCTGTTTTTGACCACAAGTGTTTTTGTAAATTCTATAGTTTTAGCAAACATTTTCACCCCCTGTTTTTGCGCTTAATTGGGGTTTTCAACCCGGATTGTTTTTAACTCAATTGGGTTATTTAGGGAATGGCATATATAATATGATCTACTAAGGTTACTATTTATTTATACAAATGGAATTCAAAAAAGTACCAAACATAACAACAAACAATTACTCAATTTCTGATCATTCATTTTTGCATTGAAAATGACCGAGTTCATGAAAATAGCTACACAATTGATGAAGTTATGGCTGTTCAAAGCGATGCACCCTTGTTTTCGGGTCATTTTGAGTTAAATACCTTGAAAATGAAAGTAGAAATCGTACGGGTCTACGAATAATTACAATAATACCCCAAAGATTGATAACCACTGGAAAGACTGCCTTCTTTTCTTCATAGGACGGCACATAAACTATCCTGTACATTTTTGTACGGAAAATAACCAGTCGTTATTAAATTTGTATTTGCATTTGTGTACGCTTTATTTTGAATTAAATTAAGTTTTTGGTTATTTTTATTGCGTAATAACGCAAATACGCTTGTTATCTATAGCCCTGATAAAATAATGACTCTGTCTATTCCTAAATACATCCATACCAACCCAACTTAATCTACAACTGCATACTTACTACTTTTCCTGTCTCTAGTTATTACGCAATTATCCTGTATATTCCATTTATAAAAGCTAATTCTGGTCAATATTTACAATAAAAATGCTAAATAATTTCATAAACACAAATGTTTGCCATTGACTATGAATTACTGAGTGAAATAGATGTCCCATTGGGACGAGGGCATTCCCATTAAACATGCGTAAATCACTTAGCGTGTTTCTATATACACAAATTAATACACGCAAGCTTTCTATGCAGATGACACAACATTGTGATCAAAACAAAATACATGTACATGGGTACTGGTCACTACTGTTTATTTTGTAGCAAGAATTTGATTTATGATGGCATTAATATTAAAGTTGGATTTAATTTAATTTTGCTCATTTGAGAATAGAACAAAACATTTACAGTTGTGTGTTATAAAAATTCAATGATTATTTGATAAAAACACTTGGCTAGCTGAATACATGTTTTGACAGTATTATTCATGAAATGCAATATTTCCATGAGGATGACAACCGTTTGCCATCATCAGTCTCCTAAGTTAGTAAAGTTACTGGTCAAAATTTCATCATGAAGGTTAACACCCCTCACTGAAAAGTGTGGTAGGTATTACAAAGCAAAAAAACTGCTCCAAAACCACACACATATGGCAATTTAGTCATTGCCTGTCTACAAGTGCTGATGCTCATTCAAAGCTTGCGCTCTGATTGGCCAAAACCATTTTCCAATACAAAAAAGCTCCACCTAAAGGCGGGCATAAGTTGGGTTTGAGATACATGAAAATGACAGAAGATCATAAATCAGCTCTCAAAATGTTCAGCAATCGATATCCCTTTGCTTTTAGGAATGGCTTGCTGCAGTACTCTAACTGAAATACACTGATAATTTTGTTTCAAGCACTCAGAAGGCTCTAGTTTGTTAATTCAAGCGCCCTAGCGAGGGACCTATAAGGCCATCCTTAAAAAATTGTTAGTTTGGCATAACCCGACCCAGGTAAATTTGGTAGGGTAGGTAGGTAGGGATTTTATTTTTTTTAGTATTTTTTTTCTGACATCGAACTCCGACATATACCAAACTGAAGGGTAATTATCAAATAAAGCTCCATGGCTTCTGCCTTTGGTAAAGATTTTTCTGCACTGTCCATATCACCGCATGTGTATTAGTAAGTCTATTTTTTCTATAAAGAACTTTGAAAATATAATATAATCAACAAAAAATACTTTATCTGAAAACGACAGTCCGAAAAATTGTACGCATTTTGCACATGAAATAATTGTGCATATCGTGACAATACCTGTCAATAAATATTTCTAAGCTGACCACTTTTTATCTTTCTACCGAATATTAACCGATCTGAATTTAAGAGTGATAATTAAATAATTAGTTATATGGCGATAATATTACACATCTCTGCCGATTGCCGAATTGAATTGAACGGTGATAATTATTTTTTTTTTACTCCCAAACTATCCTGAAGGACAGCAGCGTATTTAAATTAAAGGTATACGAGAAAAACAGGAGCAGTTTAATTGTATTTAAAGTCTAATTAATTGCATATGCATATGTTAAATAAATAGGCGAATAAAATAAATACCGGTAAGCCTTTTGTTTATTGCTATTCAAGATACCCTTGAAAGAGCCTTCAATTAATTGACGCAAATAACCGAAAAGGATAAAAAGCGAAAAGGAAAAATTAAGCGGAAAGAATTTTCGCGAGCAAAACATTTTTTTTTTAAAGTAACAAAAAAAATTTCAGTCGGGCCGATTTTAGTGGGTTGGTCGGGTTATGCCAAACGAAACAATTTTTAAGGATGGCCTAAATGGCCTGTTGAAAGCACTGAATGTAATTAGCCATCATATCAATTGTTCTTACTGCTATATGCTATAGTCTGGTTGAGCCGTGGGTAATTTTCATAAAGTTGTTACATCACAAATATTTTATAAATATATGACCATGAATCATAATGAAAATAATTATTAACCTTTCTTCTTTAAGATGCTTTTTTCCAAATGTTTATCATCTTTAAACATCAAAATAATCGACTGTGTTGATAGTGTCAAACTACCATCATGAAAATAAGCTTCCGGTTGATTCGTGGGTTCTGATTGGCTGCCAGAATTTCAAGATTTGCACACTATAAATAGCCTTTAAACTGACCTTGCAGGACAGGTTAATTTCTTGTGAAAAAAATGTCAACAGAGTCAGACGATGTAGCATGGTAAATACTCATAAATAAACAATTTTGTGTTACTTTGAAACACTATATGAACAATACATAAATGAGGAAATACTTCATAAGGACCTATCAAGTTATGATGAATTACACTATTTACTTGTTTATGACGCATTTTTGATCGGAAAAAAATGGTGACCGTGTCAAAACATTTTTCCGTAACGAACTGCATCATGTGCGAACGTTCTATCGCGAGATTTCACGCGATTTCTATACCCAAGAATCAAACAGAACCCACAATCAACCAGTAACAACCATAAATAGTTTTTCAGATGACAATAAAGCACGTTCAAATCGTAACAGCTAATCATAAAAGCGAATAATGTGCACTTTCACTTTCTCTCTGACTGAAAATTAAATCAATGATGCAATGATTTTATGTAAACAAATTTAACTTGTTCATGCAGCATAATTTGAATCTATATTTCATTAAGGACAAACATGTAGACTCTTTTGTGATATACCTGTATGCTAAAGTCAAGTGCTGGAACAGATTTGAAAGCGATTCATCAATGGCTAGGGTTTGAGTTGACCGATTCCCAAACTTGTACTCCTTGCAGGTATTCTTGCTGGCATCAGAGAAATTGTAGCCAAGTTTGATATTCTCTTCCTTCTGATCCAGCTCCTTTTCCTCATCCGAAAGATAATCCCCAGACGTGTTGCCATGCACTCTGCTGACCATAAAATGACCACTGTGTATCCCTTCCTTCTCGCGACTACCTCCACGGTCTTTAGGAAGAGTCCTCGACCCCGCGGGTCGTTTAATGGGGACTTTCATGCTACCAGAGGTTCGCACCATGGTTCGGTTCGCACTAGCCATATCTTTACATAAGAAAAGAGCTTGGAGAGCTCATTCTGCAAGAAAGCGACGCAATGTAAACATACTGTGCATCGGCCGCCATGTTATCTTCAGTAATTACAAAAACATCATGATTTTACAGCGTGACCACTGCAATTTAACCAATCAAATATCGGAAAACAAAACATGAAGTGAAGGACACGAGGAAAGTCAAGGTTGCTGTTGTACACAATGGCGAAATAGAGCTCAGGAAACAATTAAGCGAAAGAAATATTGTACGCAGCTAACTAGATCTAGTAGGGATTTAAATATAAAATAACTTCTTTTGGATATAGCGACGGGTGTAGGGTGTTAATGTGTGTGTGAAGGGCGGGGTGTGGGGGGGGGGGGGGGGGGGGAACGTGTGTTTTTCTTTAAAATGCGCATTTTTAGATATTTTTTAAAGATAGATCTATCAGGGCCATATGCAGGATTTTTTGACTGGGGGGCCCAACCGGGGAGGGTTTAGGAGGATATATAGCATTATAGGGAGGGGGGGACCCCTCCTAAGCTTTCAACATTGGTGTGAATTCACAGCAATATTAAAAGCTTTAGACTTATGTAACTTACAGGTTTAAACTAATGAAGATTATCCTTATCAGCTCTCTAATTGCTTCCACAATTTTATTTCACAAATCAATAACGTCAAAGGTTTTTTAATCTGATTTTTGGGAAAGACCTTGCCTTTTTTAGGGGAAAATTGTGCGAAACGCCTTATTTTTGGGGGAAATAATGAAAGTCTTAATGATCAATTTAAAATATTTTACTGTTTTCAAACAAATTAAAGGCAACAGATAATTTAATAATACAATATTTTTCTACACTGGATTAGGTTAACTTATTATAATTAGATGGATTTGTTGTTTCAATTTTACATATTTTTTTACCAATGAACCATAAATAGGTTGACATTACTCAATTCTCGGTACCCAAGATAATTCTGAATTCTGCCAAATTCTTATCTATTTCTCGACAAATTTATGAATCTGTTTTCTTTTCAACAAACATGTTAACTATCTATCCGTAGTCTTTTTCAGTGATTCCCTTTCAAAAATTATAAACACTCAGTTTTAATACCTATGTCAGTGTTTCTGTTCCCGTTCAAATTCAGGGCCCCATTCGCAATGTAAAAGAAGTATATATTATTCCCAATTGGGACCTAAACATTTCCAATTAAAGGTTTCCAAGAACAAATTTCAAACTTTAAGAGGGGACATATACGTCTAGGGATAGGGCCTTCTTAAAGACCTATCAGCAATTATCAGACCATAGTCTACGACCTCCTGTAGCAGTTGCTTCCATTTGCTTCTATTCTTTCATTGACTAATCAAAATACATGTTACATCAGCCATCGATAGATTAAGCATTCAGGACCACAATGGGGGACTGATTGGGGATGTTGTTTTGTATTGAGGGAAAGTGTATTGCGGACCCTTTCACAAGAGAAAAAATTGCAGTGGGCCTATTATTTAAAAAAAATCATAATTCGACAGCCAGCTGGGGGGAGGGACCTAGGCCCCTGGGCCCAAGGCCTGGGTACGTGGATGTCTATAATAAATGTAATTAAATATAGTTTAAGTTTGGCTACAAGGCGATGTTGTCTATACTGGTATATGTCTTTAAACAATGATCTTATTGCATCCTGATCTTGAAGGGTTAATGCAGTCCCTGCCTCCCCCTCTGCCCCTTGAACTCTGGAGACATGTTTTTATCAGATTTTAACCTTAAATCACTTCACCTTTTAATAAATCTAACATTCTTTTAACATTCTCACTTTTTCACTTTTAACACTTTTACCTGCACTGACTGCGCCCCTGTCGATAATACCCGAAAGGGGAGTGAGACAGTATACATATATATATACAGATAGATAGAAAAACTTTCGTCATTTCACAGTAAAACAGTGAAAAATATCGATATTTGTCACTGTTATTTTTCAATGTTTAAAACAGTGCAATACCAGTTTTATTTCACTGATATTTCGCTATATACCACCGGAAAGCATGGTTATATTACATGGGAAACAGGGTATGATATGTGATAAATATTAATTAGGAACATAAAAATTGGCAGACACATCGAATTTCAGTTTTATTTTTCTATTTTGAAAAAGTTATTAAAAAAACATACATGGCAAATATCGATAAAAACAAGAGCTGTCAGAAGACACCGCACTCGACTTTTCGAGTGCTTGACAGTATTACGTAGGCCATCATGGGGAAATTGTTCATAATCAATAATGTCAAGGTAATATAGTCATAGTCTAACTGGAAGAGGACCATACTTGAAACATATTGATCCCTTATAGTTTAAAGAAGTGGTACATTATAGGCGATTATAAGTTCAGGTATATTTTCCACAATCTATTGAAAATTTGCATTTAAAGACATAAAACAAACTAATAAGGGTATATTTCAAGTTTGATAGCAATAGCTTGGGTGGGTATTCTGGGGTGGGACGTAAAATGCCAACAAGAGTTATGCAACATGTCATGTACAGTCCCCTTATGAAAGCAATAGCATTGATACTTTAGGAATAAAGTGGTTCTAAACACAAAACTTAACAAAATTTTCAATTTTCTAAGTATAAAAAGGGGCATAACTCTAAAAATAATGCTGACAGAGTTATGCGTCATGATGTACACAATTGTCTTGTTGTCATTCAGAAGTATTTCAACTTTGAGTTAATTATCTTTGATAGTGTTAAAGTTATTTGACTTTATATAAAACTTAAACCAACGGCGACGGCGACGCCGTGGCGAATAGTATAACTCTCATTTTTCTTCGAAAAGTCGAGCTTATAAACAAAATTACCAAACAAGTTTATAATTCATCGAATTTAAATTCGTTTTATTTTTCTATTGTGATTTTTTTTAAACAACATACATATCAAACATTGAAACAAATGGACATGACCAAACAAATATAATTCATCATCACTGTCCACCAACAGCAGCTCGCCCGTACACGTGGACATACTCTCCGAGAAGACGTCAGGCGGAGAGCTCTCTCTCTCTCTCTGAATATATCTGTCCCACAGAGAAAACAGCTTCCCCCGGATGAAACGGGTGGCTTTCCGTTGATTCCGTTTCAGCTTTCGTTCGGACATCAGCCTGATGTGGAGTGTGATGTCGGATGCCTCCTTGTACAGTTACTCTAGGATAAGTAAGTAGAATGACACCGGTCCTCGTGTTGCCACCCTGGTGTTGAGACGGTAGTGCTATCCTTCACAATCGTTGTTCGTTCGGACACTTTTCATAAAGATTGACCAACACTCCACTGGGAAGATGCTGCTGTTGATCCAGTTGTTAAAGACATATGCTATAACAGCGTCCAAATGGTCCAGATGGCCCGCTCGCCCAATTCATCGAACAGGGATAGAAATTGCTCTGCCTGCAGATACTGAAAAGCCATGATATGGTGCAAGAAATGATACACGTCATCTTTCCGATTATATGCCGTCTGAAATATATATATATATATATATATATATATATATATATATATATATATATATATATATATATATATATATATATATATATATAATATATACGGTACCGACGGACTAATACATTTAAAACAGTTCGTCTAATTTTTTAGTTGTTTCCTCTTAGGAGTCTAGCCACGGCGTGAGAAAATAATTATTCAAATTGCATTCCTTAGTACACCTCATCTTTCACCACTGAATATTATTATAAAATCGAATTATTGTTCTTGACTATAAATAGTCTATAGTCTTTACTAGAAGTCGAATATGGCCATAGTAAATAACACTTAAAATCGCACCAAGGTTCGTTACTGTAAGTCGAATATGGCCACAGTAAATGGCTCTTAAAATTCCTCCATTGCTCATTACTGCAAGTCGACTATGGCCACAGTAAATGACTCTTAAAATGACACCATCGTTCATTACTGCAAGTAGACTATGGCCACAGTAAATGGCTATTAAAATGACACAATTGTTCATTACTGCAAGTCGACTATGACACATTTCAAATATAGTTTATAGTCTTACATCAAGAAGGCTTCAATTTGTATTCACTTAAAGGGACACAACTTGTATAGATCAAACAATTAAATACAATATTTACTGCCCATTATTTGGTATTAATGATTCCTAAATTGACTTTCTGTTTATCATCAGTTGTTTTTGAAATGTGTTAAAAATAAATATGATATGTGTTGCTTTGTTGTCTGATTGAATCTTTATTCACGATTTGTAAAAAAATATTATCGGTGCGCACAAATGATATTGTCATCTAAATAAGCTGTGTGCACTACTATTATGAAAAAGTAGTTTATGGCTAAATGTTTTTTAAGTTATTTTTTGCAAATTTTCACGGGGGTGATGAAAGAATTAAGAGTAGTTTCTGTTCTGTGGATTTTTATATTAAGTAGCACGCTATAAAGCTCATGGTTATTTGTGTTTTCGTGTTGTGTTGTGTTTAAGACTCTAAAATATGTATATAATTGTTGTATGGTTGATTTTATTTCAATTTTGAGACTTTCAACTGATTTTTAGTACATGTGTTACTCCAATAATGCTTCTGATGTTTGTTTTCTCGTGGTTCGTAATTGGGTGAGTACGTTAATTATATTGTTTATTATGGACATGCACGATCCGTTCTTTTGTTTTCTTGAATTGTTCGTTGTGTTTTATTAGTTTCTCCTTTTTTTGATTGCAGTTTGTACGAATGGGTTAGTAGGTTAATCTTTTGTTATTACATTAGAGTTCGCGCTTGATTTAGAGTGTACTTTGTTCTTGTTTTTTTACCTCGACCTAATTTGGACTGAAATGTTTGCACAGTTGCCGTGTGGAATAATCGTGCATTTTGGGTCAGGGCAATTTAAATGCTATTGGTGTTTATGCGACTGTTATTTTTCAGTGTTGTTTATATTGTTATGCTGAATATTATACTTGCTGTGATTTTATTTGAGGCGTTTTGGTCTTAGGGTATGGAAGGGAAAGACCGCCAATATTATTTATCAACAGAAATGTTGCACGTGTTGAGTATTCAGCTGATATGTTCCATGTTGCAATTATAGTTTATACATACATGTCAAATAATATCCGTTCAAATAAACAATGTTTGATATTAATGTTCAAGTTTTCAACAATGTTTATTTTTAAGGTGGAAACATCTCAAATGTTCATATTGTGCATTGTCCAATTAAACTTGTCACGTAATCGTTCATAGTTCATGGACGACACATAGTTACTAACAATGTTCAATACTCTTAAATTACCAGTGTGTAGCCTATCATTCGATATCTCGTCATGCGCATAATGCCAAGATGACGATTTTTTGCATTAACTACCATTTTCTCGTGCCGCGCATGGGACAAGTCGGTCCCTCTCTATTTATGTTAATTTCTCTGCATAATATAAGATAAAATATTCAACAACACCACATATCAGTTTCTAGTCCAATTTAATGTCTAACATACTTAATATTTTCAGTTATACAAATACGTTGTGATTGCTACATGATTGTGTCTTTCTCGATCCGTACGTCTCCAAGTCTAAACGCTAACTGTCCTGTTTCCCTCCTACATCTGGCCCGTGAAACTCAGTTATGAATCCCATTGGTCAGTGTTCTATACGTGCTTGTTCCTGATTGGTTGAATTTCAACCTACTGGAGTAGTCACTATTCAAGTATGCACACGTTAATGAGCGTTGTGGTACAAATAATAAATAATGCAAATACAGCCTAAGGCTTGTGTCAACAGCATTGTAACCCCTTTGTTGTTAAACACACACCAGATCCAAATATTTAATCTTTTGACCGTCATGCATACTCGCTACTGATATACTTGTCAATATTTCGTACATAAAGAAAACCCAAATATTTCACCCAATTTTTCATCATTATTTGACACAACTTATCCTCTCAATTTGATTTTTATGTATTTTAGGATACAGAAAAACCTTTAAGAATGTAAGTATGGAAGTAAACGAAAACATATTAATACATACGATGTAGAAAATCAAACACGCAAACATGAAAACATCAGTGACTAAAACATATATATGATGAAAATCTGCATATTATTAATGAAATTTTTATCGAATGTTTCTGCTGAAATAATAAAACGTCGGAATATTTAAATAGTCAATGTCAATCACAATGAAGTGGAATGTGTCACTGGTTTGGGAAATCCAATACGAATAGTGTCCATTTTTGACATCTTTGCTGGAGGCGATGTGGCGTCTAGGTGAAGAGATGAGACGTCCGGTTGGAGAGTATTTGACATCTGGTTGTAGATGGTAACATGCAGTCGATTGAAGACGTCGGCTTCCGAATGAAGACGATGATGGTCGGTCGGAGAAGCTGTTGGTCCTCGGCTGTTGCACGATTTAGAATACTTCAAACGTTTATTATAAAGAGTTCTGCAGAATGACTGCGCTCATGACTGTAGTATTATACTAATTGTTTATGTTCACGTAATTAAGGTAACACACACACACACATATATATATATATATATATATATATATATATATATATATATATATATATATATATATATATATATATATAAGTTCGTAGACGATAAAATGTTCACCTAATATATGTACAACGTACGCGCGATTTTCATCATCAAGTCCTTTCATATCATCGTATCTTTAAAAATCATTTTCGACGACGCGTGAAATGTCCATTAACAGTCCACTCGTTGTATGTTACTGATGCTGGTTCACAATTTTGGATCAATGTCGACAATGTTGATCCTAATTGAAGTCGTCTGTTACGTCATCTGATTCTCGACGGATACATCGTCGTCGAAGATATCTGTATGTCGATGACATATTCTTTTTCTTTGTCGGGGTGTTAAGATCTGATCACGATCTCAAATGCGTTATGAACGCATGTTGCTGCAGGCAAACCACGCCAACGATGTCAGGAGTACTGTTTTTCTCCTTAACTTGTATCGCATTGGCAAATCTTATAGGGTCAATTACATGAAATGATAAACGGGCCTTTTATTTACATATTAATGGAATTTGCTATAGAAGCACTCAGATTACTATTCACACCTATGATAAGATATACCCTAATAAAATTAATGTGCTAAAGGAAAAACTATACGCGTTTGTCTATTCAATGAAATGCATTGTGCTTTATTATGTTTTATTTACTTTGAGAACACAAATTTACAAACAAAATCCCTTGTCTTAATGTAGTTATTCTTATAAAGAAACAAAAAAGAATAAACTACATATTCGATCAGTATCAAATTGTTAATGAATCATAGCAATATAGTTGTATCTTTTACATTGTACTAATAAAAGGTCCACTACTTTGCTTTTAAGGATATTTACAAACTGTATTAAAATGTTATTTATGCCTAAAATGGTGTTTACCTGAGCGCTGTAGGGCATAAGCTAGCGTTGGTTAATGTCGTTGTCAAGTGCGTTGTCATAAGCTTGTCACGTAATCGAACGTACTTAGTGAGTCCGCCTATTTTGAGGGTTATTTATACCAATTTCGTTACGTACTCGCCTAATTCGTGACCCACGCCTGTCATCAAGTAATGGGCGTCAAACGTGTGTATCTTGGCGTTCATAGACAGATGACAGACCATCCCTACGGATTGTACGCCTTCTGTACTCGCGGGTCTCCATTTAATTTGACAAGCCAATTTGTATTCACACCTGGAAAACGTATCGGAATGTCGCTCTTTCTCACTTAATGTACTTACTAATTGTTTGTATGCATTTTGCGACTTTTGTTCGATTATACGATAATATGGCCTCCATTTACTGTCTAATTTATTCGTACGTTGAAAGTTTTTGTAGTAAACGGGGTCATTGATTTCGAATTTAATATCTTTCGTATTTTTATTCGCATATTCAGCTTGTCTACGTTTCGATTTTTGAATTTGGGCACATACCTTTTTAAATGATTTGTGTTGTTCTTCTAATATTATTTTATGATAATCTTCACCGTGATATTTACGTCTAGGCTTTAACAAGTTGTCTATTGGAAGAATAGGGTCTCTATTTAAAAGTAAGAAGAACGGTGTGTGCTTCGAAGTCTCGGATGTACTTAATCTCATTGCCGCTAAAGACATGTTTAAATGTACGTCCCATTGTTGTACATTTTCTTGAACCCGTTTTGATAGTATATTGTTCATAGTCCCATGTGAACGCTCGTTCATGCCATTAGACGCGGGATGATATATTGTCGTTTTTACGTGGTCAATGTTCATTGATTTTAATGTTTCCGTGAGCTAGTGAATTCTTTTCCGTTATCAGTTATAATTCTTATATGACAACTATGACGGCAATAAATCTCGTTCATTAACAGGTGTATTACGCTATCGGAAGATTTATCAGGCGATGCGAACGCTTCTATGTATCCTGAGAATTGATCTACGAAACATATTATATATCTATTTCCGGAAAGCGTTTTCGGATATGGACCGCATATATCTATGGAAACAACTGAAAACGGAAACGGCGGTATTGAGGTATCCGACGATATGGGAGCTTTGATTGCTTTTAAGTTTCTACTTTGACATATAATGCACTTAGATACATAATCATTCAATTCTTTGAACATTTTAGGCCAGTAATATTTCTCTTTTAGTGTCTGAAAAAGCCTTTGAGACCCAGGATGCCCGTTTTCATCATGATATTGCTTGACAACTGAACCAGTCAGGTGTTTAGGTACAAAAAGCCTGAGAGTAGGTTCCTCATCTACGTTTGATATGTAGTACAATATCCCATCAACCGTTATATATCTATCATCTTCACTCTTGTTCTGTTTCCCTAATCTTAATCTCGCTTTAATCTCAGATATATGAGGGTCTTTTTCTTGTTCTATTTGCATATTAAGCCCTGATATGTTATCATTCGACGCTGTGACGTCGACTGGGAGTGGCTGCGGGGTAATAATATTATCAATTATTTGCTTGTGGTCAATGTTTGTAGAGTCGATTACGTTAATTTCGCGTGTTTGGTCTTGTTTATTTATTTGCGAATTGATCGTAAAATGTTTATCGTTAATATCTAATTCTAGTTCTGTTTGATCGCATTGATTATTATGTATTTTGGTTTTTGGAGGTCGGCTTAGAAAGTCGGCAATAATAATCTTTTTTCCCGGTATATATTCAATTTTGCAGTTGTAACCCGCTATACTTAAGGCCCATAATTGTATTTTCTTGTTTTGCATCGGACTTTCCAAAAGAAATTTCAACGGCCTACGATCCGTCTTGATAACAAATTCGGCGTTGTGTAAATAATGGTGTAATTTACTTAGACTGTAAAATATGCTGTAACATTCTTTTTCAATGGTACTATATTTGCATTGCGTGGGGCTTAATCTGTGCGATATGAAAAATATCGGCTTTTCGTCCACATAATCCCCGGTCTCATTATTGTCGCATTTTTGAGTTAAGCAAGATCCTATGCATTTATCGGATGCATCAGTATACAGTATATAACCTTTTTTCGGATCAGGGTATGAAAGATAAGGGATTTGCGTAAATGAGTCTTTAAACTGTATGAAACTATCTTCGCATTGTTTTGACCATTTAAATGGGACATTCTTTCTCGTGAGATTAATGAGAGGCTCGACTACTTCCGAATACGACGGACAGAATCTCCTATAAAATCCCGCTGCGCCTAAGATAGATCGCACATCGCGCACGCACTTTGGTCTAGGGAATTGTCGGATCGCTTCTACTTTTAACGGATCCGGCCTTTTACCATTTTGATCTATGATGAAGCCTAGGTATCTAGTCTCTCTTTGTAAGAATTGACATTTTGATAGTTTTAGCTTTAGGTTATGTTTACTGAGACTCTGTAGTACTGTATCTACGTGTGATAAATGAGATTGCAAGTCAGGTGAAAATATTAGAATATCGTCTAGATACGCCACAGCGAAGCTCTCACAACCTTTGAGTACTTTATTAGCTAATTCTTGAAATATAGCACCTGCAGAGGAGGCACCGAAGGGCATAACATTAAATTGAAATAGACCCCTGAATCCCGAAGCAAAAGCCGTTTTTTCTCTGTCCTCTTCTTTTATAGGTATTTGCCAATATCCCGATATCAAATCTAAACTGGTGAAATATTTACTTTTACCTAATAACGCCAATATATCATCTATTAATGGTAATGGATAGGCAATTGGTTTTGTAATTTTGTTTAATTGTCTAAAATCAACGCAAAACCTTTTCTCATCTTTATTATCTTTGTTTGAGTCATTGTTATTTTTCTTTTTATCTATTAAAACAATAGGGAAGCTCCACGGACTTCTTGATGGACTTATTATGTTTGCGTCTAGCATTTCGTCGATGGCTTTATCTATGAATACCTTATTGTTTAATGGTGTTCGATACGGCCTTAATTTAATGGGCGGATGATCCCCTGTATCTATGGTAAATTCTATCGCTGAAGTTTGTGTTAATTCTAAATTATTTCTTGCGAAGAGAGTTCTGTGTTTTAAGAGTATCGGTAGAATATTTTCTTTTTGATTTTCATCTACACGTAAATCTGATAAGATTTCATCTTTAGATAAACCTGATTTCGGCTGATTATTTTTGATAACTTCTTGTACTGAGCATATTTCATTATCATTTACCGATTGTATTCGCCCTATGGCACAGTGTCGTCTAAGCCTTATTGTTTTGTGTGTATTGTTTATAATTAAAATGGGAAATGTCTATCACGCGTTGTCTTGACTACTGAATTAACAATTGTTAAACCAGGTTCATTATCAAAGAAAGAATTGCTTATTCCATTGAATTCATAATTTGTATTTGAACGTATGCAGTTTCTTTTAGCTTGAGCAAAGAGTCTATATGCAGTTTGTGGTTTTAACACAGTATGTCTAGTTAATCTTGCTATCGTTGAAAGATGTACATCTTCTTCTAGAGGTACATAACAGTTATCAATCCTCAGGCATCCTAAATCAAAGTATAAACGGACACCATTATCTTGTAAAAAGTCTCTTCCTAAAATAACATTTCTATTAACGTTACTTACTACAAAAAACATGTGCTCTATATATATTCTCCCTATTTTGAATCTCAATTTTACACATCCGTGGACATATTATGAATTTTCGTTTACCGACTTTAGATTTACTTTTTTTAATTATAAGTGCGGGTTTTTGTTTTAACATATCATAAGTACGTTTGTTTATCAAGGAAACTTCAGCTCCACTATCTATTATGCTCCTAAATTGATAACCACCTGTTGAAATAACACAAGAATTTGGACTACCACACAAAGCGATATTATATGTCTCGACTTTTTCATTCTTACCATAGACCCCTTTTTGGTAAGAATTTCCTAGTTTTTTCGATTAATGTACGTTTTTCTTTGAGTACATTCTCTACTAAAGTGTCCTAATTTACCACAGTTCCAACAATCAATTTTATCTTTCCAATTTTTGTCATATTCTTTCTTGCGCCTTTTATCGTTTTGATCTATCGTATGACCGTTCCGCCCTCCCGTATATGCTCTTATCTCGTGTTGCCTACGGCGACAGATTTCAATAGAATGACCGTGTTTCTTGCAATATGTGCAAACAATAGATGACCTAATATAATTGATATCTGTCTGAATATTATCGGTCGTATTGTTATCAAGTCCATTTATTTGTGATCGTAACTCAAACCTAGCTCTGACACTTTGCTCATGTAGAGCGCTTTTTAAAGCATTCGATAGGGTTGCATGATTTTCGCGCATTAATTTAAGTCTCAAATAATCGTGCGATAATCCGTCGATAAAAATTTCTACTAACTGTTTTTCTTTATAGTCTGAATTTCCTTCAATATTTTCGTATGCGTCAGTCGCAAGAGATAAAAGTCGCTCAGCGTATATTTGAACATTTTCGTCGGTCTTTTGTTTAGTCGTCTTTAATAATGAGGAAGCGTATTGTGGGTCTTGAATTTCTGCAAATCTTAATTTAAGCTGTTCCTTTAAATCTGTCCACGTCCCTGTCGAATCATCAGTCAAAAAACGATGAATGTAATCACTAACAAGCCCTTTACTAGATTGGTAAGCAACAAATTTTAATTTATTTTCATCTAAATTGGTAAGCGTTCCATATTTTTCTACATTTTTAATCCAATTTTTAAATTCTTTTGAATTTCCATCAAATGATTGCACAACCTGTGAAATAGTCTGAGTGCTTATGGCCGTTTTAACATCTTTAATTTGTTCATTTAAATTTTGAAATAATTCAGGGATTATTTGATTTGCCATTTTGATACAAGCGTTAGGAAATAAAACAGTCACTCACCGGAAGTTGCAGAATGTGTGCGGTCTGATGTCGTTGATCCCGGCTCACGGTCGTTGTTACTGGTTACAGAAGTTGCCGAAACGGAGTTTCTTCGCGTTGTTTTTCATGGCTTCGTAATCGTAAGTGGAAGTATTTCTTTGTTCGAATCCTTGGTTCACGAGCACCATAAATGTCCTGTGTCACGTAATCGTTCATAGTTCATGGACGACACATAGTTACTAACAATGTTCAATACTCTTAAATTACCAGTATGTAGCCTATCATTCGATATCTCGTCATGCGCATAATGCCAAGATGACGATTTTTTGCATTAACTACCATTTTCTCGTGCCGCGCATGGGACAAGTCGGTCCCTCTCTATTTATGTTAATTTTTCTGCATAATATAAGATAAAATATTCAACAACACCACATATCAGTTTCTAGTCCAATTTAATGTCTAACATACTTAATATTTTCAGTTATACAAATACGTTGTGATTGCTACATGATTGTGTCTTTCTCGATCCGTACGTCTCCAAGTCTAAACGCTAACTGTCCTGTTTCCCTCTAACATCTGGCCCGTGAAACTCAGTTATGAATCCCATTGGTCAGTGTTCTATACGTGCTTGTTCCTGATTGGTTGAATTTCAACCTACTGGAGTAGTCACTATTCAAGTATGCACACGTTAATGAGCGTTGTGGTACAAATAATAAATAATGCAAATACAGCCTAAGGCTTGTGTCAACAGCATTGTAACCCCTTTGTTGTTAAACACACACCAGATCCAAATATTTAATCTTTTGACCGTCATGCATACTCGCTACTGATATACTTGTCAATATTTCGTACATAAAGAAAACCCAAATATTTCACCCAATTTTTCATCATTATTTGACAAACTGTTCAATGAATACAAAATTAAATGTTCAAAATGTAAAATATACATTAACTTTTATTTTTTTTAAATCGCATACACAACGCACAAAACTGTGTCACAACTCTAACGCTTCTTTACAAAGGTGAATGCTAAAGTATACAAATTTGCAACTTAACGAACTGCCAATTTCCACTGTGACCATGTAAACAAGTCTAGATTAGTCATCGCGTATCTTTACATCTTGCAATGCTACAAGTTGAAATCTACACAGTTGGAAAGTCTGCATGAAATCTACACGCAGTGGGAGCGACACAATTATTTTTCGTCTTAGCCAGGAACCAATGCCTCGCTTACGGGCCGGGAAGCATTGTAAATGTAAACAATCAGTCTTCTAGGGGCCGTTTCTGGTACAATGCGTAACTTTACGGACGAAAATGTACGTACGTATAAAGTTACGTACGCTTTTCTGAATGCGTAAGTGCGTTTCTATAAACCGAACGTAGCGTAAAACTTAGTTGCTATGTTTGAATAATCTCTAAACAGAAGTCTGGTGATTGCGCGGACCTTATAGAGAACATTTGAAGAAATTCATAAAGTAGATTTAATATGCTTTCTCGAACAAACTTTCGGTAGACTAAATATTTATACATTTATCATTAAGAAATACATTATAAAGAGCAAAATTCTTTCCCTTGTTTGCGAAATTGCGACGAAAAAAGGGGTCAACTGTAAAAAAAGTTCAATCTGTTGATTCTTTTAAAATTAAGTGTGGCCATTCTTTGTTGTGCTTGATATGCTCTTTGTTAAAACAGAAGTGATGATTCTTACTGAAGCAAATCTTTTACGAAGGTTAGTCAGATATATTTCAAACTGAAATCGCTGGAGCACACTGGAAAAAAATGGATGGATAATACTGAGAAGACAGGCATGTGTATTGAAGCTTACACATCTGAATTTACAGAAACATAATCAAGGAGTTCTCTACATCTACATCTACATTGTACATCGCTGCAATCACGCATGATTATTATGCGACGGGTGGTGAAAGAATAAGAATAAAGAATGAGGGACAGTAAAGTAAGAAGAGCTTGATAGTTAAAAGACAGAAGGAAAGTAAAGCAGAACACCAGCTACGTTTCGCCCTTCTCCCTCATGCCTCTCCGGCTACGGTGGCCGCTGAGAGGATTGAACCTCAACCGGCACAGCCACGGGGGGTCATTAGGAGTTACTTTGTAGCTGGCGCTGACAACTTATTCAGAATCTGGTTGTTGCTAGCCCCCGCTTGAAGGATACCAAGTCGGGGGATTCAGCAATGGAGGCTGGTAGGTTGTTCCAGGTGGCAATTATACTTGGAAAAAAGCTGTGGCGATAGTATGAAGTGGATGTCGATAATGGCAGGAACTTCATGGAGTGGTTTGCTCGTGTCCGGCTTGAGCCAGGGGAAAGGTATTTCGAGACTGGTATGTCCACGAGGTCGTTGGTTATCTTGTAGACCATTGTCAGCTTGGCTTTGGTTCTTCTGGACTCTAGAGTTTCCCACTGTAGGTGTTCGAGCATTGATGTGACGCTACTAGTATTGTGATATCTGTTCGTCACATAGCGGGCTGCTCGTCTTTGGACCATCTCCAGGTCGTGGATCTGCTCCTTATGGTATGGGCTCCACACAGTGCCGCAGTACTCTAGATTGGGGCGAACGAGGGAAAAGTATGCTGCACTTTTTACCTCTTCGTTGCCTATCCGTAAGTTCCTGCGTAGGAAGCCAAGGGAACTGTTGCCTTTCTTGATCACTTGTTGGATATGTGGCTTCCAGGACATATCCTTTGTTAGCTCCACCCCAAGGTATTTGGATGCGTCTTCACATGCAAGCGTGTGGCCTTTGAGGGTGTAACTGTACAGGAGTGGTGATCGCTTTCTGCACACTCGCAAAATGCAGCACTTCTCTGGGTTAAAAGACATTCCCCAGAGCTTCTCCCAGTCCCACAGGCGACGGAGGTCTTCCTGAAGCACTTCACTTTCCTGCTCCGAGGATATTTCTCTGTATACGACACAGTCATCTGCGAAAAGCCTGGTCTTGGAGGAGACTGTAAGGGGTAGGTCGTTAATGTAAACAAGGAAGAGGATCGGTCCCAGAACGCTTCCCTGGGGCACTCCGCTGACTACTGGGGCGGGATCTGAGATTGCTCCGTCGACAGCAACTTTCTGTGTTCTGTCTGTAAGGAAGGCTCGGATCCATTCCAAGGTCTGGCCGCGTATGCCGTAGTGGTGCAGCTTGGTCAGCAGACGCTGGTGTGGAACTTTGTCGAACGCTTTGCTGAAGTCCAGAATGGCAAGGTCATGTTGTTTCCCTTTGTCTAGTGACTTCAGGAGTTCGTCCGACAGAGTTAGGAGTTGCGTTTCACAGCTCCGCCTCCTTCTGAATCCATGCTGACCATCAGTAAGGATGTTGTTCCTGTCCAGGTGTCCCATGACATTGCTGACAATGATATGCTCCAGCATTTTACAGCATATGCAGGTGAGTGATACTGGGCGATAGTTGCTTGCTTTGTACCTGTCTCCCTTTTTGAATATTGCAGACACTGTAGCAGTCTTCCATATATCTGGGATGGATCCAGCTGACAGATCTTCCATATAAACATAATGCCATTCACTAATGGAAACTAATGCATCAATTTAAATTCATGGACAAGTTTTACACATCTGGCTTAATGTACATATGAACAAAACACAGGGAGAAAGCAAACCATTTTTAAATATTCCTATTTTTATGAAGTTAAATTTTACTGGTTGAATCATGTCAGGATGACAAAATTTATTCTTGCAAGTTCCTAATAATTATGCTATTAAAAAATATGTGTCCATATACTTGATATTAAATTTCTATCACATTTTTTTTTAATCAGTAAAAATTTTGCTATTTAAATGTTTTTTCATGTGTTTGGGAAAGATACATAATTATGAGAATATGTTAAATATGTTGTTTTATTCAGTTCAAATCTTTAATGGTTTTTTTTTTCAATTGATTTTTGAACACATACACTGACACCATACATGTCCGCAAATAGCTTTATTTAGTGCAAAACATACAACTTCTTTTGAATTTATATTGTCTTATAAGTTATGTTTTTGACAAATAACTTAATGTGAATATTATGCATAACTATGGTGTTAAAAGTGAAGAAACAAAATGGTATTATTTAAATTATTTGATTGCAATGGTAGTAAATGCTCTTCACAACACAAACATTGTCTATTTTATGTTTCTTATTTATTTGTACAAGTTAATGGTTTTAAAACATTAAAAAAATACATTTACTTATTATAACAAAGACAGTATACCTTATTCTAATATTTCCCAACAAAAAAGGTATATAATAACTGAATGTAAAAAAAAAGAAAATTTGCAGCATTGCTTTTCACAATATAAGATAAAATGAAGTGGGTTTTGCAATGTTTACAGCATTATTATAGAAATTTAAATGGTATAAATGGACATTACAGTATGTACAAAAACACAGTAAAGAGTTTAAAGAAATGTGTTCAAAGATATTGTAAAAAAACCGATTGTCAATCTGTGTGATCACCTATAAAGAAAAAGGTTCTAAATAACTTCTTAGGACATAACAATTTTATTTGAACATATCAATGAAACTGCATTTAATGTGTCCATATGGTTTATAGGAAACTAAAAAAATAATCTTAAAATTAGTAATTAAATAATTCAGACAGTAAGATTAACAATGACCTTAGTTAAAATTTGACACTTCTTCTTCATGGCAACTGCATTTATAATAATAATATTAAAGGTTTTGAATGTTGATATACCATATATAAAACAAAATGAAATGATTTTGTATTGTCCCCATGGTTTGTGTTCTAAAATTTCTTTGTAAAAAACCTAAAAACTCAGAAAAAATGATTGTAAAGCATACAGCAACAACAAAGTTTTGCCATCAATATGATATTAATATGATTGATTACCGATGACATCTGATAATAAACAAGAGCACCGCATATCTTCGAAAAACAAAGTAGGTGCATTCAAAGAGACAACAAGTTTGTGAACCACATGTTCAGTTTAGATAACGATTAAAATGGGACACGCTTTCAAGAAATGAACCTACTATTAGAAGCTACGAAAAGCTTGGGTCTAAATATCAAAGGATGAACACAAGCAGCACAAAACATAAACATTAACTAAATTTCGTTTTGTGCAATGATTTCGAGACACGATCAGAAGAACCTTATTCAAACGGTGCTTGAGATTTCAATTTGGAAAAGTTACCAGAGAAAAACAAAAGAAGGAATAAAACAGATATCGACCTCGATGGGTACCGGAGTAATTAACAAAAGAATGACGAATACTATATTCAATACGACTACCAACATTTTACAAGATTTCTCTATAAGTGAGCAATCATTTATTTTTGGATGTTAAGCCACATATAAATGCATTGTGTATGGGGTTTTAACTCGCTTTAAGTATCTTGGTCCGCGATACTCTGGTCAGAAAATCAAACATTGTTTAGTAGCCTATTAACATAGTTCTCTATATTTAAAATTGCAAGACATGCATAAGGTTTTGTTAAAACGGGAAAAGATCCAACTGGCAATATGCACGCTGTTCCAGTTTTGATCCCGTCAGTCATCTGGCTCTTGCCATATCTAAAAAAATACTTGAGCTAAATTGTATTAACTCAGGATGTGGTTACTATGCACATTATAGTTGTTTCAGTCATACAAATATTGTGGTTACTATGGTTACAGGAATAAGTAAAAAATATCTAAATATTGGTTCCTCAAACAACTTTAAATGTATTTAAGCAAGGTTGATAAATCTGCATATTTGAAAAGAGGGCAAATTTGGGAATATGTGTATTATTTTAGTTATGTCTGTCTCCATTGATCCCTCTGTCTGTGCAAACAAAAATCTGGATCCCTTTTTAACTTAAAAAGTGCTGAAAGCAAAGTTGATGAAACTCTGTATGTGGATACAGCCATATTCGGAATATGCATGTGATCTCAGTTGTTAGAATCAGCATTATGCAGCAATATATACAAGTACTTTTGTTAGGTTTATTTACCTCATAGCTTGAATTGGTTTATATGCATGTTATTTCAGACTGTCGCTATAATGGTAACAGAAGTAATAGAAAACTAAAATCTGTATTCTCCAATAACTAAAACATTATAATACAAATTTTCGAAGATCCTGTTTCACTCTGAAAAATTCAAATCGGTATGGGACTGATGTTTTGTTATTGACAAAGATATTTTGATTTGCTTATTTAGGGCTTTTGTTGTATCACATTACCCTTCTGAAAGTAGTGGGGTTTATTTTGCAATTGTGGAAATCGAGCCGGTTCCCTTTGGATTGGGAAAAATTGTGGAGTTTGGACTTAAAGTGGGAAATTGGTGTTGTTGTTATGCAAACAAATGCTTGAAATTGAGTAATATAAGTGTTTTCAATATAATACATGATACATAATGAACATATAAAAATCATCTCTTTAAACCAGAAACCTGATATGTTGCATGTAATATTGCATATTTATGTGGTCAAAATTGATCACGCCCTGGTAGTTACTTTATTTCGTTACATGTATTTAGGGAAAACCTTAAAACATTCTTATCTAAAACCGCAAGGTCCGGACAATAAGTGTTGCATGTTACATTGTATGGTGGCCGTGTATCAATTTTGTTCCTTGAGACATGCCACGCCAAGTTTAAATCGTGTGATAGTACTATAAATTGCTGCGTCATTGTTCTTGCCGTCTGACATGTACGGGCTTTCTATTGTAAGAAAATGTCCAGTTGTCGTGACAACTACCATGGGCTTCACCAATGGCCTTCCCTTATGCAAACTAAATGAACGGCGCTGAAACTGAAAGTTGTTTGATTTATTGATGCAGATTTATGTACAATCCAAAACAAAAATTAACCTCTCTTCCTGGTTGCCAAACAGCTTCTTTGCTAAAGGCTTTGTATGGTCATTTATCAGTAACCGAGGCAAACAAGCGATAAAAGTGGAAGGAGATTGTGTCAGCCATAAACGCGTGTGGGGTGGCGTTGAGGACAGTTGACACGTGTAAGAAAAAGCTACGTGACATAAAGAAGAATGCACGAGACTACTACAGCAGTTTTAAAGTGCCAAAGACAGGAGGCGGAAAAGAAAAGAAAAAACTTTGGTATTATGATGTTGTGTTAGACCACATCATTGGCAGAGATTCGCCCTTTCTACATGGGGTTGCAGGTAATTAACAAGTTTGTTACCATTTCATATTTACTTTAAATATTTATTGTTCACTATGTAATAATAATATATGGACACATGTTTTATTAAAGGGATCTTTTCACGCTTTGGTAAATTGACAAAATTGAAAAAAGTTGTTTCAGATTCGTAAGTTTTCGTTTTAGTTATGATATTTGTGAGGAAACAGTAATACTGAACATTAACCATGCTCTAATATAGCCATTATATGCATCTTTTGACGATTTTAAAACCTAAAAATTATAAAGCGTTGCAACGCGAAACGATAAAATAATTTGGAGAGTTCTGTTTTTGTCGTTAAATTTTGTGAAACTACGAAGATTGCTTATATAAGGTATAAAATACATCTATAATGTGTACTCGGCGGAATAGCTCAGTAGGCTAAAGCGTTTTTACTTCAGGACTCTGGCAGGACTCCAGGGGTCACTGGTTCGAAACCTGCTCCGGGCAATGTTTTTTTCCTTTTTTTATTTTTTTTCTTGATTTTTTACTGGAGCTTTTACGATCCAATGTTTACATTTATCAATATAAAGCATTTAATGAATAAGTTTAAAAAATGCCAAAATCTGTGAAAAGGCCCCTTTAACCATTTTCAGCTTGCCATTTTATAAGTAGGTAACTATATGAAGTGAAACGCATATAATTATTTGAAAGTCTGCAGATTCTTCATATTGAATTTCGATGCAGATTGCAGTGTGAGTAAAAAAAAGATCCATCATAAAATCTAACGGGTAATACATGTTATCGTCTCTTATTATGTGTGTGTATATGTTCTTTATGACACTTTTTGCCAAATATTTTTTCAGATGGTGTAAGAGCAGGGAGAAATGGTCTGTTTGGGAGCGAAGAGCACAAGAGAAAAAACGAAACAATTGGTAAGGGTAAATTTATTTTATGCAAATCGGACTGTAAAGATTTTTTCATTATGTCAATATTTATTTGTGAACTTGTGTATTGATTGTTTGCAACTATATGCAAAACAAATTTATTTAAATAACTGCCCAGCATTTTAAAGTGGCATTATTTTAAGTCAAAATACACACGCACACACAAATAATCATAATTGCATTCATATACACACATGCACATTGTTCTGTCTGCTTACACACAAGCACTCTATGTGCATAGCCACGTGAACATTGATGGACAACCATACAATATACATTCTCACATAACATAATCATACTTACTCATAGTTATGAGTAAATTTATTATTCTCTATTCTCATAATACTATTAAAATCTCATCATCTTTATAACCCATATCAGCATCATTATCATTATCATACAAATAATAATTCAAAGACAAAATAGGAGTGAGTGCTTGTATTTGACAGGACTTTCGAATAAAACAAAGAGAGAATACAAATAATATAAAACATACAATGAATACCTAAATATTCTCCACCACGTTATATACGTCTCGAACTGGGTTTTAACTGAAAAGATACAATTACAAACATTTGTAAAAGCAATAAAAATAATTAAATCAAAATAGGCACACTATGGCCTTCAACAACGGTCAACTGACCACACAAGCCAACTGGCTTATCAACATCAGGCACACTCTGGCCTTCACAAACGGTCAAATGACCACACAAGCCAACTGGCTAATCAACATCAGGCACACTCTGGCCTTCACAAACGGTCAAATGACCACACAAGCCAAACGGCTTATCAACATCAGGCACACTCTGGCCTTCACAAACGGTCAAATGACCACTCGAATAATGCACAAGAGAATAAAACAGATATAATAAAACAATATTTACAAAATTAATGATAAATATTAAAACGGAAATAACAAATATCATAATCATAATCTTTATAATAATAATAACATACTTCATAAACAATACCTTTATGTTCTCCAATATACTTAATATACATGTGCTTCGGACAACACATCATACATTTCAAATCACACATACATTAATATTGACTTTTCACAAATCTAAATTTAGCGACACCGATAATCTGTCTTTCAAAGAATCTTTAACATACCGGTTCTTAGTGGAAACACTTTTCCATCTACCATGTCTTTGCCAAAGTCTATCCACAGTCTTATTATTGGCACTTATAGATGCTCCACCAGCACTAAAAGAATGAAGTCCATATTTAGAAGAAACATAACCCAATAGACTTAACTTCTTCTTAAAACTATCATTTATAGTAGAATAACGAATATGCTTATTATTAGAAATCAATTTGAAACAGTGTTTAACATTACACAAATAAACTGGTCTAAACACATAATCAGTAGATGAACATGCAATATCTGCAACACACAAATACTTTTCAAACAATTTCACAAGACATGTGTCTGTATTAGTTTTTGCAATCAGAACAGTATTACCTTCTCTTAAAATGTCCGTTTTTGACTTTTCAACTTTAATTTCACAATGCGTATCTAAAAACACAACATCTGATCTTTTAACAGACAAAATTTCACTTATCCTGAAAAAAACCAGCATAAGATAAGAAAAAGATTGTAACGTCTCTTAAATCCCCCAAAGAACAATCGCCCTCAGAAACAAAAGTGTGATAAAATTTCTTTAATATATCTGATGTAATAGGCTCTTTTTTAACTACCGGCTTTGCAATTCTCCGAATGCATCCAGAAAGACATAATTTAAGCCTATGATCAAAACAAGGGTTACTTTCCATGGAAATAGTATGAGCCAAATTTATATAATAGAACACCTTATTAATTTTTTATTAACAAATGTGAAAATAACCAAATGCTTAATACACTCAAATACAAAGCTGTAGGTACTTGGTCGGCTGGAAAATTCGTCAAATTATGGAATTTTAACCAATCAAACAAATCTCAAAGAAATCCGGTATTGATGCAAAGTTTAATTTCTGTGACTCTAAAAGGAATACATGTACCTTCTGAGAATAATCCCTGTTGCTAAACCGTTACTTGTTTTTGTTCAATTAAACGCAAAACCTAGAAACACATTCATTGTTTCGTGCTAAACCATAACCATACTCTCTTTCTCTTCTGAATAATATGTATAGACCAACATCATTCGGTATTTATCAAACCTAAAATAATTTCATTCACTCAAAGTTCGTAAATGTAGTATTATCCATTCACAAAATACTGTCAAAAATACCTCCTCATCACCAATAACGTTAGCATCATCATCAACGTTAATAACATCATCATCATCAATACAATCATCATTATTAATCTTAACAAGTTATTTTCTAATACATAATTACACAAAAACAAATCATACCTTTCGAGCTGCCCTCTTACTATAATGTTACACTATTCATTATTTATCCTTCGAACTGTCCAGCTACTGAAAAAAAACAAACTTTGTAAACATTTGTTAATGCAATTTCAACATGTGTTTGAGACATTTTAGTGAAACTGACACGCAAGCAAAGTGGCTTATACGCATCTGAAAAAATCTGCCTTCAACAAACTGTCAACGGACAAAACTAGCCAACCGGTTAATTCACATCAGCCAATCTGGTCTTTAATAACATACATTTAATGTTCTCCATTATATATAATACCCTTCGAACAGTACAATCTTAAAAACATTAAATACAAAAAATGTAAATATAAACGCACGTTTTAACAAGTTTGGTTAAAAAACTACACGCGCCAACTGGGTTTATCCACATCTGGTCAACTGGCTTTCACCAAACGATAAGCAAATTACACATGTTAACTGGCAATCAAAAAACGGCCAAATACCATAAAAGCAAAATGTCTTTACACATCAAGCCAACATGCCACCAAACAAGAACAAAAAACTATTCACGAAAACAAAATGACTTATCATGCAAATAAATCCAGTCTACTTTTGTTATCATTACAGTACCTAATCTTTAAAAATGCATTTTACTATGACGAAACTAAATTTAACAAAACCGATAATTGCCTTTCATCTTAGTTTTAAAACAGCAGTCTTACTGTCAATGCTCTTTTCAAACCAAATTTATACCCCAGTATATCCAACATATCGTAAATTAATTATCACATATGCATGCACCGTTATTGACACCAACCTTTCAGGGAAAAATTAACGTCTTAAATTATTAAGACAAATATAATAAATCGAATGTTTAAATTCAACTTAGAGAAATTTTTAATTGTATACAACAATAACATATAAACTGTTTTTTCAATATCCAGCGAACGAGATGTAATATATGAAAACACAAACATGTTTCGAAAACGTTTGCAAGACACGTCTCTATAGCTGTTTCATATATATAAATAGAATATCTAATTTCCGTAATATATCGAATTTTGATGTTACATATCTGAATTCACAATTGGAATACCTGAATAGTTGAAAGATATGTTCGCATAAATTTTCATCCGCTCATTATCATACAACGTCATATATCGCACACAACCATCGTGCTGAATTATAAGGAAAAACGGCAGTTAATTGTTATTAATCGTTTGTTGAATCATACGTATTGAACTAATAAACAAACTTGTAACACATATATTACCATACAAGGGGTTATATCTTAAAAACAACAATATAAAGCAAGGTGTTCGTAAATGCATGAGGGAGAGTGATCTAACTCTGCTATCAAAACAACCTGGAGTGACACACTATGTAGCCTTACCTATATATAATCCTACAAGACCATTACATTTGCGACCTCTTTTGGAACTTAAATAGTTTCATTTTTACCCAATAATCAAATCAATTGATGTATCTGAATAGTTGGAACAAAACAAAAACAACAGCATAAATAAAGATTTGGAGCATGTTAATGAATATACTTTTCATAAAAGTTAACAATGAACACAACCTGTGTAAATTTCAATCGGAATGTTGTTGCCAGTGTTATTACAATAAACAGAACCATCAAGTCTGACCTTTGTTCGAAGTAACAGCTCACCATTCCGCTTCTAGCAGAGAATAAGTCCTCTCATCAAAAATCTTCTCCTTCCGAATACTATGTTTTTCGCAAATGAACGCCTTAACTACTTTATCACCCTTTCGTTTTCTTGTTCCATAACGTTTGCCTGTCAAATACACCCTCGAATGGTGACTCAATAGATGTGCAAATCATATATACCCTAAAACGAAAAACTCGTGCTCTTTCGCGCTAAAACATGCACACAAAACCCGTGCATTATTCGCGCTAAACCATTACCATAATCTCTCTTCTTAATAACACGTATTAAACAATACTATACCGTATTTATCAAACCGAGAATAATTTCATACATTTGCATAACATGTACACAGTACAGTGCTAAAAAGGTTTATCTATGTACCTTTTAATCTTGTATTTTGTACCTGTACATGTACAGCAACATGAATCATCAGTGTAAATCGAAATATGTTATTCGTAACATCATAATGCAGTTGATTTTAGCAAATGATTTTTATGCCCCCATTCTTTTGCACATGTCGGTCGGTCCGTCCATCGGTTGGTCTGTCCACCAGATGGTTTCCGGATGATAACTCAATAATTCCTAGGCCTAGGATCATAAAACTTCATAGTTAGATAGATAATGAGTGGCAGATGACCCCTATAGATTTTCAGGTCATTAGATCAAAGGTCAATGTCCTAATGACTCGAAATAGTAAAATGGTTTCCAGATGATAAGTCAAGAATGCTTACGCATAGTATGATGAAACTTCATTGGTACATTGATCATGACTGGCAAATGACCCGTATTAATTTTCAGGTCAGTAGGTCGCAGTCACGGTGACTCGAAACAGTTAAATGGAATCCGGATGATAACTCAATAATGCTTACGCCTAGGATCTTGAAACTTCATAGGTACATTGATAATGACTGGCAGATTACCACAATTAATTTTAAGGTCACTAGGTCAAAGGTCAAGTTCACATTTACAAAAAGCGTATTCACACAATGGCTGCCATTACAACTGACAGCCATATGGGGGCCATGTATGATTTACAACCCGCCCTTGTTTTAAGCTCACCTGAGCACAACGTGCTCATGGTGAGCTTTTGTGATCGCCTTTTGTCCGTCGTCCGTCGTGCGTTGTGCGAAGTCAACATTTGCCTTGGTCACACTCTAGAGGCCACATTTATTTTCCGATCATCATGAAACTTGGTCAGGAGATTTGTCCCAATAATATTCTGTAATCTCAGGTGAGCGACTTTGGGCCTTTCAGGCCCTTTTGTTATAATATTGATATTTTTAGGGGACTGCATTGACACCCTGAATGAAAAGTGCAAGAGGCAAAAAGTGAGGAGAATCACAATTAAGTTAATTATGTTCACCAAAGCCAAGTTCTCCATGATGGTAAGTTTTGAATTATTTACTGATTTAAAATATCTTTTCGGATTAAATGTCTTCAATGTGTAAAACTTAATGTTGATTTACATTCATGCTGAAAGAATTGCAATAATAAATACAAAGTTTAAGAGATTTTTTAAATGTTAAATTTCGTTAGTTGATGCTGAGAATGGCCAGCCTGCACAGCTGCAGAAGACAGACGTCTGTAAAACTGTTGATGCTGCTAGTCGTGGAGGTAAGTACAGTTATTAAGTGTGGGCATTCAGGGTATTATGTCCGCTGCTGGGTTTTCTTTTGAGAACTTTATAAGAATACAATTTTGTCGTACTTTCTAATGTTGTCTTGAATGGTTTGCACATCATTTTTCTTGAAATGTTGTATTATTTGCATTAAATAATGGATTTAGGCAGCTTCTCTGAATGCCAACAGCCGACAGAGTTTTGTGGGTGCGCACACATAAATACATGTCCTTTAACAATGTATTACTGTTTGCAGTAACTTACCAACATACGATACCACAGCTAATAATACATTGACTGTACATACAGTGAATATAAAGCCCATAATGTTCCATTATTCATTAAGTAACTTGAATAAAAATTAATCATGTATTGTAAATTTTGTTCATGTCTGAGCCCCATACATGAGCCTTATGGTAATGTTAATACTGATGAAGTTCTGTCCAATAATAAATCATGTTCTGGTACCAGTTGTGGATTTTGTTTAAATGTGTGTATGTATCGGAAAAAAGACAATGATATTACTACATTGGTATGTTAGTTCAAATAATATGCATGTTTTGGTAAAAATACTTTTATGAACAGAGCTTTTGTTTATTCCTAAAGCGACGAATATATTCTAAAAAGAATAGGTACTTAAGGTTCATGAGGGGGATAAAATTCATTAAAACTTCGCTTTGGTTTTTCTTCATTCAATATGGTACAATATGGTCAAACTATATATCATTTTAAAGCTTAAGACGGATAGAATAACATAAACACATTTTTGACATTTAATATTTGTGTGCTTTATTCATATTTTGGTTTAAAACCAATACATTTTTACACTAATTTACAAAATCTCAATCTAAAGTTAGGAAGGATATGCACTACCTTAAGTTGAATAAATACAAAGCTATATACATATACAAGGTCAAGTTAGCAACATTTCACAGAAAATTATTGTCATAAAACAAGGGACAAAATTGTCACAAAACCAGGTTTTCATTGTGAAAAAAAAATCTGATAAAGGGAGAAAACTCAAACTGAACTTTTGAAATGACCAAAAAAAATTAACCCCCTTTGTAAGTTTTTTTTTTTTTTAAATCTATTTTTAGTCGTGGCGACCTTGACATTGGAGATATTGACGTGATTCTTTCGTGGGACACACCGTCCCATGATGGTGAACAAATGTACCAAATGATTTTAAAATCTCACAATGAATGACATAGTTATGGCCAGGACAAGCTCATTTATGGCCATTTTTGACCTTTGAACTCAAAGTGTGACCTTGACCTTGGAGATATCGACGTAATTATTTCGCGCGACACACCGTCCAATGATGGTGAACAAATGTGCCAAATGATTTTAAAATCTGACGATGAACGACATAGTTATGGCTCGGACAAGCTCATTTATGGCCATTTTTGACCTTTGAACTCAAAGTGTGACCTTGACCTTGGAGATATCGACGTAATTATTTCGCGCGACACACCGTCCAATGATGGTGAACAAATGTGCCAAATGATTTTAAAATCTGACAATGAACGACATAGTTATGGCCCGGACAAGCTTATTCCGCCAGCCCGCCAGCCCGCCAGCCAGCCCGCCAGCCCGCCAGCCAGCCAGCCCGCCCGCATTCGCCAATCTAATAACCAGTTTTTTCCTTCGGAAAACCTGGTTAATAACAAATGAGTTTTTATTCAACTGCCTTTTTTGGATAAATTTCCTAAACAAAGTTCTAAAAATAACTAAAACGTAACTACTTTTTAAAAATCCAGGTATGGTGGATAATAAGAGTCACAATTCTATTTCAAAGGCTTAACAATTTTGTTATTTACCTCTCAACCAAATTTCAAATTTTAAACCATCTCAAATTGAAATAGATTGCAGACGACATATAAAATTGTAAAGGAATATAAAGAAATTGGCAAACCGATTGATTTTATATTTCGATTCCTTCTACCCATTTTGAAAGCGTGGCCATCGCTGTGCTCCGTAGAAAAACGTGCAAAACAAATCGGTCGAAACCACGTGCAGTGGTGAGAAAACCGGGTATGTGTATACACATACCTGAGAAAACACATATCTTATGTTGACAGTTGGGTGGCAACTAGTAAAACAACTATTAACATTAATCAGCAAGAGATCGCACTAAATAACAAAAATGACCACGTAGAGATATCATCACTTACCCTATTTCAAATATTTTCCAGCTGAAAATTGTCCCCCACACGTCTTTTTTTAGTTTATTTGTATTGTTTTTCTGGAGCCGAAGTGCATCTCACAGAATATCCATCCAACTTCCGTTGTTTTCACTTTCGTTATTAAAAACTCCTTTTAAAAGAATTATTTCTACTTTTAGATTGTTAAAGCGATGTATTATTATATATTATCATTATAATAGTATACCGTGATGAATTGAACGGAGTTACGTATCGATCTTTCTGTCAGTCTGTAAGCGTACTATTGTATGCGCAATAATATAAGAAATGTGATTCGACAACGATTGTAAACATTGGTGAAATGCTTCTTACATAGTTATTCTTTTGAGTGTTTATGAGGTCTGATCGTGCAGTTTGCAAACATCAACGGAAAGAGTACAATCCAATGCATTTGTCATCGTCAACCGTTTGGAATGTCAATTAGGCGATGAGTGAGTTTTTAGCATGTTTCTTTCTATTTTATTAATTTAAAAATGGCTGCCCCCATGGTGATGAAATGACATGTGTTCGAGTTTTGATATTTCTAGATATGTTAACTTTTTTTACTATTTAAGCGTAACTTGCCCTCGTCAATGTCGATATTAATCACTAGTTATATAATTTTCCGCCGAAATACGTGGAATAAACATGATTCAGATTTTTGAAAATAATGTATATTTTATTGTTAAAATCGCTTTGTATTTTGATTGATTTTGTGGATGTTATGATACTTTGATGTACAAAATTGGTAGCAGTTTGAAGGAAAAACATCCTTTAAAGCATATATGTATACATTTTCAATGTGGCACTCTTCCTTTAGTCAAATTTGAGTTTTATGCTAGGGGTCCCACATTTTTCAAATTGAAGCCTCTACATGAACCTTAAAGAACTGTCATTATGATTGCAATGTATAAAAAAAAACATTATAGATCTAGTCCCTTCAATTTATCACATTAAACACTACAAGTATATTTTTATGTTTTGCATAGATTGTCAGTGTGTATGTGCAAATGTTTTACACATGTCAATTCGATTATTCCATATTTTATTCCAGGCACAGGCAGTATCTGCACATCACGCATTTCTTGTACGAACACAGCAGACAGTTCACTGAAGAGCACAAGAATATCAACAGGTGAGGAAAAGTCATTTGCTAGATTATTTCCATAGTTATATTTGTAAAGAAAAACCTAAAAGCACACAAACAGTTATATTGCATACATTTTTAAGTTGCCAAAGGACGATAACATGTGGTAATGCCAACACATTTCAAATAATCATTTTTTCCCTACTTTTTATTACGGCAGCTATGTCATTAGCACAGGAATCACATTCACTATCCATCTCACTCCGCTCCCCTCAACCCTCCTTATAGGAAAATAATAATTAAAACGTGTGTTATACAGCCACCTGGGGGGGGGAACCAGACCAAAGTGGCCACATAACATAGGTAATAATGATAACAAGAACAATGTGTGTGATATCAGGTGGCTCTTTAACAGATGGGCCTTATAAAACATGTTTAACTGTACATATTGCAAGTTTGCAGCCATTAATTTGTGGAAACATATCATTGTTATGATGTTTGTATCGTTTTATTCCTCTATGCAGAACTAGGAGCCTCTGAATGTCAAAAGCCTGTGTCCAAATCAAAGCCAATCAAGATTAGCTGTGCTTCTCAGGGGACTACAACAGTAAAAAAGAAGGCATCAGCAACGTCTGCACAACGGGATGACTCGTATGAAACTCTTCAGCCAGCTTGTGAATACTCGCCAGAGTCAACCTCCCCTTACAGCGGCGCTTATCTGCCGAAAAAAGAAAGAAAACTATGACAGGCTAGTTGTTCTAGAAATACAAAAAGCAAAGGCTGAAATTGATGTATTGAAAAACAAAAACAAAAAGCACAGGGGCAGAAAGAACGGGTGCAAGCAATGAGAGACCAAGTAGCTCTCCAAAGAGAACGCCTGGCTCACAAAAAAGAAAGGGCACTTATTAATTTACAAATCGAAAGGGAGAAAGCCCTTAACCAGACATACATTGAAAAAGAAGTGACAGAGTTAAATTTATTGAAGGAGAAACTCAAGATTGAGAATTGTAGTGCTCGCAAAGCACAGCTAGAGGTGCAGATGCTGGAGGAAAAGTGCACGCAGTCAGTGGTCATGACACTAGACGATTACAATAACAATGTCACAAACCAATGAAAACAGGATATATTGTAACAATCGTAATGGTTGCTTCTGATCATTGTTTGTGACATGTTATTTTTTCATTTTCATTTTTTTTATGCTTAACCATTTCTTCATACGTTTTTGTACATGTATGTGTGGGTAGCGTTTCAAAATAGAATTAATTGCCTTTAAATTATTGTGGGTATTATATAATATTCAATTAATGTGTTAGATTGTTTTGATAACATCCAATCTGCCATTATAGCATGAATAAAGGTGAAAGAATTTGCCAATGACATGCATTGGATTGGTTTTGCGCATACACACTCACATGTATATGTTCACAGTATATAGAACATAAAAAGCTTCCTCTCACCTTCCAAAGTATGCGTCTGCAAATGTATTACGCACAGCAGCTGCATTGCCCTCTTGGATAAGACGACGGTGTTGTGGCTGTTCTTCCTGACAAGCACGGTCTGATATGCTGTCATTATAATGGACACAGCCTACGTTGCAGCAATTCTGAGAAACTGGTAGTGTCAGGCAGATGTTATGCAGGACAGCGCAGGCTCCGATGATCTTGCAGGCTTTGCCAGGAGAATATCTGTAACAAGAGATGTGTATGTCCACTTATTCGCCGCTTAGAAGTCATTTTTAACTATTTTAACTATGACATTGAAGGATGACCTTGACCTTTCACTACTCAAAATATGCAGCTCCACGAGATACACATGCATGCCAAATATCAAGTTGTTACCTTCACTATAGCACAACTTATGACCAATGTCAAAGTTTTCGGACAGACTGACTGACGGACTGACTGACGGACAGTACAAAAAATATATGCCATCCTTCATGGGCATAAAAGGTATTTTATCTTCAATGTGCCATTGTTTTATGTGCTTTGTTCATCTCACTGTAAACATTTCAAGAACCATAACCTCCCACCACCACAACCCATTAAGCACCATTAGTCAATTAATACTAGCAAGTTCTGCTGCGTTGACTAAAGTACAAATGTATACACTTATTTCAATCCCATTGTGCAGCCTTTTCAATTCAATCACAAAAACAGACGCATCATGCATATAAATCTCCAAAAGTACCTCAGCTCCCCATGCAGACAGTGCCATCTGCGTTTCAATACACCATTGCACCGTTCAATCGTAGCCCGGGTTGAAGAGTGTGCAAAGTTGAATCTTTCCTGTGTTCGTCCTCTTGGGTTGATGTAAGGTGTCAACAACAAGGGCCTGAAAAAATTAGAGTGTTTTGATATTTTCAAACCATAGTTTAAGATAAGCATCAATACATAATTCTTAATGTATAACTGTATCAGTAAATCAACGCATGTTTAGGTAAAGCAATTTAGTGACGATTGGCTTCAGACTTCCAACATAGAAAAAAATGTTTGTAGTATTCGCGCATCCATGTGACAGTCCATAAACAAATCCATGTAGTAAACAAAAGGCTGTGTCGTCAACAGCGTTCTTATGTCGTTTTTATAGAACGCGTGATGTTATTGGTAACGCGTTGTTTGAACAGTACTGTTCCAAAAATTAACTATGAGGTTATTTTGATCAGATGTTCTAAAAATAAACTCAGATACAGTATATGTGACGATATTTTGATCGAATGTTAAATTATAAATTTATCTGAACGTACACGAGTCTGAATTGCACCAGTTTGTAGAACACTTTTTAATACACTGATACAGCTACATAACCCATAAACATGTTTATTTTCGTCATCATAGGCCTTAAAGAGATTTTCAGACAAAAAACAAAACATGACAATTATAACAAAAAAAAACATCGCACTAAGTTTGGCTTATTTAATGTGGCAAATATATGGTGCTTAGATTATTTGTCATCTAATCAATTCAGTTGTAAGAATGTGTACCTCAGCATGTACCCGCTGTCTCCAAGCAGATGGCCAGTGAGTGGTGGTCCATTAGGATCCTCGAAAGCAGGAAATACTGCACTCTGTCGCAGTATAAATGCATCATGGAAGCTTCCTGGATCCGAAGCGACAACGTTCGGGATTTTCATATCAGCATCACAGATTAGTTGAACATTAATACTGTAGAATCCTTTCCTGTTAACGTATATGCCTTCAAATTTAGAGGGGCAATGATTTTAACGTGTGTACAGTCAATGCACCCAATCACACCTGTGAAACCTTGCTTCACGTTGAAAAAATTCCTCTTTGTTGCTTCTGTTTGTTCTTATTTGTCGAACTTAACATATTGCTCAATAGATGCCACCAGTACCTGTGATACTTTGTGGATTACCGTGCACACGGTTCCTTTTGATACGCCATAAGTATCAGCAATCACTTCTTGGAAGCTCCCCGTTGCAAAGAAACGAAGAGCAATCAGCATTTGCATGCTTGCAGGCAGACTCCCTTTCCTTTCGGAAACGTATTCTAGATCTACAGCAAAGGTGTCTATGAGCTCCAATAGCTCTCTCCTTGGTAAGCGAAATCGACGGAAAAGTTCATCACCATTGTACATGTCTAATGGATTCAACCTATCTCTAAAAACTCGCTCTCTTAAAAAATGTCTTCGCATTCGATGAACAAGTCGCATGGAGGCCGCCATGATTAAACTAGGAAACTATCCGCGTTCATTTTGCACGGGTTTTGAATGCCGACAAAGCTTCAAGCGACGAGCAGTCGTGGTGTGAGGGGTAGACTGCGGTCGCTCGACAATATGTCAAACAACGCGCGGTCGATTGACGACCGTCGCTTTCCATTAAACACGGCTATCGTTGAACGACGATTATTCGCTGGTACAACCATAATCGCCCGACCATGGTTGCTCTCATTAAACCGGACTTTTGTGTAGGCGGCGATCTTGTCGTAGCGTTCATTTGCCTGCCCTTGTTTTGGCGTCGAAGTAGCAGGCGCATGTATTCTTTCTGTAAAACGAATAATCGACTGTTGACTGCAACTGGTCGTGGATCTCGTGGCGCTAGCGGATCGACTTCGCAGAGTCGGTGCGTGTTTTATGATGGAGGTGTCCACGGGTTTCATGTTTTCACAGTTTTTGTTTGAATGTGTGGTGTTTGTATCACATAGGGTTTCTGTGTCGATATCGCAGTCAGATTGCTTATGTCCCTGCAATTTACACTTTTTGCAAACCCAGTCATTTGGGCATGTTTTGAAACTGTGCCCTTCTTGGAGGCATTTTGAGCAATTTGACGATTTAATCGGCAAGAAACTAGGTTGTCCATTTTGCAGGACACGTCCGATAAACTGACCGAACTGCATTGTATTCGGCAGGGGTTCCTTAAGGGACGATGTTTTGACTATGCAAATTCGATCACCTGTGCAACAGTTGGTCAATTTACCATTTATGCGAAGTTTGTCCCTTCTGTTTGAAATGACGTCAAGACCCTTTAACGTTAATGTTCTTGTGATCAGACCATCATCGACAGAAAGTGGTATATTTTTTACCCGTGTAGTGTTTTCGCCATCTGGTCGGTCCGGATTTGTATTCAGGACACTTAAGATGCGTCCCCTTAGCGGAACACCATCCGAAATCAGAACAACTTTGTCACTCAAATTGTCAAAATAGATAGATCCAGATCCTTATGTACCGTCTCCCAAAGGAAACGGTTGGTGTCTGAACAATGATTCTGATGACCGGGGTAATAAATACCTAGCTGTTGAATGGAATGATGTTCCAACTACACCAGATGCTGTTTTGGAAATGGTAATGTGCAGTTGCTCTCGGGAATGTAAATTGGAAACGTGTCCCTGTCTGAAATATAGACTGAAATGTACAATGTGTGTAAGCTAAAACATGTTCAAATCAGCAGGACAATGAGGAACTGTATACGTCAGACAAAGAAAGTGTTGAGACTGATGACTCAGATAGTGAAGCTGAAGTTAGTCTTTAACTGATCAGTAATAACAGATGGACATTAAAGTATACAATGATGATTAATATAGATACTACGCAGTACATCGTGACTTAAGCTACTGACAGTTTCAAGGCGGTCCGCCCACCTTCACTTGTTTTATGTCGGGGTGCTGCCTTTTGGCGATTGGTGTTTATCTTGTTTAGCGCTCGTGCTCTGTCGTAGAAAATGTGCCTTTTTTTTTAATTTTCATTTTTCTGCATTTTGGGTTGATATTAATATTTTATGTGGCATCTCCCGCGTCATTCTTCCGGCTTGTTTTAAAACTTGAACAATACATACAAGTTTAATAAAATGTGTTGATTTTGTAAATTGAAAGTAAGCTCAGATCATTGTAATTTGCACAAATATTGCCTTCATGTGGTATAAACAGAGTCAAGTTCTTAAGTATGTTTCCGGCATTAAAGGAATTAATGGCACTGTTTTGTTAACTTCCTGTTTTCGTCACTGAGTACACGAAATACGTCTCAGTAATGGCTAAACTGTGTTGAATCACATAATACTAATATTATAATAGTGTTTTTTGTGTTCTAAATTGATATTCTGTGTACATATATCAGGGCAGTGTGCTTCAGTTCATTGATTAAAGCTATATTTTTTCTCAATATGTACACACACATATGAAACTATCAGTTTCAAGGGTTCGAACTAAGTCTTCCCACTAGCAAAATAATGTTATTTAGCTAATATAATTATGTTTTTAATTATGTATTGAAGACCAACGTGTATTGCACCATTTGATAACAAATCAAGTAATATTTATTAGGTTTCCATGTCTTTTTTCTTGGTTTTGCATCACCAAAACTTTAAAAATTTATGAAAATTAAGCTGATTTGAGGGAGACAAAGGAGAAAAAAATACCAAAAGCTGCCAGTACCAGACTGTTATCAACCATTTTCATATGCTACTGGCATGCATCTTCCAAGATATATAGGTGTACTTTTGCCCCCCTTTCTGGTACACCCCACCTCAATTTTTTGGTACTTGGCTGAAGGACGTATCGGGAGATCAAGTGCAATAATGTAAGCATGCGTCTTTCAAGAAGAATCATTAAATGTTTTACATATTGACGATAGCATACCGATAATTGTACCACAAATATTTCGTTGTCATTCGTTTACAACGAAATAAAATAAAATAAAAATAATGTTAAAAATAATGTCTCGAGTTTTTAACTATAAACACCAAACAAACGGCCTGTTCGCTCTGTACTAATATTGTAATAGTTAATGGAAAAAACATAACTGCTTTGTTTCTTTTTTTATTTGTATGAGTTAAATAAAATAATTTTCATGTTAAAATTTTATTTCAATTTTGTATAAATCTTACGCACGATAAGTTAGATTAACCAATAGGTACACTGCACCGCTTAACGCCATTTTTACTAAAGATGGCGTTACTAATCCAACATAGATCAACTGGATGAATAGGAATATCAATACTCTTCATTTACCCAACACGTATTTCGGAACAATTCATTTACAGAAAACTGATATTACGATAGAAATTTCCAGATTTGTGCAACATCATATGTACTATACAATCGAAACGATGAGGTATATGTGCTCGTTGATTTAAGTCCAGTTCGCTGGTAGAAAGCTCTATATAACAGTCAGAATTGTCGAGTGCACGTTAGTTCGCTAGTCCGTGTATGTGTGCGTGATTATGTCCAAGCCTCCCTGAACCTTAATTTTTCATTCAAAATGCAGTAAACTACAATGTTAACCATAACAAGACATCTTAAACGTTGTCATTCATTGAGTCAATACCTCAAAGATGTATGGAACACACAATTGTAAAACACAAACTTACCAGAAATTTATGAAAATTAAGCTGATTGAGGGAGACAAAGGAGAAAAAATACCAAAAGCTGCCAGTACCAGACTGTTATTAAACATTTTTATAAGCTACTGGCATGCATCCTCCAAGATATATAGGTGTAGTTTTTCCCCTTACTGGTACACCCCACCTCAATTTTTTGGTACTTGGCTGAAGGACGTATCGGGAGATCAAGTGCAATAATGTAAGCATGCGTCTTTCAAGAAGAATCATTAAATGTTTTACATATTGACGATAGCATACCGATAATTGTACCACAAATATTTCGTTGTCATTCGTTTACAACGAAATAAAATAAAATAAAAATAATGTTAAAAATAATGTCTCGAGTTTTTAACTATAAACACCAAACAAACGGCCTGTTCGCTCTGTACTAATATTGTAATAGTTAATGGAAAAAACATAACTGCTTTGTTTCTTTTTCTATTTTTATGAGTTAAATAAAATTATTTTCATGTTAAAATTTTATTTCAATTTTGTATAAATCTTACGCACGATAAGTTAGATTAACCAATAGGTACACTGCACCGCTTAACGCCATTTTTACTAAAGATGGCGTTACTAATCCAACATAGATCAACTGGATGAATAGGAATATCAATACTCTTCATTTACCCAACACGTATTTCGGAACAATTCATTTACAGAAAACTGATATTACGATAGAAATTTCCAGATTTGTGCAACATCATATGTACTATACAATCGAAACGATGAGGTATATGTGCTCGTTGATGTAAGTCCAGTTCGCTTGTAGAAAGCTCTATATAACAGTCAGAATAGTCGAGTGCACGTTAGTTCGCTAGTCCGTGTATGTGTGCGTGATTAAGTCTAAGCAGCCATGAACCTTAATTTTTCATTCAAAATGCAGTAAACTACAATGTTAACCATATCAAGACATCTTAAACGTTGTCATTCATTGAGTCAATACCTCAAAGATGTATGGAACACACAATTGTAAAACACAAACTTACCAGTAATTTTTGAAAATTAAGCTGATTGAGGGAGACAAACGAGAAAAAAATACCAAAAGCTGCCAGTACCAGACTGTTATCAACCATTTTCATATGGTACTGGCATGCATCTTCCAAGATATATAGGTGTAGTTTTGCCCACCCCCTTACTGGTACACCCCACCTCAATTTTTTGGTACTTGGCTGAAGGACGTATCGGGAGATCAAGCGCAATAATGTAAGCATGTGTCTTTTTAGAAGAATCATCAATCAAATGTTTTACATATTGACGATAGAATACCGATAACTGTACCACAAATATTTCGTTGTAATTCGTTTACAACAAAATAAAATAAAATAAAAATAATGTAAAAATTAATGTTTTAAGTTTTTAACTATAAACACCAAACAAAACGGTCTGTTCGCTCTGTACTAATATTGTAATAGTTAATTGAAAAACATTTCTGTTTTGTTTCTTTTTCTATTTTTATGAGTTAATAAATTGAGGATATTTGTTGGATTGGGTGGAATATCGATTTTAATTCACGAGTGATCAAAGAAATTTATATTTTCACGAGTGGCGCAGCCACGAGTGAAAATATATTTTTTCTATGATCACGCGTGAATTAAAATCGATATTCCACCCAATCAAACAATTTTTCTTTTTATTTTATGCTCACAAATTAATATTTGTATACGGTTGCCAATCCGTTTAAACCAATTTCCCATTGGGCGCCCCAAAATATCATTACCGCTTTTACAATAAGCGTTGCAAATAGTTCACAAGAAAACAAACGTTAAACAATAACTTTTTTGTATTTACCATGCAACACATATCAAGTGAAAAGAAAAAACCCACCGATAACATCATTTAAAAAATAAATAATCATATGATGACACTATTTGTTTATGTCATGTTGGCGTATTAATATGCGGAGACTATTTGTAGCGTAAATAACGCTAACAATGTCTTCGCCATTTTTAACAAAATGCACATGAAAGGAGTGTTAACAATTAAATGGAACTAACTGAAAAAAATCAACAGTAAGTGTTCGTGCCAATTTTATCACAAACTAGTTAATCGCTATCACTGTCTGGAATCATGCGAATACGCTTGTAGCGTGGTTGATCAGGAAAACCAAGCGAAACATCCGGTGTTGGTGATTTCACTTGTTGGTTCAACACATTTTTCTGTGACAGACCCATTTCAGAGCTGTGAAAATTGAAAGTAACGTTGCCATGGAAATTTGAGTTTACAAAGAATCCTCTTTCCATCGGTAAATAACTCATTGACGTGGTTGCAGTTGCAGATGGAGGAAGATTCTGCTTTGCTACAGCAGTTTGGTTTGAATGTGAGAGAATCTTTGAAATCTTTTTTGATTGATCCTTGTTTATCCCACTTCAGTTATTTAGACTTTTGACATTTGTGTGGCCTGAAATTTATACGATCTGGTGAGCTGGGATGTTCTCATCATTTAATGTCTGGATTAAGTGTTTTCTTCCACTGTAACAAAAAGTGATTTTATTGATAGTCTTGGCTATAAATGTGGATAAATATCAAAAGGAAACATTGCATATTACAATCTAAATAAAGCTTTTGTATTTGCTCTGTGTCCCTTTGAAAAACTTCATCCAAAAAAGAATACAGTGCATGGATCTGGAAAATCGGAGAAAGGCATCCTGCTGAAAAAATAAGAAATCTTGAACAATTGGTGATAATTGCTAATTTAAAGGTAAGTGATCATTTTCTTTTTATTTGAGATATGTACAGTGGCACTAAGGTGACATCAGCGCTCCAAAACGATTAAGTCGGATAAACACAAAATAAGTCTGTTTTCACGAGTTATTTTTTTTAGCTTTGATGTCACCTTAGTGCCACCATACATACGCAAATGAGTTAAATGTTAATTAATTCTATCTGTATGGGGTGATTCTGGGCTCTGTTATCCCAGCATCCGCCTTCATCTCTGCCATGATGCCGTACAGCTTGTTTATACCAATTGCTGACCTCCTGAACCAGCCAAGATGTGTGCTGTTGCATAGTGTAAGGAAGAACGGACTGTCATCTCCTCTCATTTCCACCGGCCGTTTGTCTGCATACAGCTTAAACAGATGAACTGGGTCTCTGTTGGGCTCTTCGGGGACTGCATAAGCCCTTTGTTTGACTGACCTAACAAAATTAAACTTTATTTCTGTATTAAATAGTAATACTGAATTCAAAAGTTTCCACTAAGTTGCTTTAAACCATATAAAAGCCTGATATCAATGGCTTTTGTTTGGCAATTAATCATTAAGTTCATATATTAATCATTAATTTATTGATCTTCTGTTACTTATGAGTAAGCCATAATTTTTTTAATACATAAACAATTATTTTATCATTAATAAGTTAACCATTTTGTTGATTTGAAATAATTTATAAATATAAGCATGTTACATTTACATTAATTTTGCCAATTTTATAAGCCACTCAAAATTATTACTATTAAATTAAATACTTTAATTAAAAAGCAATACATGATTTTATGAATTTAGTTTAATGTTTCAGACATAGAAATTTACCTGGTATTTCTTGGATTTTCCCCTGTTCTGATCTTGGTCTGGCGCTCGGTATCGAGTGTGATGTACTCCTCTCCTGACTCAAAATCAACACCAAGTGTACCGTCCCCCCAGCAGAGTTTATGTATTTCAATTACCGTCCTCATGCCGAAATGGGTTGTGCAGATCATCCACAACGAATAAATCAAGGCTCTGGGAGTAGAATCTCCTAGTGTTTGGGTTGAATACATTGCCTCGGTGTGCTCTTTTGTAAGTGCCCCAGCCTCTCTGGGTTCCCATAGCCTTTTTTAAATGCCTTTTGTTTACTTTTCATCACTTCCCAGACTTTGGAAAAGTCTTTGTCATTCATGAGTGATAAGTAACTGTTATTGTGTTTTAAATAGCGGTCAATTGAGCCGATGATGCCTCGCAGTGTTGTGGGCTCGTACTCAAGTCCATCTTTTTTGGTGACACCCAACAAGAATTCACAAATGAGATTGTTCAACTCATGCGCAAGAATGTTTTCAACATTTCTTGAGTCTTGTTTGTAAAGAAGAAATTGGTTGAAGAGTTTTATGTCACTTACTGTTTTCTTTTTGGTGTTCATATTTTCATTTTCATTCAGGAAATTGTCAATATTGACATCTCGGAACTGCCGTTTCGTGGTTGTTGCTGTGGCCGTTATTGCTGCAGTGGCTGTTGATGACTGTATCCCAGCAGAAATTGTTTCTGAAGCCCTTCCATATGTTTGGTTTGTTTCTGTTATGGATAACAGTGTTGCTGATACTTTTGTTGCTGCTGATACTGTTGCTGTTGTTTTTTCTGCTAAACTTGATGTCTCATCAAGATTTTCTGTATTTTCATTAAAATAATCTTCAAAATCAAAAATATCCGAGAACATTAAATTAATTTCATCGTTTTCCATTTCATTCATTGTAAAGTTTCAGGATAAAGGCTTAAAAAGCAGACGACAGTGTGTACATGTATGTTCAAGGGAAGTTACTCCGTATGTTGATATAAATATTCATTGAAGAGTTCTCGCTCTTGGTGGAAGAATGCGTGGGGTCACAATGGGGTAAAAAAATAGTTCCGCTAAGACCGTGAAAATTATCGATAATTTTCACTGATAATTTTCACTGTTTTAACAGTGAGATTATCAGTTTGAATTCACTCATATTTCTCTATAAACCACCGGAAAGCATTAAATAAAATAATTTTCATGTTAAAATTGTATTTCAATTGTGTATAAATCTTACGCACGATAAGTTAGATTGACCAATAGGTATACTGCACCGCTTAACGCCATTTTTAGATGGTCGCTTTAGCGACCGTCTAAAGTGCTAAGGCTGCACACCACACTTTTTAGCCACCAATGCGAATTGGCCCCGGTCAAATTTCTAAATAAAGAGAACATTGCTCCAGTAAGCACCATTTTGAGTGTCTAAATAATAATGAATGTCAGGTTTGAGTTGTGGTGATTTTTCTTGGATGTTTGTAAGTTTCCAAAACATTGGTATTTTAACTATAGCTGCATACAGGAAGTAGAATTAATGCAATTCGAAAACAGGTGTAATGCTGGCTCCGGTCAGTATTTCTGTTGGAAATTTGAAAGGGCGTACAGACATTGAACTTTTACAAAAAATCTAATCCTTTGACCCCCAATTTTCTCCATTGCTGTTTAGTACTTGGTAAGTTACCAATGTAAAAACATGGTTTCCAGGCACCTTGCTTCTGCAGGAAAGTGGCAGTTTGTTGTTGAAACTGGCTTAAAAAGGCTCGGAAACACACAGAATTCTCATGTTTTGATTTGAAATCATCAATACTAAAACATTTTGCCCCAACTCATTTGATTTGAATGTTACTGATTTTTCAGAAGGCACAGCCTCAACCATTCTGGAAATGTGCTTGGTTTATTTTCAGATTTGCGAGGTGACCAGTTTCCAGACATTGGTTCGCTCCTGCTTGTGTACGAGATTGGCCGAGACTAAAAAAACTGTAGTGTGCCACCTTAAGGTAAAACGACAAATTTCCAAAATGATCAAACACCCATGAAACATGGTTTTGCTTACTTATATATTCCTAAGGTTTTGTTTTTTAACAGAGTGTTTGCCCTTAACACTATTGTATGACCAATACTGTTCGTAAATCAAGGGAGGTAATTCGGAATCATGTTTACTGGTTTCTGCAATTCTCAAACAGTTATGTATGAAGAATGTGTTCAATACGTAGCCGGGATGGACAACTTACTACTCTGTGGTGAAGAAGGGCTTTATTTTCATATAATGTCAAAAATTATAGCAAACAATATAAGAATCCAGTCAAAACGATGATTCAAAATGGCCGTTTGGGCAGAATTTAGTACTGTTAAGGACCTATGGCCTGGTAACAATCTTGTTAAAATTGTTTCCATGTTAACAATGTGCATGCTTTCGCATTGAAATCAGTGTGGAATGTTGTTTATTTCAGGTTTTAGTCATTGGCTTGTAAGGCAAGATAGTCCCTGGAGAAGAACTAAAGTACGTCAACAGCCTTGTCAGCGGAAAGACACTCCGTTGCAGTTACTGAAGGTAAAACGACATCTTCCGTGGGCTAGGTAAATGTTGGCATGTTTGTCGGAATGTGTTTCCTGGTCTATACCAAAATGTCCTGCGTGCTTTGTTTAATCTATAACAGCGCCATAACTTACTTTTCGCCATTATGCGCAATTCAACTGATGTTATTTATAAGCAAATAAAAAGTTATTGTGAAGAAGTGACTCTTGCAAGTGCCTCACATTGTTGTATGCCTTTTAACAATGATCTGAGCTTACTAGAAGTTTTACTTTTTCTGTTTCCAAGAAATATGGATTAATATTTATCTCAGATGTCAATTTTTAGGCAATCATTAGTGTCATATCAGGGGTATTTCCTCAATATGTCAGCCCCAATTATTTATGCTATGATTGGGTTATCTCCCTTGCATGGGCCTGTTTAAGGGATTACTACACAGGGGCCTTAAATGTTGTGTTTTTACAACAGATTAAAGGTACAAATGCTTAACTTGCCTTTCAAGATCATGCTAAGCATGCAATTTATTTATATTTTTATTACTTTAAGCAAAAACATGTGCATTTGTTGTGAGAGCTGTAAAAATCTAAGCAACGCCAAGTATTTATTGGCCCAAAACTGTGTGTTTTTGTGTTGCTTCTTTGATAAAGTTATTATTTAAAGGCTGACCAAGTCACCTGCACTACCATTTGTCATCTCAATGTGATTAAGACTTCATTTAATTGTTGCAATATGTTTCTGTGAGGTAGCTTTTCACTACCATGACTTCTACAATGACCCTGAAAATGGCATAGAAAAAATAGGGAAAACAGGGGTCGGATTAAACGCTTTATAAATAACAAACAAGCCTTCAGACTTGGTCAAGAATGTATTATATTTGCTTGTTTTTGTCCAAATTTCAAGAAAACAAGTCCATATTCTGCAGTTCTAAGACTTTGCTGGCCCTTAAGGCTGCACACCACACTTTTTAACCACCAATGCGAATTGGCCCCGGTCAAATTTCTAAATAAAGAGAACATTGCTCCAGTAAGCACCATTTTGAGTGTCTAAATAATAATGAATGTCAGGTTTGAGTTGTGGTGATTTTTCTTGGATGTTTGTAAGTTACCAAAACATTGGTATTTTAACTATAGCTGCATACAGGAAGTAGAATTAATGCAATTCGAAAACAGGTGTAATGCTGGCTCCGGTCAGTATTTCTGTTGGAAATTTGAAAGGGCGTACAGACATTGAACTTTTACAAAAAATCTAATCCTTTGACCCCCAATTTTCTCCATTGCTGTTTAGTACTTGGTAAGTTACCAATGTAAAAACATGGTTTCCAGGCACCGTGCTTCTGCAGGAAAGTGGCAGTTTGTTGTTGAAACTGGCTAAAAAAGGCTCGGAAACACACACAATTCTCATGTTTTGATTTGAAATCATCAATACTAAAACATTTTGCCCCAACTCATTTGATTTGAATGTTACTGATTTTTCAGAAGGCACAGCCTCAACCATTCTGGAAATGTGCTTGTTTTTTTTTCAGATTTGCGAGGTGACCAGTTTCCAGACATTGGTTCGCTCCTGCTTGTGTACGAGATTGGCCGAGACTAAAAAAACTGTAGTGTGCCACCTTAGTGTAAAATTCAGGTCGGTACGGCCTAGGTACGAGGAGCCCAATTCCCGCTTACAACGCGTATCCGCGCAAGAAAGAGTTGTATAATTTATGCAAGAGGTTTGAGTTCTCCAATAATGTTTATTCACAAATGGAAACATTATACTAATATCGTGTTAAATGCATTAGTTTCGAATGGTGTTTTATAGAAAAGAATAAAAAAACAATGATCGCATTGTACGTGTCGCGGAGGAGATTGTTTATGAATGATTAAAATAGTCCACTTTCTGCTGCGTCTGCGTGACGTAGTATTTTCGCTCATCTCATTCATAAATATGAGGCTGGCGATAAACAAAGGGGAGTCCGGGTGAGAATAACGCACTAGTATAAGGCTACGCTTGTTTATATTCACAGGTCTCAATTAATAAAACGTTGACCATGAGTTTAACAATTATAACAGGGATACGATAGACAACATAAAAAATGTTTCATTATCGCTGAAACTGAATATTAAAAAACATTTCAATATAACAAGAATATTCTCTAAAAAATGTAGTTTTGCTGTTTTGAAATAAGGTTTAGAATTTTGGTTTCTTAATAACTTAATTCAAAACAAAAGTTTAATTATAGTGGTTTTTTTTACTTGTTAGTCGCATATTTACCGCATTATAATGTGTGTTATAATAGGCAAACCATACATCAGTAAAATTCAATCTGGCTTCGCACATAGAAGGAATGGGTCAATTAAGTGCTGCGTTTCCTTTGCTTACTTCAGTTAGAGGTCAATTCTTTACGTAATAACAATCACAAGGCCCGGTTTCAAAGGAATTGCGGAGCGTTCTTACATAATTAAAGTCGTAGTCGCATGGTATTTGCGTTTAGCGTCCTATTTCGTCACGTGGTTCTTTTTCGCGGGTGTTTTGGCATTCATTGATATGAGGCTATTAATAGATGCGCCTGTCGATAAACAAAGGAAAGTCCACGGGCGATAACAACGCAATAGGTAACGCTCTCACATACAACTCAATGATGTAGTATAGGTCGTAAATTGAGGCTGTTAATAATTTCGGGAAAAAGTTGACGCTTATTTATATTCTCAATTCATAAAACGTTGAAAATAAGTTCAACAATAACTTCAGCGATACGATAGACAAAAAAAAAATAAAAATGTTTCATAATCGCTAAACCCGAATATAACAAACAATTTATAATAATAATACAAATGACCTGTTTCGTAACCTCGTTCATGCTACCATAGCGGGTATTTCTGGAAAACGTTCTTTGGTTCTCAACAGATAGCGCCGATCTTTTGAATTTACGGGTGCTAGCAACGCAATAGTAGAAGGTCAATAGAAGGTTTAGCTTGTTTATATTCACAGTTCTCAATACATAGACAGTTGGATATGAGTTCATCAATTACTACAGGCATACTATAGGCAACCTCGAAAATGCTTTATAATCGCTAAAACCGAAAACAACTAAATATATTATATTAAATATATTTATAACAATAAATATCTTTTAAAAATGTAGTCGGCGTATACGCTGACTTTGAAATAAAGTTAGAAATTTACTTTTCTAAATAAATAAATACAATTAAACAAAAGTTAAACTATTGTGTTTTTCACTTGTAAACTGCATATTCACCGCATGAAATGTGTGTTAGCATTGTCAAACCACACATTAATTAGTGTGAGTAGATAAAATATATACTACGGGAGAGCACTTCATATGTGTCCTCATTCGCCTTGTTATGAGTATCTTTCTTCACTATCGAAATATATCGTATGTTTATATTTGATTTAAACGCAGTTTTCTTTCGACACATTTAAATCACACGTAAATAGCGCCGTCATGCGAAAATGGGTCTTATGCGTTTCGGCAAGCGTTTGTTTAACCCAACATGTGCTTTTGCGCAGTCAGGCCATAGGCGATGCGGTTCGCTTTAAAATCACTCAATATGTTATGTTTCTCCTTACCAGAAGGAGAGATAGCTGAGTGGGCTATTTATATGATGGGCGCATATGGAATAAGACCCATTTTCGCATGACAAGGGTCATTACAAATCTCATTGCGAATTGAAAATGCCACATTTAAGAACAATGCTTTTTAAATCAAAATTGAATTCAAAATAGCAAACTTGTTAATAATGGCAGCCTATCCACACATTAAGGAATGATTTCTAGACGTGCTGACCAAGTTCGGCAAACATTGTGGTATGATAATTAAACGATTTTCTCTTACCGTGACACTATACTATTTCGCTAATGATTGTTTTCTCATCTTGGAGGCGAAAGTGAAATTCTGCGAGATGGATTGTAACGCGTAATTGTAACAGGGCCACAATTTGTGTCGTTTGAGCGTACAGAGAGTAGTCCGGAATTCCTTACACTGAACAGTGCGACATCCTTTGAATTGAGCACATACGCAGTGATGTAGAAAAAATTCAGAGATTGTATCTCGAATCAGCTTATTAAATATTCGAAAATATTCATGCGTGTCTGTTGGCGTTATGTAAAAGTCACTAAGATGAAAACTGAGTAAAACAGCTACGCCTAAAAGCGCATTAGTGCTCTATACCTATGTTTATGTCAGCATTGTTGACACCGTGTGAACTGCTCGGGTAACAAGTAAAGCATAAACAGCAATGTTTATATACTTTTATTCCTCCATATACAAGATACGAAGATTATTGTATATTTTGAATTTGTATATGGTGTCAAAAATCAAAAGTTTTGTACACGGAACTTTCATTATGAATTTATATTCTTGGTGAGATAGTCATTTGATATTAGAAAAAATATTCCTTTAATATGAAAGTGACTGCAAATTTTCTTTATATTAAGTCTCATTACCATTTTCATCATACTTTCTATGCTTTCAGATCTTCCAAAAAGCATGTTGTTTTTATTTTGTCTTAGTTATTTCTATGAAATAATAAGGATGATAAAAAGTGCACACAAAACTCGACCCGTGCGCTATGACACACACTTCATAAAGTTGAATGGCGTGTGTTCATTTCAAACTTGCGATTGATTTTGAAAAAAGAATTGCGTTTTAAATTATGCAATAGCGAACATCTTCAGTGCCTTCAGCGCTTTGATTACTAAAGATGGCGTTACTAATCCAACATAGATCAACTGGATGAATAGGAATATCAATACTCTTCATTTACCCAACAAGTATTTCGGAACAATTCATTTACAGAAAACTGATATTACGATAGAAATTGTCAGATTTGCGCAACATCATATGTACTATACAATCGAAACGATGAGGTATATGTGCTCTTTGATGTAAGTCCAGTTCGCTGGTAGAAAGCTGCATATAACAGTCAGAATGGTCGAGTGCACGTTTTTTCGCTAGTCCGTGTATGTGTGGGTGATTATGTGCAAGCCTCCCTAAAACCTTAATTTTTCATTCAAAATGCAGTAAACTACAATGTTAGCCATAACATGACATCTTAAACGTTGTCATTCATTGAGTCAATACCTCAAAGATGTATGGAACACACAATTGTAAAACACAAACTTACCAGAAATAATCACTTCGCGGAGATGTCATGTAACATGTGAAACCCGTCTGTCTGCCTTAATGATCAATGCAACACTTAGAGGTAAAATGTCATATACTGCCGTAAAATTGCTTTCCCGGACTGTTATTGCATCATTCATCGTTCCATTTTTGACGATGCTGCAACAGCATCGTCCAAGGTTTGATAACCATCTAAAAAAATTCACAATGGCGACCTATGTAAAAGACCGAGCCAGTCCGATTGAGATAACTCGATTTTTTAGGTTATTTCCCTTTTGCATTCGCCACTGCGTAGGAGATTGCTCGTCATTGATAAACATTCTCCTAGCAGAGTTGTCGTTCGTGTTTCAACATTCAACAATGGCCGCCCCCGTGAGAGTCTCGATTCAAAACTTTCTTACTGCATAAATTGGCTTGTTTCGCTATTTAGAAGCTGTCATTTAGGATATATGAATTATTTATTCACTAAATGTCCGCTTATGACAGCAATAGTTGGAATTCGAAGGATATATACTCGATGTGAATGAAGGACTTTCGCGATCGTAACAGCTTGACACGGCAAAACTGGCATACTGGTATTTTTAGTTATCAATATAAGTCACATTGTGCTTTATAAATTGTATTCGAGCATATTGCGACTTATTGAATGACTATGATACCCGATATCAACATTTCATCGGGGATTTGCAGATCACCAAGCGTTCCTGAAATTCAACATTGATTTCAAACTCTTTACTGGTTTGTACTATTTCTTAGTGTTAGTACTTTTAATCATTTTAAAGTTAAATGAACTGTGTCACAGTAAAAGAGACATTAAGGCGATTGTGGCCAGTTTGGATCTAGATCAGCCTGCAGTCGCTTGAAAGCTGTTTGCTTAAAAGCGTTATCTGACAATAACAAATAATTTAATTGGATACTGATTTGACTTCGCTTTTCCTGTGACCTGGCTCAAATAATAGAATTGTCATTAATCAAATTATTTATTTCGAACATTTATCAATTGTTTTTCTTGTCCCTCGGGATCAATGACTCCAGCACTTTCCTGTTGAGAATTGAATACTGCTAAAGGCGATGCTAGGGGGCGTGAGAGATGTTGCACTTTCCAGTATCGCTCGATTGTTCATTGTCGGCTCGGGTACTACGTACATGTACCCCGGGTACTCTTAAGTATACTTACATTTATCCCGGGTACGGTAAATATACTAAAATGTACCCGGGAAATTTAACCCTAAATCAGTCGTTGTCAACTATTTTCTTGTAATAATTATATATACACATTTAAGTCAATTTTCTGTAGAATGGCCTATTTATTATCGGAACACATACTCAAAAAGCATGTTGATGTGTTTTTTGAAGAGAAGTGTGTTTAAGATAATCGGTTGCGCGTTTTACGACATCGGATTTTGGGCGCGAATACAACTCGGGTACAGTCTAATATGGACCGAGTACAATTATGTTTATTTACCGTACCTGGGGTACATGTAAGTATATTTAGAGTACCCAGGGTACATGTAAGTATACTTAAGAGTACCCATGGTACATGTAAGTAGTACCAGAGCCGACAATGACCAATCAAGCTCCATTATCTCTCATGAACCGACTCAAAAAAACCGAGTCGGCAATATTTGACTTAATTTTTGGTTTGGTTGCTCTCGAGGGATCGAAAATTTCAGAATCTTCCTAAAAGCCCTACGGGTTTGATCCCAAGAAGCGACATTGAAAACTAGCATACTTTGTTATCTAAAAGGCTGCTAAACCTGATATACAATGATAATGTGAATTTTCTCTCACATGATGTTCATCGGTCATATTATATAAAAACTTACAGCAGTAGTAAACAACTGGACAATAATTAATGAACGCATCTTTCATTTGTCTTTGACACTTTGATTTTGACATGGCCTAGATTTAAATATGTGACTGGACTTTACCAGCACTCTTGTAACAGAGCTAAAGTTTTAATTTACCATTGAAGAGCACCTAAATCCAGATTTGCTATTATAGACGTGTGGAAAGTTTTAAGGGTGTGACAAGTAAGCAAAATGGTCATTACCCAGAGGCCACAACTGATCTATGACTGTATTAAAACAAGAAAAATCAGTGCCTGATTTAGATTTCCTTAGATAGTTCAATAAAAACTAATTTCATAAGCCTGGTAACAGTTTAACGGTAATGCTACCAATGTGTCACACAATGGCCTTGAATTTGAAATCTAGGACATGCATGGTCATTTCTTCATGAAATCAGGACACAAAATTGTATTTTACCTGGCTATAGTTCTCAGATTATTATAAGCGCAATCAGTATATTTATATCATTATTTATGCTTTGTGTATTGTAAACATATACACAATCATGCAGTTACATGATAGCAATAAATAATATCAAAGCTACCCATACTATAAAGGTCATTGACAAAGCCTATGGTCAAAATGTTAACACATTGAGTGTAATCGCCCTCTCGTGCCAGCAAAAACAACACGTTGACAGGTTGTCATTTTTGACAGTTCTACTTTCACTTTCATTTTGTGATATCAAACTTTTAACAATTATGTGGCTGAGAAAAATATCGCCATTGATTTTTATGCCCCCGGTAGGGTGGCCTATATCAGTTGAACTGTCAGTCAGTCAGTGTGTCAGTCTGTCCGTCTGTCCGAAAACTTTAATGGCCATAACTTTTTTAATATTGAACATAGCAACTTGATATTTGGCATACATGTGCATCTCATGGAGCTGCACATTTTCAGTTGTGAAAGGTGAAGGTGAAGGTCATCCTTCAAGGTCAAACGTCAAATATAAAGCGTCTGTCTGTCCGAAAACTTTAACATTGGCCATAACTTTTTCAATATTGGCGTGCATGCGTATCTCATAGAGCTGCACATATTGATTGGTGAAAGGTCAAGGTCATCCTTCAAGGTCAAGGTCAAAGGTCAAATTTTGCAATATTGAGCAAATCCATAGTCGGCATGCATGGGTATGTCATGGAGCTGCACATTTTGAGTGGTGATAGGTCAAGGTCATCCTTCAAGGTCAAAGGTAAAATATATGGCTTCAAAGCTGCGCAGCAGGGGGCATTGTGTTTCACAAACACAGCTATTGTTTAATATATTTTCTGCACATTTCTTCAAAAAACTTACATCAATACACGATTTTCTTCGTTAATTCAATCATTCCTGACAGACTTGTGTACATATTTCGCTTACATTTGACGCGCGTAGGTAGGACCGCATTACCGCTTCTGAAATGTGTATTCATACTATTGCCTTCGAGGAACTTATCTGATGTTTGACGGAAAGGGCCGAAAATGTGCGAGTGTGGGTCAAGTTCCCCACAGGTACTACTTTCCCGTTCCCCCAATTTTTTCTGTACCTAACATTTTTCGTACCTAATTTTTTGTTCGTACCTAAAAAAAATTCGGTCCCAATTTTTTTGTTCCCAAATATTTTTTCGTACCCAAATTTGTTTTCATACCCAAATTTTTTTCGCAAAATGTTTGTACCAAATTTTTTTTTTCGTACCAACATACACAATTGTGGTGATTGTGGTGATGTAGATCAACTTAACTTGATGCTTTTATATCCATCCTCTCAAAAGCATCGTCACACCAGTACTGTCAGTACGTACTTTGATTAAATAGTGTCCCACATAAGTCCACCATAAGAAGAAAATAATGCGCGTGTAATACCGCGTGTTCCCTTCCTCGTTCGTCAATGTCGTAAAATAACATCACATGGTAGTCGTAAAATAACATCGCATGGTCATATCGCCAACATCCTCACTTTAAATTGTCAATTTTTTTTTAACAAGACCCTAGTTTAATAGTGGCGGCTAACCTATTTATCCAAGAAAAAAACGAATGTGTACTTAGCGTTTTGGTTTGATTTTTTATTACAATATTGCATACCGTGTAAGAAATATGTATTGAAATCGCAATAATGGGTTATATTAAGATCATTTTTTATCTTAAAATGTGCATGTTATAGTATCTCACACGGTTAATAATTGAATGAAGAGAAATTATTGACAATCTCTTTATTTATAAAATGGCGTTTGTAAAGAATCACATCACCTGTTATTTAAAGACGCTGTAGTTGGTATGTTACTGTTTTCAACCATCAAAACATACGTATGTTTTCTATATGAACATGTTGTTGCTTAACAGCGGAACGGTTTATGGTTATTTTGGAGCCTGGTGCTTTGGCGAAGCTATGTGATATCGAGGGTGCTATGACAATGTGGGTGACCAATCAGTGCATTACATTCGACAACCCTAGAACTCGGAAGAACAAGTACGTGTTCGAAATGCAGTGGATGCGACGCTATGGAAAGAAAGGCAAAGACCGCTTTTATTTCGAATGCGGAAGAAGATGCCCAAATGGGGAAGGCACCGTCACGTGCATTACAACTAGCGCTTCTAAAATTCATAGGTTAATTAAAAGAATCCTCGGGAAATAGCTCCTGCCATACCCGTAGCCAGGGGGGTGCGTTGTAAGCGTTCGCACCCAATCTTTTTGGACAAGTAAAAACATTGTACTTTAACTTGAACCCGACTTTATTGGACGCAAACATGTTTATTTTTTCCAGGAACCCAGTGAGTCTTCGTATTTAAGCGTTAAAATAATGTTGTATTCAATATGCAATCGACAGGTCACCATATAATTAATTTCTCGATTAAATCATTTCCAAGATAGCGTGTGATTTTATTTAAAAGATTTAACCGCAGAACTGATGAAATCAACAGAAATTGTGACAGCAAAATTTGAGGTGATCTAAGAAGCCGGTCATCGAAAAATTGAATTGGAATCTTTGTTACAAATATATATTTTTCTGTATAGATGTTGTGTAATGCAAAATTATTATGACTGAAATCAAATGACACCCTTCGACTATTGTCGAAAACTAATGAGTCACTGGTTTATAACTTTGCATTATACCACGATTAATCACAATAACACATTGTGCACAGCATTTTCGACTTTTTGTTATATACCCGTACAACCATTTTCGGATCCCCTTAAGGGTTTTCCAGCAAAAAAAAAATATCAACTATGCTCAAGTCATGATAAAAAAAAAATGTGTGCATGATAAGAAAACAAATCATTGTTACGAAGCAATGTAGCTTTTTTAGTTTTTTAGCAACACTTAATGGCATCTGGTCTGCTCCACATACATAATTTTCTACAATAATTTAATTATGAATGTCCTACTCTTTAACAGTTGTTATAATGACTTTAAAACGTTATAATTGTGCATCTTTTTTCTTCAACGTCCTAGTGTACATTGTTAAGGACTTTGGGACCATAGAGCCATAAGTTTGTGGTTATAGGGTCTTAATGAAGCCTAAAGTGTTATATGTTTCTGTAATTCGTTGAAAAAAGATAACTAATTTGTTAAAAATAGTTTTTAAAAAGTTACCAGTTATACCATTTTGATTTCTGTTTAGTATTGATGCACATCCCTTCCCGCACATACCCCCTTCGCCACTTCGTTGCTCAATAACAATCGTTGATGGCAAAAATTCGCCCCCCCCCTCCCCTTTTCAAAACCCTGGCTACGGGCCTGCCTGCTTTATTTAAAAAAAACCCAGATGATTAAAGACCTAACATTGACACGTTCCAATAGTTTTAAACCTATTTATTTTGGTTGGATTATATCGTAAATCTTAGTCTTATTGAAACGCTCTCGAGTATGTCTCCTGGGCTAAGACCCAGTACTTTGTCTATAAGGGAGATCAAAAGAACGCTCTTAATGAAGTGACTGGTAAGGATGATATACACAATACAAACATTAACTTTAAAACACAATCTCAACCTTTTCTGAACTCCGTAAATAAGTTTATGCTAAGTTTATGTCGCGATCATTTTGTAATACGATTGGTCTCTGATTAAGTCCCGCGCATCGGCGTCTTTTTGGAAAAGCTGAAATAGTACACTAATTTCTGACATCTCTGTTCATACATAAATAATGTGGGTTTTATCCAGCGGTATTAAATAGCGCAAGAGTTTTACACGCCGAACAATTTGTTTAAAATCAAGTTCAACATGTAGGCTATTATCTACTCCGTAAATCTGTAACGCCTCCTCGGCACTGACTAAAATATAGATGCGGATATGATAGGTATAAAGAAAATATGATTATGGGTACGGGCTTCATAAATATAATTTAATTGATCTTAAAAACCCGTTTGTTAAGAATATTCACGTAAAGATAACAGTTTAAAGATATATTTTTATCGATATTATTTTTTATACATTTTCAATTTGCTTTGGTGGACTAGAAACAGCATACTTCGATGTTTTATTCAACAACAACAACAACATTTATTCAGCACTAAAGCTTATTCAAGGTCATAGCCTAAATTATATATTCATTATACAATTAATAAGTAATGGTAGAACATAGAAATTGGACGATAGTGTTATGAAATGGTTAACATGGTTAGTTATGAAGTGAATACATAATTGCATCTCATATTGCAACTGCACATCTTATATTTACTAATTACTTACAAGACATAAGATTGGAAGAATTTTAACTATTATTTGGAGAAATAAACATTTGTGAATACGAATGTAATATGTAGGTGTGTCTGAAATAACAATGTTAACAATCTTATCTACGTGGAATATTTTAAATAAATTACTTTAAACATTTAAGTAAATTACGTGATGAACTGTTTCGTCATATTACAATACAATTCTTTTTGTGTGTATGTTATGAGATATATACAACAACAACATCAATTCATCAATTAAGCTAATACGAGTTCATAGCCCTCACATATGAAAATGAGCATTTATTATTTATTTTATTTAATATATGCAAGAAGACAGCAACAACATGTATTCATCAATAAAGCCTATGCAGGTTTATAGCCCTCACATATGAAAATTAGCATTTATTATTTATATGTGAGTATACAACAACAGCAACATACATTTATTTATCTATAAAGCTTATACAGGTTCATAGCCCTCACATTTAAAAATGAGCATTAATTTAATTTTTGCAAATGATGGAAAAAACACAAGGTACACATTCCTAGCATGTTTATGTTTCAATTTTACCATTATCATCAGGATAACTTATTTATATTCAATATTGTGCAACAATAAAAGTGGATCGGCTCTCGTTAAATGCATTGTATTTTTCTTCTTTATATCGTGTGTTCGAGATGTTCTTCATATTTTGAATGATAAGTTAAATACGGTGGCCACAAAGTTATACATGTTTGAGTTTTTTGTGTGCTAAATTTATATTATTAATTAAACAAGTGGGTACTTTGCGGGAATTAAAACTGTGCTTTTTTGCAATTATTGATTTTGAGTTTCTCACATGTTTCAAAATTTCCATGCATCTTTAACAATGGTTACTCTGTAGAACTTTTGAACAGGTTTCAAAATAATCTGGCTGTCAGCCTATACTATAAGTAAAAAGCTTGATTTCGTCAAAAGTAAAAAAAAGGTAGTTTATATGTGTGTGTGATAAACCCATTTATGCCTAGCGTCTAGAAAAAGACCTAGGCAAACAGCGTAGACCAGATGAGACGCCAGTGATGCGGCGTCTCATCAGGGTCTGCGCTGTTTGCTTAAAGGAATTATTGTTAGAAATATTCTAAATATAGAAATAAACATACTAGACATTCCTAATTTGAAAATAAATTGATCCAATTTAGAAGGATGAGAGAGTCCACTAGGCATAAATGGGTAAACTGTAATTATGGATTTAACAACGCTTGCATCGCCCTTAAAGGGATCTTTTTACGGTTTGGTAAATTGACAAAATTGAAAAAAAGTTGTTTCAGATACGCACATTTTCGTTTTAGTTTTAATATTTGTGAGGAAACAGTATTACTGAACATTTACCATGGTCTAATATAGCCAATATATGCATCTTTTGACGATTTAAAAATTAAAAATTTAAAAATTATAAAGCGTTGCAACGCGAAACGATTGAATAATTTGGAGAGTTCTGTTGTTGTCGTTAAATTTTGTGAAACTACGAAGATTGCTGATATAATGCATAAAATACTTCAACCAAGTATGCTTGGCAGAAGAGCCGAGCGGGCTAATGCGTTTTGACTCCTGGACTCCGGGGGTCACTGGTTCGAGTCCAGCTGCGGCTACTTTTTTTTCCCTATTTTAAATTTTATTCTTGATTTTTTTACAGGAGCTTTTAAGATCCAATGTTTACATTTATCAATATAAAGCATGTAATGACGTATTTCAAAACATGCCAAAAACTGTGAAAAGACCCCTTTAAAGGCCTCTTTCATTCTTGAAGACCTCTTTTTGACATGACTGTGTACCATAGTAATACTGTTGAGATGAGTTTGTCATAGCATAGTTGGTAATCTATAAAAAGTATGTATGCCATTTTACCTGCATTAATTATGTCTGATATTATTGCATTGTATTTATATATAACAAAATTAATATACATTGATTGCTGCGTATTTGTCATCGATTAAGAGGAAACGTTTAATATATTTTTACAACATGCTGTATTATGTTAAACATTCCATATGTTCTACCTTCGATTATATGTATGATATATCATAAACCCCATGTATTGGTTACCCATCTAGGCCTTTTTGAATAGCATATTTAATAGTGAAAGTATATTCGCATTAATATGTTAAAGAACCATTCATTTTTCTATTGGTAAACGGCGGGCTTTATTACTTTCTTGACGGTTCATTTAAATTCTACATCATAATATAATGTTTTCGTACAATCTGTTGTTGTTGTTTTTCTTTGCGCGAGTTGTATATTAAATACATCATTAAAGATACTCTCGTTATCCTGTATATAATCACTGAGTAGAGAATAACCCCTTGGAATTCGACATACCCGACTGTCATTATAGTAAATCTTGCATTAAACGATACACCGTTTTTCTCTAAACTTCTTGGTAGATGCACGAGTTTTTCTACAAACATGTGCGCGCGCGTGCGTGCGTGTGTGCGTTTGTTTGCAAGCATGCGTTAGTACATACATACGAACGTTTGCATGTTTTACATATGTATGTTTACTAGTATATGTTGAAATTTATGAACATTCTCTTGATTGTGTTTTGTAAGTATCATTTACCAACATATTAAAAATTAGAAATATACTTATTTAATATCAAATTAACAAAACATGCGAATAATAAAATATATATAGTAAATTAATATTGTTAACTATATATCAAAGGATACGGTATTAATATGTAATTGAAAATTTAAAATGCATGTTAATTTTTAAAAAAAGCCATCTCAACTGAACTTAAATAATAGTATGCACATAATAAAATATATATAATAATATATATGCAATAAAGAATATACGACTGCAGGCAATATCTAACATCGTTGAATATCAAATCGAATATCGTAAGACTCATGATCATTAATATTCGCGTTTAGTATAATCATTTTTATTGTTAGTAATAGTCCCCAGAGCTTTTCATGCTTATACGTAGGCTTTAATTATAGTTGCGTCGATAAAAACTGCTTCAAGGGTCCTTGTATATACCGTCTTTTCGTTTTGCATTCGACTAAACAAAAACGAAAATCAACGCATATTTGTTCATATTTAGATTTCCTTTTAACCGAAATAGAAACAAAATATGAAAAACTATTTGACTGTATCTTTTTTTCTTGTACAAATTATAAAACAAAACACGAAACGTATTTCCCTATTCATGTTTCGTTTCAATTTTACGACAAGCAATATTTGAAAATTGAAACGAAGTATTTGGTCCCGTTTTCCGTTCTTGGTTTGGTAAAACGAAGAACGACTGGCGCTCCGCTGCTTTTTTCGGGAGATAAGTCATGATTGATTTTTTTCGCAGTTTTCTCCCTCAGATATTATTTTTAATACATTAATGTACACAATTATTGAATAAGAACTGTTGAGTCTTAGAACATTGTTGGCTGGTATAATGGGAAAATTAATAGATCTAAAACATTAAATAATGAAACAAATATCTGCCTTTGTTTTTATAATCATTTGATTTGAGTACATGTATAACATGCATTTCGATAATCATGGCACAATAAAATATCTTTGTTCAGTGAAGCTTTTCTCTTCAATTAGTAATTAAAACAATCGAATTATTTACTACATTGCATTCATATATGTTTGACAAATGAAAAAAACACATTTTTGCTAACCATATAAATTCAATTAGTATGGTGAACAATTTCCTTGAGAGTTAAATTTTAGGAGACAATCAGGGTCTTAAACGGAACACTTCATCGCGTGCAACTAATTTACATAGTCGTGACGCATGATATTCACCTTCTAAATGTAACGTAACGTTTAAAGCCAAATTTTTTTAGCGGCGTTATAATTTCATTGGAAGGTACATATTTTAAATTAGGCTATTACTTGGTAGCTATCGGACTTTTAGCCTTTCATGTCAAATTATCTCTTAATTGCGATTATCGGTATTAATTCAACACTGACACCGCTCCAAGCCATGTACCCATCCATTCATTTCGAACGAATACATACCACGACGGGTTTTCTCATCGTATCCACATCCGGATGCCAATCAAAATAACACCTGTCATCTGTCCATTTAGTTCTTCTCGTCTAGTTTGACGTTAACATATGGTGTATGTTTGCATATCTATTTAAGAAGACACGATATTGAACTCGATGCAAAAAGAATATAAATTAATATTATCCCTAGTTATTTATCTTCGGCACTATGTGAAAAAAATGTAAGGACCTCCACCTGACCGTAATACTAAAACGAATTGGTTTATGTTAAATAAGTACTAAATTTATTTTATCACAGAAGAAAAGAACAAGAAGAGTCATAAAAGACATATTATAGCCATATCCATTCGGCTGAATTGACATGAAATACCGGTACTGTGGAAAACATTTAGCTGTCAAGATTATGAACATTTCGATTTGGAAATATACATTTAACTGCTTCGAGTCATTGTGACCTTGACCTTTGACCTAGTGACCTTAAAATCAATAGGGTCATCTGCCAGTCATGATCAATGTACCTATGAAGTTTCATTATCCTAGGCCTAAGCGTTCTTGAGTTATCATCCGGAAACCATTTGGTGGACGGACCGACCGACAGACATGTGCAAAACAATATTCCCACTCTTCTTCGAAGGGGGCATAAAAATAAACAAGAGCACCGCATAACGGGTGCCACACTCGGCTGCGGGTGCAGTTTTGAATACATGAAAGCTTGTCAGATTTTTTTTAAATTGATCAAGGTGCAGCTACTAACTATATAGTTCAAACTTTTATTAATATGCGCTTCAACATTTTTTTTATATTTCGATGAACACTGCGACGCTTGCCATGCAAATTGTGTGACGTCATACAGGTCAGAACGAATTTCGCGCTTTTTGAGAACATAAGATTAACATGAGTAGTTTACTTGTAACTGTTCATTGTGTTTTCGTCATTTAAAACTAATAATCGGATACGCATTTCCAAGTCTGGAATAACTTGGGCATTTTAAATAAAATTAAATGATTTGTTTAGGTAAGAACACTTAAACGGAATGATTTACATGCGGAACGCATTAGTTGTGAAGAACAAGCATTAACTAGCTATTACTGACTATTACTGCCTTGATCCACATAGTATTGTTACTACTAACATTTGATCATAATTCGATGATGCTTATTTAAACAAGAGCACCGCCTTGCTAGTGCAGACCGCTCATCTATTTTTCTTTTTAAAGGTGAAGTGACCTATCTCAATTTCAATCACAAAGGAGGGAGGGGTGGAGTGGAGAGGGGTGTATAGTGTGGGGTGTGGTCATTTATTACATTATCTTCCAAAAATGAAAACAAAAATGCAATTTTTTAAATTTTTTTCGGGGGGGGGGGGGGGGGGGGATTCTTGGGTGGGATGGTGTGACGGTATTTCAAAAATAAAATGATAAAAATAAATATTTGTGTTTTTTAACCATGTTTCAAAAATGTGGTGGTCATTTATTAGATGATCTTTAAAAAAAAATTGGGGGGGTGGGGGGGGGGATTCGGGGTCGGGGGGCGTGGGGAATGGTTTGGGTGGAGTCCATTGTGGTATGTAAGGTAAGAGTTTTTTTGTCAAAGTATCACTCAAATATAATCATAAATAAAGAAGTAATGCCAATTTTAGCAAAATTTAAAAATTTGACCACGAGAGTCAAGGTCATTCAAAGGTCGAGGTAAAATTCAACTTGCCAGGTACAGTACCCTCATGAAAGCATGAAAGTATTTGATCTTTGAAAGCAATGAGGTTTTGGGGATTCCGATAATGACGTCACGTTTGCGCATGCTCAAATTTTGGCCGTCAAAACTGCGGCCATTCTGCTATTGTTTGCATGTGATGAACCGCATCGTGATAAGGTTACAATCTTATTCGCGACCCTTTTGAAGAACAAAAAATACTCAGAACTTGAAATTATTTCAGATTAAATTGAATCCAATGAACGAACACAAATAAGGACGAAAACAAACAACAAATTGATTGAATTTATGTAATCAACATATAGAAACTGATTTTAACCTATTTGTCTGTAAAAACTTACCTTGTTACAGATTAAATAAATCCTCTTGATAAATGTAAATGCTTTTATTTAATTGTTCACACCAGTTTTGACACTCTTTGTTTCAGCATTTTTAACCCAGTGTTTAATTGCCCCTTTGTTTATCAAAAACCGATTATCTCGATATGATCGGATACTGTCCAGACAATTACTAAGAAAACAGTTTAATAAACCCAGGGACCTATACTTGTATGACTCTGTATGGGGTCTCTGCATAAACCACATGTGTCTGGTCATTAAACACAATTTATGATACCTCCATGTCATCTCTTAGCATATTCAGTAAAAAACTTAACAGTTGCTTTACCAAAATATTTGAACATATTTAAAAAATAGACATTTGTCCGAAATGGATTAACAGCTAGGAACTATTAACTATATATATTAGCCAGTTTAAACATAACAATAAAGTGTTTAATAACTATACATTTAAAATATTTTACAAATTTATTGCTACACAATTAACGTATTTAACGGGTACCTGCAAATGTAAACTCTGCTATAATGTGTAAAGATCGTGCGTTACTGCAGCAGTGTTCATCATGAAAACAAGCAATCGCGTTTGGTCATTATATACGGATATAAAATACTTGCGGAAAATAAATTAAATGTGTAGATTTATGGTATCATAAAATGCTAGATTTGTATCGCTCATTATCACTAGAGAAGAGTTTTCAATATACATGTACATGCAAAGACAGTTCAATTTGCAAAATATGCAGGTGTTTTTTTCAATTGGAATGCTTAAATTATGAATTTTTTCATTCAATGTAAACGAAACGAAAATCATTCAATGTAAAAGAAAATTAAAACTGCATTTCAAAATTGAAATTTATTGAGCTATTTAAGGGCTTTGTTTTATGACTGATTCAATACACCCCTTACACTTAATTTCAATCTCTGATGAAAAATAACACTATCGCGTCCACACCACTTATAATAATATTCAAATTATTATATGTTTTATAATTTTTGAAATATCATTAATTAAAGTCTTACTTAAAAAAGAATACGGGTATTTATAGTTTTGTTTTGTGAAATTGTAAGTATTAAGTCTTCCGACGACCTTTACTCTGATACAATATAATAGGCCGCGATCGAGAAGTTGACGGCCAATCTATTTTTAGTAACGGAAAACCCCTCTTGTGAAGTCACACAAAAACCTCCTATAGCCTCGATACTTTTGAAGCGAAGTGGATCTAAACTCAAAATGTAACCATATATTAAAAGTTACCAAGTCAAAAAAGGGCCATAATTCTGTAAAATGACAACCAGAGTTATGCAACTTGTCCTTTACTTTTTTATATCGCCACATTGGTGCACAAAGTTCTATGTACCTTCTTATTTTAATGTCACATGGTATTTGTTTGCACCAATTTCAATGTCACATGGTACCTTTTTTGCACCCATGGGCAATATTATGCTATAGTGTATTTTATGTTTTCCTGAAGTTTATAGCAAAACAAACAAAGTTGACAGTTTTGATAATATCAAACAATAATTTTAAATTATGGAGCCACCAATTGTTTTTTTCTTGTCGCCTGTGAATTATAATTAATTATAATTAAAGTATCTTCTTTGTAAAGAAATTAAAAGGCAAAAGAAACTGATGAAAGAGTTTCATCATGACAAATTCAAAAGGAGAAATTTAACATAAACTTGTATTTGCATAATTTTACAAGCATTTGTGTAAACAGTGAACATTTATATTCTTTTCATTTATGTGACAAACATGAAACATCAAACATGTAAAGCTAACTGAAGCAACTTGTGATATAGAGATTTTAGTAAATATTTTAAAATTCTTTGCACAATATAGAGAATGTTTGATCACAAATTAATAATATGCATATGCATTTTCTTTTCTTTTGAAAGATTTTTACATGTACTTTAATATTTATGCCTAGTGGACTCTCTCATCCTTCTAAATTGGATCAATATATTTCCAAAATTAGGGATGTCTAGAATATTTATTTTTACATTTAGAATATTTCTTACAGAAATTCCTTAAAGCAAACAGCGCAGACCCTGGTGAGACCCCGCATCATGCGGCTTCTCATCTGGGTCTACGATGTTTGCCATGGCCTTTTTCTAGACGCTAGGCATAAATGGGTTAACAGAGTTCAAAAACAAGGGGGCCTAAAAGGCCCAAAGTCGCTCATCTGAGATTACAAGATATTATTGGGACAAATCTTCAGGCCAAGTTTCATGAAGATCGGAAAATATATGTGGCCTCTAGACTGTTACCGGGTAACAAGGTTTTACTATAGCCATATAAGGAAAAATGCCCCACCCCCTGGCAGCCATGTTTTTCAACCAGCCGGCAAAATTTCTAAACTCGTCCAAGATATTATTGGGATGAATCATCTGACCAAGTTCCATTAAGATTGGACAGTAAATGTGGCCTCTAGAGTGTTAACAAGATTTTACTATAACCATATTAGGAAAAATGCCCCGCCCCTTGGCAGCAATGTTTTTCAAGCAAACTTAACCACTTTCGAACTCAACCAAGATATCATTGAGACCAATCTTTAGACCAAATTTCATGAAAGTTGGACAATAAAAGGGGGCCTCTAGAGTGTTAACAAGGCAAATGTTGACACCGCACAACAGACGACGGACAAAAGGCGATCACAAAAGGTCACCGGGTGAGCTAAAAATCAAGAGAATATCAAGTCATCAGAAATTAATACATAGAATCTAATTAACATCAGCATACCAGTATACAAAACACATATATTTTATAGGGATCAATGTAATAATACATCTAAACAGGTGACTTATTTCACAGAAAAACAACAAGAAACATGAACATGCAAAGAAAACTAAATTTATTGCAAGCCTCACTTTATTGATAAGAGATCAAATAACATATAATACACCTATGCATGTTTTGCAACAGTAAACGTGTGTAATGCGTACTTGAACTTTTTTTCTAAACAAGCACATTTATATGTATAGTTACATTTAAAACAACTGTAATGATAATTTGCCTGAATGAGGTAACAAGAGCACCGCTTAACGGGTGCCATGCTCGGCTGCGAAAGCTTGTAAGATTTTATTTTTTTATGAGGTCACAGTGACCTTGACCTTTGACTTAGTGACCCAAAATGGGTGTGGTGTGTAGAACTCATCAAGGCGCATCTACATATGAAGTTTCAAAGTTGTAGGTGGAAGCACTTTGATTTTAGAGCCAATGTTAAGGTTTTAGCACTACGCCTACGGCGGACGAGCAGGCTATGATAATAGCTCGGGTTTTCTCCCAAAACAGCCTCGCTAACAAAATTACATTGAACACCACGTGTTATTTTGATGGTTAGTGTTGTTCAAATAAGAACATATAATTGTTGTCTAATGAATAACAAATTTAATTCAAATGTAGTTGGTAACTTGCAATTGCACTATGAAAATAATTGATTCAAACAAGAAGTGGTCTAATAACAAGTGCTACACATTCTTGTGCAGGATAATTACTCAACAACCCAATGACAAAAAATTTCCTTAAATGCCTGAACAACTAACATTTGTTGTACACTAATTCACTTATTAAGCTTTACTAAAATGAGAGTGTGGCTGCTGGATTGTTATTGAAGTCATGCACAACCGCTCACTTCTTCCTCAGAGAGTATCCTGCAACAACAAGCAACACAAAGTGAACAGGGTTATGTTAGTTTTTAGTTCTACCTATTATTTTTGCATCGATGGAACATACTTTCGGCATAAATTGGATTTTCATCAAGAAGAGACTAACTATCAACAAAAACTTCTATAAAAGCAGAAAGTGCCAACCCTATTTAGCTGGTGCAAACTACACAGGCTAATCTGAGATAACATTCTACTGAAATACGTAAATCCCAGTTTTCCCAGAATGCAGCTAAATTAACCCTTTGCATGCTGGGAAATTTGTCGTCTGCTAAAATGTTGTCTGCTTAATTTTAAAAATTAGCATTTTTTTTCGATTTTTTTCAAAGAATACTATCAGAATAGCAAACAGTTTGGATCCTGATGAGACGCCACGTTCTGTGGCGTCTCATCTGGATCCAAACTGTTTGCAAAGGCCTTCAAAATTCGGTTCCAGCACTGAAAGGGTTAACTGTCAACCTACTTGTGGTAGTACTCTCAGTAGACTGGTTCAGGCTAGATGATCCTGCAGGAGTGGACAGTCTGCAAATATGATGCACATTATTAAATTGCACAGTCTCTAATGTGTGAACAATACTTTCAAATATGCAAAAATTGATAAGTGGGTACTTCTCTGTGGTTTATGAAACATTAACATTATATCAAGGGCAGATAACTCTTCAATGATTTACAATACTTAGAAGCTTCAGTTCAACATTGTGGGCCAATGCCAATGTTATGCATATCCACACGTTTGAATCAACCTTAATATATTGATGCATATCAAAAAGTTTCTTTCCCTGTTCTTAATAAATCTTGATTGGCACTTGTGCACCTGCCATTTCCAAGTAATTTTGTTCATTGTTTTTCCCACAAATGAACTCCCAAATTTGGAGGGCTGATCTATTTTAATCATATTTTTTTAATTATATCATTTAACATATCCTTAGAACTGCCTGAGCATTTCTCACATACCATCACATAAATACACGTATGAATACTTTGAATGTTATTCTAGTTTGATTTATGCTTAAGATGAAAATAAAGGATACCTTTTTATAGTGGTCTTTGATTCTTGAACCTGAAAAGCACAAACAGCTTCTGTTAAAAACGTCATATGATAATAGAAACAGCATGGATAAAAACATGAAAATTGAGAGTAAAAACAGCATGGGTTAGAAGTGGCATTTGAGATGAACTTTGAAACACCATTTGAGAGGAACTTTTGGAACACCATCAATTGAAAGTGGCATTTTAAAGGAACTTTTGAAACACCATCGATTGAAAGTGGCATTTTGAGAGGAACGTTTGGAACACCATTGCTTGAAAGTAGCATTTTAGAGGAACTTTTGGAACACCATCGATTGAAAGTGGCATTTTAGAGGAACGTTTGGAACACCATCGATTGAAAGTGGCATTTTAGAGGAACTTTTGAAACACCATTTGTTAAATTGGCCTTTGAGAGGAACTTTTGAAACACCATTGGTTAAAAGTGGCATCTGAGGGAAACTCTTGAACAGCAATTTAAGGTGTTTTCTATAATTTATTTAAGTCTATTTTTTTAGAACACTGGACATCTGTAATACATAATTTTGATCTATTACAACTAACACATTGAGGAACTAACAGTTGCTGTTTCAGAAAAAGTTCACTTTTTATCTGGAATATTCACCAAGTGCAAAACAAATTCAGAGCATTTTTTACCAAACCGTTTCTGTTCAGACAAAATCAAGTTGTATAACCACTCTGGATCAGCAGACGATTTATTTCATAAATCAATCTCTGGGTTAATGGTCGCCATCTTTTGAACTACTTTCAAAAGTACAACAACAACAATAACAGTAGGAGACAATTTTAAATGCGAAAAGTTCAAAAATTGAGTACATGTGTCACGGTTGTTGAGTGGAGTAGTGTTATTTTCAACTGTGTACGAAGCATTTGAACTGGTAGTGGAATAACCGAATTGTTGGTGGAAATGGAATTTATAAATATCATATATCTAGTAACTCATCATCGTGTAGAATTATCATCAGCATCATTTCTGTGGAACATTGCAATATTCATAATACAAGTGTTTCATAGCTATGGTGCTTTTGACATAGTTCACTAACCATCAAGACTGAAATGATTCATGCACACAGGTAAAGTAAATAATTGAATTTGTGCAGAATGTTTATTTTTTACAAATTATTATTTTATTTGACCAATTTATTTTAGATAGATTGCACTGAAACTCAAAGTCTAAAGCTTAGTAAGACACTTAAGCCAGTTTTCTGAGAAGAAACAATACTTGTTCAGAGTATAGCAGGCTCATGCGGCCTCTGGTTTATTTATTTTGCCTCGGCCTTTAACCTGGGTCGCTTTGATTTCAGGTGTTTAGCCCCCATATCAAAAAGGCTCTCGACCCTATATGTAGTTATTCATATTGTTTAAAGATTTTGAGAACCCTCACTCGGTGCCAGTGGGGATAAAACAGGGACCTTCTTATAGCTAGATGAATGCATCAAATATGCCAGCAACACTTTATAATCAATAACTTTATAATTGATGATTCTGTTCTTTTAACTACATGTTTGTACATTACTAACTTACCAAAACAATGTGAAACACATTTTTATGCCCCCAAAGGAGGGCATATAGTGATCACACTGTCCGTCTGTCTATCCGTCACACTTGGCATTTAGGTTTCGAAAAAATGCTCATAACTTCTATGTCGCTTCAGATGTAACATTCATATTTGATATGCAAATGTATATGGACAAGGCCTTTCCATACACACACAAATTTTGACCCCTTTGACCTTGAACTTAGGGTCAGAGTTTAGGTTTTGAAAAATGCTCATAACTTCTATTAAAGCGTTTATCGGGGGCGTGTGTCATCCTACGGAGACAGCTCTTGTTTTTGCTACTGTCCTTTGCACAAACCATGATATATCTGCATATATGCATCCAACCAAATCAGTAAATCTATTTGTCACTTAATTACAGTAAACTTATTGCATGTTAACTTTTCAACAATATATATATATATATATATATATATATATATATATATATATATATATATATATATAATATATATAACAGATCTTGAAAAAAACACACATCAAACTTCAAATTGTTTTAGTAAATTATAGGCTTTAATTGGTATTGTGACATTGACACCACTCATGCATGCGACTATACAATTATACAACTATGGGACACATTATTTATGAGAAATTCCAATACATCAACATATCGACTCAGATTTAAAGCAGATAATCTGGTGCTTTTTTGCTGCCATTTTTACTATTACACATTTTTTCATTTTATGTTATGATGCATTGATCTTGTTTCTAAATTAACCAAGCAATCATGTTAAACTTTTGAAGAAAGATGTTGTCTGATAAATATAGAAAATATAATCACTACAAAGTGAACAAAATTCAGTTGAATACTGTGACCAACGAAGATTTGCCAAAGAGCAATTCAGATCATTATTTAAATTAAATACAAGTAATATGAAAGTCTGCCTATTGGATCCCAGTTAAGACTTATTTGTCAAATCTTCACATTAATTTTCCCTTAGCCATTAAATTTCCGCTTATATCTTGCTTATTTTGTGAAAACTATAAAAATATTCTTGTCCTTAACTCTAGGACATAGGGCTACCACATTTTGTATGTAGTGAGATATAGTAGTCCTCTACAAAGTTTGCTCAAATTATGCCCCTGGGGTTAAATTTGACCCAGCCCAGAAGGTCACAAAAGTGTACATGTGCTTAAATAGGGCCTATATTTAAGTATTTGCACATGCAGAGAAATTTGTTTCAGCCTTTTTTTTCAGCAGTGGAGCGATACAGGGCCATCATAGCCCTCTTGTTTAAATACTCAAAAAATAAAACCGTGTTCATGCTTGCATGAACACAGTTTATAAATGCTGTCAGAATTATAAAATATGCAATTACTATAAATACAAATGCCAGGGAAAAGTGCTTTTTGTACTAAAAAATTCGAATGAATATTACAATAATACATTCTGAATACTTTAGTATGTAATTAACAGTTTTGTCTGAGAAAATCACTAAATTTTATATATTTATTAAAATTTACACAAATCATATTTCAAAAACACATAATTACTTCAAATCCTTTCACACAATACTGAAAAAAATGCACAGTTTCTGATTGTTATTGATTCTTTATCAATTTATACATGTACCATTTTTTAATCTTGATGCATCCTCAATTGTATTATGCACATCTTAATCTGTTTTAACAATTATAATATAAAGATTAAAGCTGACTCAGTAAAATAATAATCCATGATTTCTGCAGTACTTGCAGACAAACTAGGAATACTGCTGTGATATTATCTATCTATCTAATGGGATATTAATTTGGCTTCAATAGAAAAAAATCAAAGCATACACATGTATATAATGTGTATGTATATATTAGTTAAACTTAAATTGATTGACCATCAATAAAAAGATATATTAATATATATATATATATATATATATATATATATATATATATATATATATATATATATATATATATATATATATATATATCCTTGTAAAACTAAAAATTAAATATGTATGTTTCTATTACATCATTTAGGACTTTTATTTTCAGACAAAGTAGAGTGAAGCTTAAAACAGTATCCAATTGTAACAGTCAATTTTGGGAAAATCAACCTTATAATTATTTTCTGTGTTGGTCAATGTCATAATTGGTATAAAATGTATATTGAACTGGAAGTTTTCTTTATTTTAAATGATAACATTTGCTTGGTCAGCCATAATTGTCACAATCAAGTGGTCTTTTTACACTGTAGTTTTCTCACTGACTATGGGTTTGTTCTGAGAATGAGCATCACAAAGTATCGTTGGGGAGATGAGTTGTCAATTTTATGTAAAAAGTCTTTCATAATTCAGTATACCTGTAAAAAGTGAATTTGTAACTAATAAGCACATAATATACACAATTAAAATTGTATGCATTTAGATTTATTTAGTACTGCACATTAATCATTTTCCAAAATTATGTAGCAACATTATATTATATAATGCTGCAATACTAAAGTAATTTACTAATTAAAGGTCTCTGATGTGTAATGGATGTGGTGCCCTCTAATGATCTGGAGGTCACTGGTTTGATCCCCAGTGTGGGAGCCTTAATAAGAAATCTCCAAGAGACACCCAAGTACTGGTTCTAGGCCCAGGAAACGAACTCAAGAGCATTTCACATACATGTATGTAGTTAGTACTTTAAATTTAATCGAACTAAAATTGGATAAAAATTAAAAACTGAAACCCTTATTAATACATTTAATTTTGAATCAAGCAAATGTGGAAATTCATTAAAAATAATGAAAAAAAAAATAAAATTCTACTTTAAAGTAATCATGATAATTTAGATTATTTTCAGAATATTTAATGATGATAATGATACAATTATATATTACCTAAATGATAAAAATAAAACATGTAATGTTAATTTATCAAAAAAACGTTTTAATTTTATCAATATCATGGTAATTACAACTAGATACAGGCAATTAGATCAGAAACGTGCATTAATTATATTAATGATCAACCCAGACATTTGTAGTGATTATATGGTCACTATTTTGATTTACGTTCTATACATGACCTGTCATAAAAGGTATTTTTTAGCCAGTACTACAATCGGCAATGATAGTCTGTATTGCATACATATTCCACCGTCTATTATCGATTCGCTTCCTCAAACTGAACAAATATTTAATGTTTACATCGCGAAACGTAATGCATCTAGTTTCACTTTCGGTTTGGTTGGTTTTGTAAACACCGTAATTTCATCTTAAAAATTGGATGATAGGGTGATTAAATAATAATGGAAAAGTAAATCCCTTGGATAATAGGTCAAAATGCAACACAAATGAACGTTAATAGTGCTCTTAATATCAAAGTTTCGGTAAAAAGCTTGGCGCTAGTTCAACGCGCATCGTATACAGCCTCATAACAATAGACTGACAACCTTTTGGGTAGTAAAGTAGTAATACAAGGCAATATGGCGACCGTTAGCCACGAGGCCTATCTTACGGAGGAATCCGAGATAGCCGATGTATCACGATTGGTTGTATAACCTAACAATACAAGAATCTGCATTTGACAAATGCATGCCACTAAATGTTGCTATAGCCAATTTCTATTATATGTCAAATACAGGGAAGTTCATAGAATAATAGGTTATGGTTATATCAACCATTGAATTAACAGATATCCATAAAACCGTTAAAAAATATACTATTGTAATATTTCCAAACTTCAAAATGAGCAAGTTAGAAGTGACGCTGAATGATAAATGTGTATTGGTAATAAGCAACAACTGAGTTATTATGCACGGTTTGTTGCATGCACTAAAATACAAAACAAAAAACCAGGGCAATGTCAAAGTGTTGTAGGAGGAAATTGTTGGGTGTGGAATAGTATTTAGCAACACATGTTCAAGCGCCAAAGCCTAAGGGATTGGTGTTTGTGTAATGTAGAACTTTAACTTCAACTGCACCTATCATGGACAGAAAGATGGATGGAAAGACAGGACAATTACTTTTTGCCTCCTCTATCAAGAGGCATAAACAAGAGTGTCCAAAGTCCTTCACCTCAGACATGTAGGTTAAACAAATTTTCTTTAATAACATTCATTTTAATTATTAAATACTTACCTGCTATCCCTAGCTATACCTTTCTATTGAGTTAGCTTCTCCAGCAATCATCAAGTGCCAGAATTCGGCCACCTCTCTAACTGAAAACAGATCAGGTTAAACATAGTACAATGTAACCTAACCGGAAATCAAGAACCGTAACTCATCTAACTTTTCATGCAATTATGAAAATATTAAACAATGAGCGGGGTGGGAGATGGGACTTTCCGATAGCAGGTAAGTATTTAATAATTAAAATGAATTTATTTTAAGAAAATTAGTTTTAATGTCATAAATACATACCTGCTATCCCTAGCTGATTTTGTAGCTGTGGCGGGAGGTTCTGGTTTTATTTTCCCATCACAGCAAAAACCCATATTAAGGTTTTTCAGCCAGAGATAGTAGATATGTCCTCAGATAATCTTCGTTAGTACAGTATTGTACTTTAGTTTCTGGATAGCGCCAGCACATTTACGCTATGGAAGAAACTACTGTTTGAGCAACCACAAGCGAACCCAACATATATAAATTGTCTTGTTGACACTCAAGAGAACGAAGATAGAAAGAGGAAAAGGTGGTCGGATTCCTCCAGAAAGCAGCTTATAGCATTTCAGAGAGAGGAAAATTATTAATATATGCCCACGAAGCCAAAGCTCTTAATTCATGCGGTCTAATCTTAAACATGGATAAAGCCCTAGATGAGAGAGATGAATAAGCTTTCTTAATAGTTGAGGCTACCCAACGAGAAATAGATGCCGCAGACATATCCCCCCCCTTTTAACGGAATGAAAAGTCTTTGCAGAACCTCGAATAGACTTTACTCTTTTAAGATAGAATTTCAGTGCCCTGACCGGGCAAAGAAGTCTATCATCATCTTCATGTCCACAAGTATTAGAAAGACTTGGAACTTTGAAGGGTTTAGTAGCCATATAGGGGAATTGATTTTTTAGCAAGCAATCCTGGCTGACATAACAACATTACAGATCCATCTATGGAATCAAAATGAAGATGACCATCCTCGATAGAAAGATCATGAGTTTCACTTCTCCTTTTGGCTGAAGCCATAGTAAGAAGGAAAACGGTCTTCCAAGTTAGGAACTGTAAAGAAGCTTGATCTAGAGGTTCATATGGAGCCCTAGTAAGAGAATCAATAACACAAGCCAAATCCCATTTAGGCGCCAGTGTACGAGAAACAGGACGTTTAAGTTCCATTGATCGAATCAGTTCAGAAATCGCTGGATCAGCACAGACTTGTGATGATTAAGTAAAAGCCAATGTATGCGAAATCATAGATCTATATCCTTTGATGGAGCTAAGAGAAAGTTTCTTATCATCAAAAAGATCGATGAGAAAATCCGTTATGCGTCTAGCAGAGGGATTGAGGGGATCAATTTTCCCTCGAATACACCAATTAGAGAAGAGTTTCCATCGAGCATCATAGACTGCTCTGGTGGATTTTATCCTTGCAGAAGCTAAGAGGTTTGAAGCCCTGACAGAAAAACGTTTCTTCTGCAGAGATTGCCTGATAACGGCCAGACGTGTAAGTGGAACATTGCTGATCCCAATGAAGTCTGCCTCATTGAGACAGAAGATCTGATCTGTGAGTAAGTGTCATGGGATAATCGTACAGGAGACTGAGAAGATCTTGAACTACGATCTCCTGGGCCACCAAGGGGCGATCAGGAGTATGCTACACAAACTCACCCTGATTTTCGCCAATATTTGGGAAATCAGAATGGGTGGGGTATAAGCGTAAGCGTCCAGTTGGTACCAATCGAACGAAAGCCCGTCTACTGCCCACGCTGCTGGATCCTAAACCGGACTCACATACAGAGGAAGTCTGTGATTGTGTCTGGTTGCAAATAGGTCGACTAGAGGATAACCGAACATGAGAAAAATCTGATTGATCACTTCCTGATGAAGTGTCCACTCCGATGGAAGTAATTGTTGTTTGCGAGAAAACGCATCTGCCAGGGCGTTGAGACGACCTGGAATATATTTGGCCAGAAGAAAATTGTTGAGCGTCTTGCAAATAACAAGTAATTCCTTGGTTTCGAGATACAGGGAGTGAAAATGTGTTCCCCACTGTGCCTGAATGTAAGTCACAACTGATGTGTTGTCTGTTGACACCATCACACAAGAGCCTCAAAGATGTGACTGGAAATGAGATACAGCTAGAAATACCGCTCGCATTTCTAGATTGTTGATATGCAGATGTGACTCCTGATGAGACCACAACCCCGAAACTGTCAGACTGAGTGGTTCCAGATGATGCACCCCACCCTTCCTTGCTCGCGTCCGTCATAAAATACAAAGACCGTTGCAGAGGAAGAAGGGGCACTCCTGCCAAGAGAGTATCCTCGTCTACCCACCACTGAAGATGTGGTATTAACTCCGGAAGACTAGGAATCTGCAATAACATATTGTCTGGAGACCATTTCCAACAATCTGAGAGGTAATGCTGAAGAGAACGAAGGAACAGACGTCCTAATTGCATAAAGTCTGCTACTGAGCTCAGGTTACCGTTGAGAGATAGGAACTCTTAAGCTATTATATGAGATTGGGACAAAACCCAATTGACCTTCACCAGAAGGTCTGATATACGTTGACGAGACACTCATTCCCACAAAAGTGAAATCTTGAGATGGAATGAGGTCTGATTTGTCTGCATTTAAAAGGAGCCCTAATGATAGCAGTTCCTTCCAAGTAAATTCCAGATGTTGCAGAAGCAATTGACAATCGAGCTGGTGTAACAGCCAGTCGTCAAAGTACTGAAGAAGCAGAAAACCGTGATATCGGAGATGTGCTCCTACTGCAGCCATTAGCTTAGTAAAGACTAGAGGGGCTGTTGTCAACCCAAAAGGCATCGCTCGGAACTGGTATACCTGGCCTCGAAATGCAATACGAAGGTACTTCCGGTAGTTGGGATGTTGGGATGTATAGGAACATGGAAGTATGCATCTTCCAGATCCAAGGACACCCCCCAGTGAAGAGGTTTGATGGAATTCCTTATGAAGGAAGGAGTCTCCATCTTGAAAGTTGGTTTGAGTAGATATGTGTTGAAAACTTTTAAGTCTATTACTGGTCTCCAGAAACCATTTTTGTTACCCTTTCTACCGCCTGTTTTTCCAAGAGACCGAGAATCGACTCTGTGGATGCGGAGATACCAGCTCTACAGGGACGCGAGAAAGTGGAGGTCTGTTTTCGAATGGAAAAGTCAGGCCTTCTGTAACTAGCGAATGAACCCAAGCGTCCAAAGTTATACGAAGCCAACGATTTGAAAAATGAAGAAGTCTGGCCCCGACTTGTATTTCCGGCATCGGAGGAGAAGGTGGTAGAAAGGGTAAGTACCTAGGGCTGATAAGCAGGCGGTCGACCCTTGCCGGTTAAAGGTCTGGAATAACTCTTATCCGGCTGAGACTTGTTCTTCCTACCAGGTTTCTTAACAGAAGATTTCTGAGAAACAGAAGGTCTGTTAAATGAAGACTGTTTGTTAGTAACTGACCGAGGATTCAAGGAAGGCCTTTTAGAGAAAAGGTTATTCCTCTTATCCTTCTTAACTACTGGATTTGTCATTGGTCTAGAAGCAGGTCGCTAAAAGGCCCCTTCGCGTTGTCCAGAGTTGTTTCTAGCTAAAGAAGCATGAAGTTGATCATCTTTGTCCGCTGAAATTGCTTCTTGTATCCTTCCACCGAAAAGAAATCCTGATGAGAGGTGCCGTTCTGAGAGCATTCATACCCGGTTCTAATAGAAAATCTTTAGGTTAAGAAGAAAGGATACGATCTCTACAAATCCTTAGCATATCCGACATTGAAGAGGCAGCATTATGTGAAAGAGACAATGTCGTTCGTGAAAGATAAATTAACAAATCACGAAGTTCTTCAGGAACCGAGTCTGACCAATCACACACCAACTGCAAAAAAGTTGCTAGCATGAGATCTATCTGGTTGGTAAGACCTAGAGATCTGCTTTCTCTCACTTCCTAATGTTCCAACATTGAATAAGGAACAGAAACAGACGTTGAAGTAGGCATATTAAGCAACAGCTTATTGATGTCAGGATCCTAAACCGGCAATTTAGCAAAATCCAATTCGGAGGTTGGATCTGGTACAGAAGGCTTGTAGCTTCTAGTACGTTCATTATGCTTAGGATCAGATAAATAGGCACCTTCCACAGTTCTCCTCGTTTTGGAATGGTCTTATTAGCTGATTCCAACGACTGAAAAACTGATAATACAGTAGAACCAATAGGAAGGCGTGTATCAAGGCGAGACGTAGCCTTAGAAAGCCGGTTGGGATCAAATGTACGAACTAATTTTTCCGTGATAGAGATCGTCGAATTAGTAGACATCTCCGCAGGTCTTGGGCAATAATCATCACCAAGAGTTTGAAATATCAGTTCATAGATCTGATTAATTGATGACAAATATTGATCAGTGTCATCATTGGGATCATCATTGGGAAATACGCCATATTTGCTATCAGAATATGTGGAGTTTTTTCAACGGGAAGAGATGCAAATGGTTTGGTGTTTTCAATTTCTATTCAATTAACCGATTATTCGATTATCCGATAATCAATTAAGTGGAATCTACTGTATATATATAAGGACCAATTTTTTTTTCAAGTACCTGTGTTTTTTTCGAAAGGGGAGGCGGGGCATAATGAAAACTGCCCCCCTCCCAGCAGCCATGTTATTCAACTGACCGGAACCATTTGTGAACTCAACTCTCGTATCAAGGAAACAAATGTTCTGAGTATATTTCATGAAAATTGGGCCAAAAATGTGACTTTTACTGTGTTCACATATAGAGAAAAATGCCCCGCCCACTGGCGGCCATGTTTTTTCACCGATTCCAGACCATTTTCAAACTCTTCCGAGATATCAATATAACCAATGTTTTGACCAACTTTTATGATGATTTGGCAAAAATTGTGACTTCTAGAGTGTTTACAAGGTTTCTCTATAGCCAAATAGGGAAAACTACCACTATATACATATAGAGAAAAATGCCCCGCCCCCTGGCAGCCATGTTTTTTCACCGATCTCGACCATTTTCGAACTCGTCCGAGACATCAATTGAACCAATTTTTTGACCAATTTTCATGATAATTGGGAAAAAATTGTGACTTCTAGAGTGTTTACAAGGTTTCTCCATAGCCAAATAAGGAAAACTGCCCCGCCCACTGGCGGCCATGTTTTTTAACGGATGAGAACCACTTTTAAACTCAACCAAGATATCATTAAGACAAACATTTTGACAAAGTTACATGAATATTGGGCATGAAATGTGACTTCTACAGTGTTTACAAGGTTTTTCTTTTTTTTGACCTAATGACCTAGTTTTTGACCCTGCACAACCCAGTTTCGAACTCGGCCGAGATTTTATTCGGACAAAGCTTCTGACCAAGTTTCATGAAGATGGGACAAGAAATGTGGCCTATAGAGTGTTTACGAGCAAATGTTTACGGACGGACATACGACAGACAAAGACCAGTCACAAAAGAAAAAAAAAACTATGTAAGAGAACAGTTAAATTGAACAAAATAATTGAAATAAACAGTAAAGCAAAGCAGAAATACTGTACAATAAAGTCAATACTTGTTGAAAAAAAAGGCAACGAAATGCTCAATTCATGAGCACATGTAAAAACCCGGCAAAGTGTCGAAAATCAATTAAATAATAACAAAATGAAGCAGAAACGATAAATTATCTAATTCATCAATTTCAAACCCATATACCACGCAGAATATAATTAAAACAACAAAATTTCAGAGCCGATGAAAAATGGCAAACTGCACGGCATTCTCCAGAAGTAAGATGAGTTACGGTTCTTGATTTCCGGTTAGGTTACATTGTACTATGTTTAACCTGATCTGTTATCAGTTAGATAGGTGGCCGAAATCCGGCACTTGAAGATTTCCGCAGAAGCTAACCCAATTGAAAGGTACAGCTATGGATAGCAGGTATGTATTCATGATATTAAAACTTATGTTGATTTTTTTGGTTAAGGAGATTTTTGTTGCTGATGTTTTTAATGTTAGTTTTAGCTCCAGTGACCCACATATGCAATAGTCAGGAACGATTTTGCAGAACTTTAATAAACAAGAGATGTCAGAAACACAATGCCCCCTATTGCCCCTAGTTTAAATAAATTTTTAATATATCATTTAGCAGGTTTAGAAGTTATCTCCCTTTTAAAGCTTATTACTTCCCTTGGATTGTATTTTTTGACCTTAAAGGATGACCATGACCTTTCACCACTCAAAATATGCAGCTTTATTAGATACACATGCATGCCAAATATCAAAATGCTATCTTCAATATTCAAAAAGTTATGACAAAACATTAACGAAGGTTAAAGTTTTAGGAAAGAAAAATACAATGATCTTTGACCTTGAAGGATGACCTTGACCTTGACTTTTATACACTCCAAATGTGCAGCTCTATGATATACACATGCATGCCAAATATGAAGTTGCTATCTTCAATATTGCAAAAGTTATCAAACTTAAACCAAGGTTTAAGTTTTGGGACAGAATGACAGACAGGCCAAAAACAATATACCCCCGATCATTCAATCCGGGGGCATAAAAAAGATCATTTTTGTGAAGTTTCATTTAAATCTTCCATTCACTTTAGGAGAAGTGGTAAGAAAAAAAACATTGATTTCATCACTCACTGACAGACGACACGTTATTGTGAAAGCTCACCATGAGCACTTTGTGCTTAGGCGAGCTCAAAATGTGTAGATTAGTTTTAATATTAATAATCTTGAGATTATAAAAAATACATGAATGAGAAAATATTTATGAAAGAGGGCTGTATACAAAAAGCTTCATCTAATATGAAGAACAAAATACTATGCTTCTTCAGTTTACCTTATGTGACAAATATATAACAAGACTATTGTTCAGCAATATGGTACATGTATCTACCGGTGAAACTCCACCGTTTTCAGCAATATTTCTAGTCTATTTGTTGCCATAGTAACCAGAATTCTTGATGTAGGAACAAATAAAACAACGTGCATAATCTCCATACTGCAATCTATCCAGGTTTCAAGTGTCATGAACAAATATGAAGAACTTTTATTAAAGTTATCGCAGGATCCACCATTTTCAGCAATATTTCTAGTCTATTTTTGCCATAGCAACCACAATTCTTGACGGAACAAAATGAAATGAGGTGCATAATCTTGGTATCGCCATCTGTCCATGTTTCAAGTTTCATTAAAAAATATGAAGAACTTTTAAATTTATCCCAGGATCCAGAAAAGTGTGACAGACAGACTGACTAAACCGACACAAAGATCGCAAACCATAAGTCACCTCCAGTTTCATCGGTAGGGGACAATAAATACCATGTAGAGTATGTATGTATGTCTGTCTGTTTGTAATTATATATGTTTTTATGTCTATCCACTAGTTCCAGTCAAACAGTACTGACCTTTTTTGCTTTGGGGAAAGAAACTTCAGAATCTGTAGAATTTGCCTGGTCTGACATCTCTCCTGACAGTCGCCTCTTCCTTGTACCTTGGAGAGCTTCAACCTTAGTAACCATCTTCTTGGACGTGGAAGCTGACAGCTTTCTTGTTGCCGGACGCCTTTCAGGGGTGCTCATACTTGGCAGAGGTGCCACTTCATCTACAATGGTTTCTTCTGAAGGCTTTTCTTTGATGGCCGTCATTTTGGTGGGAGCCACTGACCTGCGTCTTGAGCTCACTCTTGTGCTGACTTGTCCCTCCATATCAGACTGATCGGTTGTGTCTGATTCTATCACCACAGCACTCTCAGTTTTCTTTGGAGTCATACCTCTTGATTTAGCTGGTGTTTGCTTTGTGTCACTCCTAGTGACCGGTGTCTGTCTCGCAGTTGGCACATCTGTCCTTACTTTGACTTTTCCATCTAAGTCAGACTGATCAGTTGTTTCGGATTCTATTCCTGCTGCAGTCTCAGATTTCTTTTGTGTCTTACCTCTGTACTTTGCTGGTGTAAGCTTTGTGTCAGTTCTAGCAACTGGTGTCTGTCTAGCAGTTGGTACATCTGTCCTCACTTTGACTTTTTCCTCTAAGTCAGACTGATCAGTTGTTTCAGATTCTATTTCTGCTGCAATCTCAGTTTTCTTTTGATTCTTATCTCTTAACTTAGCTTTTAGCTTTGTGTCTGTCCTAGCAAATGATGGCTGTCTAGCCGTCTGCACATCAGATTCATTATCTGATTCCTTTGCCTTTGGCCTTAAACTTCTTCGTGGCCTTTTTGGAGGGGATTCCTTTTCTTCTTCTGGAACGATCTGTTTGTGTTTACCTTCAACTTCTTTCATTTTCTCTTCATCTCCTTTTCCACGCTTTGCAACCAATTTTGTGTTTGTATCAGAAATTTTCTCTTTACCTGTTCGCTGGGATTGTAATTTTGGAGATCTTACCGGAGACATGACTTTTGAAGGAGTTATCTCAGTTTGAGGATGTTTCTGAGGACTGCCTAAATTTGTGGTTGGGGATTTCACATACTTTGACAAGTCTGGTAGGGATTCATGTTCAGAATCTGAGTCAGAAATTACTTCTGTTATTTGAATTCCTTTCAATTTCTTCTGACTGGATGGCACATATTCAACTTCCTGAACCTTGCTATTGGACTTCACTGGTGTACTCTCATGATTGGAAGTGTTTGATTTATCACTGACAATTATTTTCTTCATTACAAATTCATCTGTTTTCATTGAATCTTCATTTTTGTCACAATAAGCATTCTCCATTTCTGATATCCCTTGTGTGGTAGTATTTTCATTTAAATTGGCATCAGATTTTCTCGGCGTTTCTCTGTCAGACACCGTTTTAGGGACATCAATGTCTGACTGTCTAGGTGTTTTTCGTACAGATGTCACAGGGGAATAGCTTCCAGATGCAGAATTTTCAGAAAGATTGTTCTTAGTTTTTCTGGATGAATGTGTCTTCTCTAATACAAAATCTTCATCGCTTTCAGAAAACTTGTTTTCAGACGATTTGTTCTTCTCCTCTTTCAGAACTTCCGATCTTTGAGAAATCGAGTCAGATGTTTTTGAAGTTTTGCTGTCAGATTTGCTGGGAGTTTTGCTGTCAGATTTGTTGGGAGTTTTGCTGCAAGATTTGTTGGGAGTTTTGCTGTCAGATATGCTAGAAGTTTTGCTGTGGGATTTGTTGGGAGTTTTGCTGTCAGACTTGTTGAGAGATTTGCTGTCTGATTTGTTGGGAGTTTTGCTGTCAGACTTGTTGAGAGATTTGCTGTCTGATCTGTTGGGAGTTTTGCTTTCAGATTTATGGGGAGTTTTGTTGTCAGATTTGTTGGGAGTTTTTCTGTCAGATTTGTTGGGAGTTTTGCTGTCAGATTTATTGGGTGTTTTGCTTTCACATTTTTTGGAAATTATGACATCAGATTTTTCAGCGTCACTATCAGACTTTTTGCTATCAGATTTCTTTGGGGTTTTCCTTTCAAACTTCTTTAGAGTTTGACTTTCTGATTTCTTAATGTCCATGTTCTCAAATGTTTTACTGCCTGTTTTATTTGGTGTTTTTCTGTCAGATTTTCTTCTTGCTTCTTCATTTTCCTCATCCTCACTGACTTTTTTCGTGTCCATCACCTCATCTGTTTTCACAGATTCAATAGACTCATCAGTAAACATAGACTCCTCTTTCGATGCGCCATGCAATTCCGATTTCCGTTTTGGAGATTTCAGTTTTTCTTTTATCTCGCAAACTATTTCAAATATTTCCTCTGTAGATGCGGATCTCAGATTTGCTTCATCTTTTGGCTGACTTTCCTCTTTGCTGGGTTTTCTTCCAATCTTCTCCTCTGATTTGTTTTGTTTTGGAGACTTAAGAACTTGCATCTTCTTAGCAGAGCGAGGAGATTGAAAGACTTCATCAGTGCTATTATAGTCCTCATGAAGTTCCTGTACTGAAGACTGTACTGTAATATTTCTGTTAGTGCCCACTTGCAGTAATATTTGATTGGGTAAGGCACTTTTGCAAGGTCCTCTTCCCTTTTCATTTGCTATTGGCGTATCTTCAATGATATCATCTTCATGTTTATCCTCATATTTATCTGCCTTATCTAATAAGTTGTTATGAGAAACAGCAACAGTTGAACTCAGCATTTGGGTTTCATTTACCTCAGTCATGGACTCTGAGTCAATATCAAGGACAACAAACGTTTCATCCCCAGTTTCAGAAGCAATACCAAACTCAGTAGCATCAGCAGTTGTATCAGCTAAAGAAGAGCTTGTGTCCAATTTCTTCGCCTTTCTTGGAGATTTCCTGATATAAGATGAAGTTGAAGCTAAGGAGCTTTCCATGTCATCTTTGCAAGTACTTCTTACAGATGGGCTTACACTTGATCCTGGTTTTTTTCCAGGTGACCTTCTAGAACTTGTTTCTTCATCGGTCATACTCTGGTTAACTGTACTCGGAGATTGAGTGTCAACTCTTTCCACATCTGAGTGTTTAACACTGTTCTCATGGAAAGATTCACTTGGTAGATCATTGTCTTCCACTTGAAGTTGACATAAGTCATCTTCAGAGTCATCACACAGAATGACAGAGCTGCTGGCTACACTTTCACTGTCAGATTCTTGACCTTTTTTATTTTTCAGCCGACTTGCTTTTTTATTTGGGCTCATTTCTCTTTCCTGCTTCTTTTTTTGGGGGGTCATTTTTCTTTCCTGCTTCTCTTTCTTTGGACTTACTTTGTGCACAACACTCTTAACTTGATGAAGATCTTCCAGGGTCAAAGAACTAGCAGCAGAGCTATTTCTAATATCAGACTCATCAAAAGCATAATTTTCAAGAATCTCTTTCCCTTGTTGAACCAGATCTTTCACTTCATGTATTAGACCAGAATCATTCTCACCATTCAGCTTCTTATCACGTTTGGTTTCTTCCAGACATTCAACATCACTTTCAATCTCACTGCTTGGGTCATCACTGACATAAAATTCTCCAAACTCATCTTTTAGGTTACTGCCCACAGATTCAATGGAAGTTATTGAAACAATTTCTGATTGGAAGAACCTCTGTGATTCTGGGTCACCAACCCTTTCCTGAATGAGTTGAGGATCTAGAACAAAAGTCTGTGGTGATTGTGAACCATCCCCTATAACCCCAGCATCAAGGAGTGTTCCCAGCTCATCAAGGGACTTCAATACAATGGGCTTCTTGGGAGATACACAAGGTCCTGCAGACTGAAATTAATAATGAAAAGGATTATAATTAACTCTAATGAAATCTGACGACATAACTGCCTTTCATTAAACCAAGGTCCTATATATTTAAGCCGCACTTTGGGAAAACTGGACTGAATGCAGAAGTGTTAAGCATCATCCCTGATAAGCCTGTGCAGTTTGCACAGGCTTATCAAGGACAATACTCAACGCTTTCATGGATGTCTCTGATAAACTAAAATCTTGTCTATTCAGGATTTGCTTTTTTTACTTCTTGCCTTATTATCCATATATTCCAATAAACGTATTCAAGTATATTTTAGCCGTGCTCTGGGAAAACTGGACATACTGCATGTGCATTAGATACACTCACAGAGGAGCCAGGATCATACTTTCAATTTGTAGGAAAATTTTCATTTGAATGATGTCCTTTCTAAACAACAAGAGGGCCAAGATGGAGGAGTCGGTTCATTCAATCTTTACCTAATGTCAAACTTGACCTAGATATTAACCAGACAAACATCCTGGTCAAGTTTCATCATTATTGAACCAAAACTCTGGCGTAAGGAGTGTTTTTGTTTTTGTAAGATTTGAAATGGTGACCTATATTTTGAGTTGACCCCCTTACCAAACATCAAACTTTGCTTACAAGGATTTTGTATAATATAATGAAAATTTGGACAATCTAAGGGCAATGATTATGGCATTAATTATGTGATTTTGCTCATCATCAAACTTGACTGAGATATTTCAGCAACTTTGATAAAGAATGCTCGAGATATGTGAATGCTAGAGTGTTTACAAACCAAATGTGGACGGACGGACAGCGGACAAAGACCAATCCTAAAACCTCACCTGAGCAACCAGGTGAGCTAAAAAGTGTGTTTCACTGATCTGAGCCATTTTCCAACTTGTCCAAGAAATCAATAAAACCAATGTATTGACTAAGTTTCACGATGATTAGGCAAAATATGTGACTTCTATAGTGTTCGATCACAAGCTTTCTCTATATAGTCACATAAGGAAAACTGCCCACCCCCCTGGCAGCCATGTTTATTGACCCATCGGGACCATTTGCAAACTCATCTGAGATATATATAAAACCAATCTTTTCACCAAGTTTCATGATGATTGTGATGATTGGGCAAAAAATGTGACTTTTAGAGTGTTCACAAGCTTTTTTTTTACTATATAAATATAAGAAAACTGCCCCCCCCCCCCGGCAGCCATGTTATTCAACTGACTGGAACCATTTTCCAACTCAACTCTCGTATCTGAGCAAATTTCATGAAAATTGGGCCAAAAATGTGACTTCTAGAGTGTTCACATGTTTTCACTATATACATATAGAGAAAAATGCCCCGCCCACTGGTGGCCATGTTTTTTCACCGATCTGGACCATTTTCGAACTTGTCAGACATATCAATAAAACCAATGTTTTGATTAACTTTCATGATGATTGGGCAAAAATTGTGACTTTTAGAGTGTTTACAAGGATTCTCTTAAGCCATATAAGGAAAACTGCCCCGCCCGCTGGCGGCCATGTTTTTCAACGGTCCGAAACCACTTTTGAACTCAACCAACATATCATTAAGACAGACATTTAGACAAAGTTTCATGAAGATTGGGCATTAAATGTGACTTCTACAGTGTTTACAAGCTTTTTTTTTTTGACCTAGTGACCTAGTTTTTGACCCAGCATGACCCAGTTTCGAACTCAATCAAGATATCATTGGGACAAATCTTCTGACCCAAGTTTCATGCAGATCGGACAATAAATGTGGCCTCTAGAGTGTTTACAAATGTGGACAGACGACGGACAAAGACCGGTCACAAAAGCTCACCTGAGCAATCAGGTGAGCTAAAAAACACATCCAACCTCGAATAACAATTAACACATAAATGATACAAACAACTACACTGTATTTTTATGAAAACATTAATAATCAAAGGGGAGTAACTACTGTAAACTTATATGCAATATTTAGAAGAGTTGTCTCACATGTTACATGACCTTAATTCATGATTGTTTACAAGCCTTTTTACAATATAAATATATGGAAAACTGCCCCGTCCCCCTGGCAACCATGTTTTTCAACGGACCGGAACCATTTTCATACTTAACTCACGTATCTAGGAAACAAAAGTTCTGACAAAATTTCATGAAAATTAGGCCAAAAATGTGACTTCTAGAGTGTTTACATGTTTTCACGGACAGACGGAAAGGACGGACGACGGACAAAGACCGGTCATTGCCCAGGTGAGCTAAAAATCCAGTCTGGACGAAAGTGTTGTTCATGATTTGCCTGGGGCCAATCTGAGACAACACTTTACACACATGCATTGAGCCAGTTTTCTAAAGCACGGCTTAATTGTTGTTGTTTTTCTTCTGCCCCTCATTATCGATAGTCCATGTAACAGGTGCTTCTTTAGACAAAATAGGGTGTCAAAAGCAATCTTTCAACCTTTTGTCATCTTGATGTTAGTTTATTGTTACTGCTAATCCCATTGTGAAGACTTGCATTCAGCTCAGATTGCATTATCCAGTCCAATTTGAATAAAGGTCAAAGCTCAAAGCCTCAAAGTTAACTTATAGCAAATAGTCATTGCGCTAAATGGATTGATTAAATACTAGCTATCAAATAAACTTTTGCTTTTCTCTGATGATCCTATACATCTAAACTGTTTCCAGATGTTTATTCAAAAATTAACTATGAAAGGAAAATATTCTTGGTTTGTCTGTGGGTGTTGGTGAGTTGTGTTGAATTTTTATGCCCCCAAAGGTGGGCATATAGTGATCGCACTGTCTGTCTGTCTGTCTTTCCCTCACACTTTGCGTTTAGGTTTAAAACAATGGTCATTACTTTTATGTCGCTTCAGATGTAATTTTCATATTTGGTATGCATGTGTATATTGACAAGGCTTTCCATACCCACACAAGTTATGACCCATTCGACCTTGACCTTGAACTTGGGGTCCGCAGTTAGGTTTTGCGAAATCTGTGTTAAGGTTTTGAAAAAGCGTTTTTCGGGGGGCATATGTCATCCTATGGTGACAACTCTTGTTTCACATAACCTGCTTTCTATTGTATTGAAATTAATGAGCCCTGCTCTGTCAAAAAGGGGTTTAATGCATGTGCGTAAAGTGTCATCCCAAATTAGCCTGTGCAGTCCGCACACGCTAATCAGAAACGACAATTTTGACGACAATTTCCGCCGTTATGGTATTTTTCATTGACAGTCTCTGCAAAAATCCAGTTTAGGCGGAAAGTTTCGTCCCTGATTAGCCTGTCAGACTGCCCAAGCTAATCTGGGACCGCGGCACTTTACAAACATGCATTAAACCATTTTTGTCACAGAACAATGTTCATATATTAATCAATCAAATGAGCCTTGTTCTGGGACAACTTGGCTTTATGCATGCATGTAAACTGTCCCCAATAAACTTTCCAACTGAACTGGATTTTTTTGCACAGAAAAGACTTCCTTTGAATGAAAACTACAATTTAACAGTTAAGTGCTGTCATAGAGACAAGCATGAAGCCCGCTTTTCCCACAACCAGGCTCAAATACATGTATTTCAATGATCCATGGCTAAATAGTCCAATACCAATGTTGCCTATCTTAGCCATCCCTAAACATGTGTCATTTCTTATAACAACATCATGACAAAACACATCAGTACCTTCATTGCTGAGGTGCCTGCTTTATCAATGAAGAACAAGCTTTCTGTTGGAACACCTTCACTTGCAGGTACCAGGTCAGCATCCTCTGTGACTTCCAATGCTTCTATATTGCCTTCAGTTTCACCATTATCATCATCCTGTGGATGATCAGCACCACTCAACAGCTGCAAAAAGCAAACAAATACAATTGTAGCATCCACTAAATACTCCTGATAACCAGGGCAGGGCCTATTTTCATGATAATAAATCGTCAATATTTCGTTTATTTTTTTTTCCTCTGAATTGTTTAGATGAGTTTGACTATCATTCTCAATGGTGTTCACTGAAGTTCTTTTAGTTCCGAGTCTGACTCAACCCAGAGTTTGAGCAGGAATGTGGGAATATTTTATTGGCTGAGATTTTAGTTTGTGCGAAAACTCATATTCCTATTTCTCAGCTGAGTGGAAACTTTCATCTTCTGAGTTGAGCTCAAAAACTGTTCATGAAACTGAGCACTTGTCAACATAGTTCTAACTTATGACAGACATTACTTGAGCAAAATTTAAAATAATTATAGGATAAGAAATTTGCAGATGTTTAACAGCATTTAATAAGGAACAATGCATTCCAGTTTGACTCATCTATGGACAGACAAACTTGGTGAATCCAGTGCAGCCGCCCCTTACAGTATTGCAAGGAGTATAAATATAGATCTCTCAACATTCAAATCAATCCTGACATGCATGTACATACATGTCATGTCCAATACCTCATTATACGTCAACAACATTTAAATTCTGTCTGTTCCATGTTACAAACAAGATTGACAATAGAAACATCATTCAATTATTAGGTTTTCTTTGGTTTTATCCAAGCAATATGAGTGAACTACTTTAGTTGATAAACTATCTAGATTTTTTTCATAAAATATTTGTTTCAGTTTGAAAACTGAAAAAACTGCCAAACAGCTTGCAATTTTTAACAAATCTCCAGATAAGGGTCGTATTTTCATAATTACGAATTATTTTCAAGTCCGTAACGTATTTATTTTTAAATCTTGTCGTACCATTAAGAATTACAAAATCAAGTAACGAATATTATTTTTACATCGGTTCGTATCGATTTTTATTGAGTTCTTTTCGCGTATTAAAGATCTTTGCGGTGCTTATATAGAATGGTTATCGGGTTTGTTTAACAAAGCGCATTTTTTCCAATAAAAGCGGCGTATACAGTCTATCTGTCAAAAAACAATGGCGGCGCCCAGAGAGCGTCCTTAAAAACTGCAAAGCGTCCAAAAACACGCTTTTAACATATTGTAGGCAAAGTGAGCCGAAGTTAAATGTTAAGAAAGACATTATAGAAAAGATCTTATACGATGTTGTATGTTCAGTTGCCGACACAGTCGAAAAAGCTAAACAAAAACGCGACACAACGGGTCCAAACTTAAACACACAAAAAAAAATGAACGAGTGGAAGGGACAAGTCCCGTGGCTAATCGTTGAAAAGATTGATGGGGAGACCCGTTTTAAATGTGAAATATGTAAAAATTCATCTAAGGCATGCAATCTAAACACAGTTTGGGCATATGAAGGTATTGGAAAAATAAAATTGTATAATACTGAAAAGACACTGTTGAACTCGTATAAATAAAGTTGCTAGTATGTTTATTTTGATTTTTTTGCATGAAAATAACCATTATTATTTATTTTTAGGTCATTTAGAAAAAATAAGAATTATTTTCCAAAACTTAGTAGTAACGTTAAGAATAAAATTTCAGAGTTAAGAATTCTTTTTGAAAATCTGGTAGTAATTTAAGAATTTCACAAAACATCTGGAGCTCTGTTTAAGAATATTCTAGTTTGTTCGCACCCGTCAAAACCAGCACAGTTATGACTGCATGAGTTGTGATAACATTCATAGACTTATTGTGGGTAAAAATCAGTGACACATATGATAAGAGACAAAAAGACGTCCCCAAGTTGTTTATACTGGAGTTGAAGGATGTTATATCATGCAGATAATAAAACAGTTATAACAGGATATCAATATTCCTTTTGATAAGTTTTCAAATTATTGATGCTCAAGTTAAAGAACTTAGAAGTTATACTTTATTATCTCTGAACAAACTGTTCTCAGCTGAGTTCACATCTCTATATTCATGGACTAATCACTGATATTTCAAAACACAATTTATAAACTACACCAAAAAATTCTTATCTCAATGTGGAACAGTTTAATACAATTGGATTACAAATCTAGAAAGAAAACACAACAAGACCTACTTGATACAGTAGTGAGATCAACTCTTCGTCTGCATCAGCCAACAGGAAATGAGTGACTGCCAATCCCTTGAACTTCCTGTCCTCTTTAGGCAGGTGACCCATTGTGTCCGGACACTGTTCCTCCAGCCAGGACAAGAATTGTTGACTAGCTGGTACCTTCTTTACTTCCTAGAAGGAACATTAAGATCAAAAGAAGGACAGGAACCATGAAAGTGTGCCTTGCTTGTTATAAAATTAATAAATTGAAATGTATGCATACAAAAGATGATCCCGAGAAATGAATTTTTTACCTTTGTTAATTTTGAGTATTGTATGGCTCTTTATTTTACAAGTCTTTATGTTTACATGATTTAAACACTTAAAAACAGCATCTGATAACAAATAAAACCATTATTGTCAAAAACCTGACTTGAACATCCTCACACTGATATGCTTTGTCAGCAATTTTCAAAGGGCAAATTACTCAGAAACTTGTAGATAAAAGGGGAAAAAAATGTTTTTCACATCCAGACATCATGGTGTTGACCCCTCAATCTAAATTTTTTTATACAAAAACCAACCCACCAACCACAGTGTTCTCTTCCACAATTTTGGGAATGGGGCCGGGTTTCTTTGGATTGGGAAAATCGCAGTGTTTTGACCAAAATTGAGAAATTAGTGTTGTTGTTCACAAATGAGAATGAAAGTGTTTTAAATATTAAATAATTTAATATAATACAGACTTGAGAGCTGGATGGGAGATTATCTAAACATTGATCTTAACAAGAGATGTATTTGTCAGAAACACTATTGCGCCCCTTTGAAATAAAATTTCAATATATCATTTGGCAGGTTTAGAAATTATCTCCTTTTAAAGCTTATTAATTCCTTTGGATTGTATTTTTTACTTTTAACCTTGAAAGATGACCTTGACCTTTCACCACACACAATGTGCAGCTCCATGAGATATACATGCAATTGCATGCTAAATATAAAGTTGCTACTTCAATATTGCAAAAGTTATGGCCAATGTTAAAGTTTTCAGACGGACTGATGGACAGACAGTTCAAATGCAAATGCCACCCTACCGGGGATTATGAAAAAATTAATTCCATTTGGACTTTTTTATAGGTCCCATTGGAGTAAAAAATATATTCTCTTTCCATTGGGAATGGGGTCAGATACTGGCCTCGATTTTCAACAAAACAATAGCTGTGTTTGTGAAAAAAAATCACCCCTACTGCGCCACTTTGAAGGATGACCTTGACCCTGAAATTTCACCACTAAAAATGTGCAGCTCGATGAGATACACATTTATGCCAAATATCAAGTTGCTATCTTCAATATTGCAAAAGTAATGACCAAGGTTAAAGTTTTGGGACATACATACAGATACAATGACAGACAGACAGACAGTCAGGCCAAAAACAATTTACCCCTGATCATTCGATCCGGGGGCATAAAAAAAACACTGACCCAACAAACAGAGTACAGCGATTTTTTTGCCATATTGGAAAAAGTACCGGTACCAGCGCATTGCACAGGCTAATTTGTATGCACAGGCTAATCTTATTTGACATGCATTATACATTTTCCCTGAAAGCAGCCAATATGTACAGATTTCAATGATAAACACCAGACTGGCCAATCTTGTTTTACAAGCTGTTAAACACTATTAGTCATAAAAACCCTCTGCAGTGTACTAATACACAGCAGTTCATCACATTCACATGTATTTGAGGCACGAATGACAACTCTGCTAGGAGAATACGGATTTGCAAAATATGGTCTGTAACATTAGAGTGAGCTAAAGCTCACACTAAAAATATGCGCGAAAACCCCTGACATTGGGAAAATTTTGTTTCAAATTGAGAAATAGGTGTATTTGATTTTCTTGCTCCCAAATACTATAAAATTGATAACTAAGTGTTTTCAAGCTGCCAATATTAAATTTACTATGGTTCAAGCCATAGAGCTGCATTTGGAAACTTACAAAATGTTGCATTTTATTCCTATAAAAAAATCTTTTTTGGGGGGGGAAACCTTCCAATGGATTTTTTTGGACAGCAATTGGAAAATTTGTAATTTTTTCATAATTGGATTAGTGCAGTTTTCCCGCACTTTAGAAAGAAGGAAAACAAGAAACCGTCGGAGACGGGTGGTGCTCCCCAAAGTTTTTTTTTGTCACAATATTGCACTATATATTCAGATAAAAGGAAACGTCTTGAGGGGCATAACTTTGGACAAAATAATACGATGGATGGTTTAGCAACTTAAAATTTTCAAAGGGCCATAACTCTCTAAACAAATCATCTAACCAGAGCCCACCAATAACATGCGGATCTCCTCAAGGTAGTTAAGGTTCCCATAAAGCTTCATTGTATCCCAGTCAGTAGTTGGGGAGAAATAGCCCGGACAAGAATTGCACTATATTGTACCATAACACAAACTTAAACGTAGACAAAGTCCATTTCTGATTTCATTGTAATTATTTCTGCTTATTAACACAACACAAGTTTTCCAATGTTCGCAAAATAATCTAAACTGTAAGTTCAATGTAATGGCCTTTTGGCCCCATGACAATAATAACTTGTGTGACCGAACTGACCGGCCGTCCCTTGCTCTCTAACTAACTTTTTTCTACTGACGAACAGTGTATTAATTTAGATTGGAACACCCAATGCTGACGTGGCGATTTCCGACGGGATCTTGTGCACAAATACATGCTAAAATGTAGCGAAGTAACATGATATGTGAAAGACAAATACGGAAGTTGGTCCGCTATTTATATGAAATCATACAACATTCAATCTGCAGGTTGCATACCGCATACATGTTTAATTAACGTGATAAGCAATGATTAATTAATTTGGTGTGTTATTCTGGTCGGTTTTGACGTTATTTATAATTACCATCAGTGTTGGTCATCTGATATCGTTCTGAAGCATGTATTCCCTAATTCATTAATTAGCGGGTCTCTTTGTATGTAAGATATTGCTTATAGTAGGAATTTAAGCCAATTGAATTTTTGTTGTTTACAATTTTCTAATGCATATAATATTTTGTATACTAATATTTAATATATTATTTAACTTGTTACATCACAATATGTACACTTTATAGAATATTTCAAAGGGCCATAACCCTGTGAAAAATCATCCGACCATAACCGGCTGATAATATGCACATCTCCTGTTGGTAGTGAAGCTTCCCATAAAGTTTCATTGAATTCCCATAATAAGTTGCAGAGAAATAGCTTGGAAAAGAATTGCACTATACGTACAATGGAAAATTTCAAAGGGCCATAACTCTGTGAAAAATCATCCGACGAGAACCGGCTGATAATATGCACATCTTCTATTGGTAGTGAAGCTTCCCATAACGTTTCATTGAATTCCAGTCATTAGTTGTAAAATACTGAGGAAGATTGGAAATTTAGAGAAAAATGCATGATTTTTAAGAAATTTTTGCAGGTAAGAGGGCCTCTTTGGTTAAGGGGAAGAAAAAGAGGCACCTTGCGAAGGTTTTTTTGGCCCTAATATCTTTATGGATTAAGATCTATTTGCAAGCACCTTGTTTTAAAATATGCAGCTCAGTTAGAAAAGTAAACTGTATAAATAGTATTTGTTGTAATTTATAAATAATAAATACATACACATGTCATTTCCTGAATTGAAAAATAAAATATAAAACTCCATCATGAAAATCAGTAATATTTATATAAAAGAATTTCTGGGGTTCCACAGAATTTCTTTCATTTTTCCAAAGTATTTACCCCGCTATTTTGGAATAAAACCATGCAAAAATCATAGTTGCTAACATTCAACTTCCTTCACACAACACTACATTCTAGAACATACCATCCAGCACTCTTGTAACCTCTCGTCATCTTGACCAATGTTTTCATTGAGCTTTCTTGCAAGAAGCAGGTACTTCAGGTAATGCTCATGATCGTTCATACTTGGTTTGGATTCCAGACATTTTCTAGAAACAAGAAAGGAAAGAGTTTTTTTTTAGACATTTATTGGAAACATAGAGGATATTTGTTAGATTCGGTGGATTATTGATTTTAATTCAAGAGTGATCATAGAAAATAATATTTTCATGAGTGGCGCAGCCACGAGATAAAATATATTTTTTCTATGATCATGAGTGAATTAAAATCAATATTCCACCAAATCCAACATTTTTTTTTTATTTTATGCTTTTTTTCACAGTTTATATGCATTATTGAAGAGTTTAACTAAAATTTCGCTGGGATAATGACGTCATTTCGTTAAAAAAATTACGTCATTTCACAGTAAACAGTGAAAATTATCGATAATTTTCACTGATAATTTTCACTGTTTGAAACAGTGAAATTATCAGTTCTAATTCACTGATATTTCTCTATAAACCACAGGAAAGCATAAAATATAAAGAAATAATTCACAGTCATTTGAGTTTTCAAGACATTTATTACAAACAACCAAGGAAATCCTGCACTGTTGTTGAAGTTTCCAAGACATTTACTAGAAACAAGAGAAAATAATGCAGATTTAGTTTAGTTTAAACGACATTTCCTAGAAACAAGAAATGGATCACTCAAATCACATTGACTACACACACAAAATCAAAGTACTGACAGTACTGGTGTGACGATGCTTTTGAAGAGGATTTATATAAAAGCATCTGTTTAAGTTTATCTACATCACCACAATTGTGTATGTGGGTACGAAAATTTTGGGTAGGAAAAACAATGGTACGAAAATTTTGGGTACAAAAATTATGCCCCAAAAAAGTTAGGTACGAAAAAAGATTTGGTTACAAGCAAAAATTTGGGTACGAAAAATGTAGGGTATGAAAAAAAAATTGGGGGTACGGGGAAGTAGTACCCGTGGGGAACTTGATCCATTCAGCGAAACTGGGAGGCGGGTTACATTCTCGATCAAATATAACAAGAAATATCTTTAAAAAGATATGCGACGTGTAATTTCTGTACCACTTATCTTAAAAAAAACGTTCTGTTACAGTAAAACGTTTGTGGGTTATAACATTTCGTTTCAGCATATAAATTCAAAACTTGACATGCTCTTTAATTACACCATGCTCTTTAATTTCACATGTATATCATACCAAACTTTATATTTCGTTGTTTCCTTTCCTAAGTTAATGATGCTATGTGTACGGACGTGATTTCACATGCCCATGTGCATGAACATATAATTTTTCTCTTTTGATTTTTTTTTTCTTTCTCTAATTCAATAAGCTTAGGCATGTTTGTTCGTTAAGTAAGGCAATAATTTCATGATGATTCCCGAAAGAAGGTATGAGCACATAGTCCTATAAGCCCTTGAATACGTGAGTTCGCCCATGAACACATGGTAAGGTTAACTAAATCTCCGCGATATGACCTAATATGTGTTTAAAACAGCAAACAATATCCAACAAACGAATGAATTATCAAACATAGTATGTGCACTGATATGGCTATGTAATTTCTGTTTGAAAAGTTTATTAAATATGCAAAATGAGAAAGCACGCATAAAAGCGTATGTTGTTTATATACCATATTCGCTATAACGTTTACAAATGGCAGGTTCGAAATAATTCGTTTTCTTTACACTCATGATCGCGTTGAAAGTTGATTATACACGTTTTAATTCGCAATGTATTTACTGAATCACGACAAATGTCAAATACAATACAGAAAATGCATAGTTGTTTCATTGATCTATAATTATATAATGGATTGAATATAAAAAGATTTAAAATTAAGGTTTTCAAACTATTATTAAATCTTTTCCCCAGAAATTGCTGTCCTATTTATAGCTGAGCTTCCTATACCTTTATCAATGATAATCAGCGAGGTATGCCGATTAGAAAAATCTCAATTGGACTGGCTCGGTCTTTTACATAGGTCGCCATTGTGAAGAATTTGTTCATGGTTGATAACTTAGACGAGCTGTTTCGCAGCATCGTCAAAAAGGACAATACGTTGAGTTTGAGACATCAACAAGGGGATACACAAATGGTTCAACCCTCATTATGTCCCTATATATGCAGGGTGAAAAACCCTAATATAAAACATGTAGCCTTCAACTAAAAAGTAATCCTGTGTATGCAAGAGGATACACACAATGTTCAACCCTCAAAATGTCACACATGGTTGAACCTCATTATGGCCAAATTAATCCGAAGGTATAAGCCCAACATTCATCCTTCTCATATGACCTCAAGGGTATACTCACATGGCTAGAGGCAGGACAACAGCTCTGGTGGATGGCCCTATCTTGGACAGCTGCAATGGCACCTCGATCAGGTGTTGGGGCCAGTCACGCAATACGTAGCTCACAAAGCCACACACGTCCCGACCATACTGCTTCTTCTTCAACACCTTGCTGTGAAGAAAGTCAAGGGCATTATGAACAAAGTCAATGGCATAGTGAACATAGTCAAAGATGAAGTGAACAGAGTCAAAGGCATCATGAACATAGTAAAGGGCATCAAGAACATAGTCCAGAGCAACTTGAATAGTCAATTAAGGCTTTTTTTACCCTCTTTGTGAAAAGGCTTTTTTGGCCAGCTTAATTTGTAAACATTGAGTACATGTAGCAACTTTTCAAAATTGTGAAAAAAATGAGTCATACACGTTTTGGAATTGATAACAATTATGTCAAAACGTTTTTTTAAATTATAAAAAAATGAGTTGCAAACTTCTCAGAATTGTAAAAACTTGAGACACTTTCATTTCAAAATAGTTTTAAACAAGAATATCAGTGAAACTGATGGATGCTCCCCGATGATGCGCTTTGTCAATGTATGTGTTAATAAACACCTAAAAGATCTATTATTAGCCTCGGTAACCTTGACCCAGTGACCTCAAACCTCATCAAAAGGTAGAGGTCCATGAAAGGTACCTACATGCCAAATATGAAAGCGATTGGTAAAGTATTGAAGGCGCTATGAGAAACTGTAGCAAAAGTGTGACGGAAGGAAGTCTATTATTATCCTCTGTGACCTTGACCTTGATCCCAGTGACCTCAAATCTCATTAAAAGGTAAAGGTCCATGCGAGGAACCTACATGCCAATTATGAAAGCGATTGGTAAAGTATTGAAGGCGCTATGAGAAACGGTAGCAAAAGTGTGACGGAAGAAAGTCTATTATTAGCCTCGATGACCTTGACCCCAGTGACCTCAAACCTCATCAAAAGGTAGAGGTCCATGCAAGGTACCTACATGCCAAGTATGAAAGCGATTGGTAAAGTATTGAAGGCGCTATGAGAAACGGTAACAAAAGTGTGACGGAATGAAGTCTATTTTTAGCATTGGTGACCTTGACCTTGACCCCAGTGACCTCAAACCTCATAAAAAGGTAGAGGTCCATGCAAGGTACCTACATGCCAAATATGAAAGCGATTGCTTAAGTATTGAAGGCGCTATGAGAAACGGTAGGAAAAGTGTGACGGAAGTAAGTAAGGCCATCCTTAAACAAGAGCACCGCCTTGTGGGTGCAGACCGCTCATCTTTTTTCTTTTAAAAGGTGAAGGGACTCTCATTTTCAATCACAAAGGAGGGAGGGGTAGAGTGAAGAGGGGTGTATAGTGTGGGGTGTGGACATTTATTACATTATCTTCCAACAAGGGACAAAATTGTCACAAAACCAGGTTTTCATTGTGAAAAAAAAATCTGATAAAGGGAGAAAACTCAAACTAAACTTTTGAAATGAACAAACAAAATTAACCCCCTTTGTAAGTTTGTTTTTAAAAAAAATGTATTTTTAGTCATGGCGACCTTGACATTGGAGATATTGACGTGATTCTTTCGTGCAACACACCGTCCCATGATGGTGAACAAATGTGCCAAATGGTTTTAAAATCTCACAATGAATGACATAGTTATGGCCAGGACAAGCTCATTTATGGCCATTTTTGACCTTTGAACTCAAAGTGAGACCTTGACCTTGGAGATATCGACGTAATTATTTCGCGCGACACACCGTCCAATGATGGTGAACAAATGTGCCAAATGATTTTAAAATCTGACAATGAACAACATAGTAATGGCCCGGACAAGCTTGTTCCGCCCGCCCGCCCACCCGCCAGCCAGCCAGCCAGCCAGCCAGCCAGCCCGCCCGCATTCGCCAATCTAATAACCAGTTTTTTCCTTCGGAAAACCTGGTTAAAAATGCGGAAAAAAATGCCTACATTTTTTTTGGGGGAGGGGGTGGATTGTGGGGGGGGGGGGATTTTTGGGTGCGATGGTTGGACGGTATTTCAAACATAAAATAATAAAAATAAATATTTGTGTTTTTTAACCGTTTCAAAAAAAATTAAAAAAAATTGGGGGGTGAGGTGGGGGGGGGGGGGGGGGTATAGTGTGAGGGTGTGGTGGTCATTTGTGAGATGATCTTAAAAAAAAAATAAAAAAAAATAGGGGGGGAGGGGGAGTGGAGAGGGGGGAGGGCACATGGGGATGGTTTGGGTGGAGTCTATTGTGGTATGTCAGGTAAGAGTATAAGAGTAGTTTTGTCAAAGTATTAAATCTAATCATAAATAAAGAAGTTATGGCAATTTTAGCAAAATTTAATAATTTGACCTTGAGAGTCAAGGTCATTCAAAGGCCAAGGTAAAATTCAACTTGCCAGGTACAGTAACCTCATGATAGCATGAAAGTATTTGAAGTTTGAAAGCAATAGCCTTGATACTTTAGAAGTAAAGTGGATCGAAACACAAAATTTAACCATATATTCAAAGTTACAGTCAAAAAAGGGCCATAATTCCGTAAAAATGACAACCAGAGTTATGCAACTTGTCCTTTTACTGTACCCTTATGATAGTTTGGGAGTGTTCCAAGTATAAAATAAATATCTATGATACTTTAGGGGTAAAGTGGACCAAAACACAAAACTTAACCAAATTTTCAATTTTGTAAGTATAAAGGGCCCATAATTCCATCCAAATGCCAGTCAGAGTTACATAACTTTGCCTGCACAGTCCCTTTATGATAGTTAATAAGTGTTGCAAGTATGAAAGCAATAGCTTTGATACTGTAGGAATAAAGTGGACCTAAACACAAAACTTAACCAAATTTTCAATTTTCTAAGTATAAAAAGGGCACATAATTCTGTCAAAATGCCAGTCAGAGTTACATTACTTTGCCTGCACAGTCCCCTTATGATAGTTAGTAAGTGTTGCAAGTATGAAAGCAATAGCTTTGATACTAAAGGAATAAAATGGACCTAAACACAAAACTTAACCAAAATTTTCAATTTTCTAAGTATAAAAAGGGCACATAATTCTGTCAAAATGCACACCAGAGTTATCTAACTTTGCCTGCCCAGTCCCCTCATGATAGTAAGTAAGTGTACCAAGTTTGAATGCAATAGCATTGATACTTTCTGAGAAAAGTGGACCTAAATGCAAAACTTAACCGGCACCGACGCAGACGCAAAGGTGATGACAATAGCTCATAATTTTTTTCAAAAAATAGATGAGCTAAACATTGTTTGTTTGGCATAACCCCAGGTAAATTTGGGTGGGTCGGTAGGTAGGGATTTTATTTTTTTTTAGTTTTTTTTTTCTGACATTGAACTCAGACATATACCAAACTGAAAGGTAATTATAAAAAAAAGCTCCAAGTCTTCTGCCTCATGAAAGGAAATTGGTAAAGATTTTTCTGCACCGTCCGTATCACCGCACGTGTATTTGTAAGTCTATTTTTTCTATAAAGAGCTTCTTTTCATTTACTTATTTTTTATACCACTTTTGCCATCAGCCGTTATATTGTAGGCAGACAACAATATCAACTGTGTATTCCTTTATCTGCGCATGAATGACCCAATATTACCCGATAGCGAACTCAATGTTGATTGGCCCGCTACCATATGCGCTTCAAATTGTTCATGGAAACAAAGAGAAAAATAGTTAAAAAAAAACACTCCGGATTTCCACTTTTTATCTTTCTACCAAATATTTACCGATCTGAATTAAAGAGTGATAATTAATTAATAAGTTATATGGCGATAATATTACACATCACTGCCGATTGCCGAATTGAATTGAACGGGGATAATTAATTAATTTTTTTTTTTTACTCCCAAACTATCCTTAACGACAGCAGTGTATTTTAATTCAAGGGATACACGAAAAACAAGAGAGGTTAAATTGTATTTTATGTTATGGGGGTTGGGGCGGGGCTGGGTCAGAGATTTTCACTCATTTTTTTATGTTATTTTACATTAACTTCTCCATTTCTGCACCGATTTACTTCAAATTGATACTGAGCCTCTCTTATGACACTTAGGTCAATCTCAACTATGCATGGCCCCATTACCAACCCTGGGGCGCCCCGGCCACATAGGCCAAGCCCACACAAAATTGCCTTTTACTATAATTTCTTCATTTCTACAGCAATTCACTTCAAATTGATACTGAGCCTCTCTTATGACAATACGGTCAATCTCAGCTATGCATGGCCCTATTACCAACCCTGGGGCGCCCCGCCCATAATAGGCCATGCCCACCCAAAATTGCCTTTTACTATAATTTCTTCATTTCTACACTGATTCACTTCAAATTGATACTGAACCTCTCTTATGACAATACAATTAATCTCATCTATGCATGGCCCCATAAACAACCCTGGGGCGCCCCTCCCACATAGGCCACGCCCACCCAAAATTTCCTTTTACTATAATATCTTCATTTCTACACCGATTCACTTCAAGTTGATACTGAACCTCTTTTATGACAATACAGTCAATCTCAACTATGCATGACTTCGTGACAGGTGAGCTAAAAATAAAGAATTTGAAATCTAGAAGTTACCCTTGTTTGCTAATACTCACCTGGAGTAAACACAGCATAGGTCCACATAGTAGGAACAAAGTGCAGCCACAGTGTGACAGTATCGGCTATTCTGATAGGGCTGTAAGATAAAACATTCTCATTATAAAGAGCCTTGCTCTGGGAGAATGGGGTTTAATGCAAGTCGATCAAGTATTGTCCCAGAATAGCTTGTGCAGTATTCAATTGAACTTCTGTAGAAGAAACATTTTACACCTTTACCTTAACCAGAGATTTAAAGCAGACATTGGAGGATGTACAATAGCTTGGACTATTTTGTGAAAAGGCCAGCTAAAAATGTATTTGATAAATGTATAGCTTTTTGAACATAATGATATTGTGCATGATCCAACAAGTATACATCGACTGTAAGCTTATAATAATTTAGTAGGTTCTGATTGTCGTCCATACTTTGGTTTGAGGAGTGTTTTTACGCATCAGTTCAATGTCACTTTACTTTTAAGTTTAAAGTCATGTCTCTTTTACCCACTTATTTAATGGCAAAAACAACTGAACATCAGATATAATTTAATATACAGTAGACTCTCTGTAAACCGGACAGTCTCGGGACCGGCCTGATCGTCCGGTTTTCAGAGAGTTCCGGTTTACCAAGAGTTTTCATATTGTCGAAATATACATGGTATACATTGTGTACAGAATCACATAAAATCAAATTTTTTAAATAAAATTCATTTTAATTATTAAATACTTACCTGTTATCGTATGCTTATACTTTCCAAGGGGAAATAACTCATCCGAAATTTTAACTGGGAATCCGCCACCTCAATACCGTAATACAGGCCAGGTTAAACATAGTGCAATGCAACCTAGCCAAAAATCGGTCACCAACCCTCAATATTCTTTCAATATATATACAAAAATATTAATCGAATAGCGGGGTGGGAGGTGGGACTTACCGATAACAGGTAAGTATTTAATAATTAAAATGAATTTTATTTAAAAAATTTGTTTTAATGTCATAAATACTGACCTGTTATCGTATGCTGATTTTGCAGCTGCGGTGGGAAGGTTCGTATATATTTTCCCAACACAGTAGAACCCATAAACAGGGTTAGCAGCTAATGATATCAAGTAATCTTCGTTAAAACGGTATTAATTATGACTTCTCGGACAGAGTAATATGTCTATGTCGTAAAGAAGACACTACTGTTAGTGAAACCACAACAAGCCCAAACGTATACAAATTGTATTGTTGCACTTCAGAAAACGAAGATAAATAGATGACAAGGTGGTCGGATTCCTCCAGTAAACAGCTTAGAGCACGTCAAAAAGTGGGGTGTGATTAATATATGCCCACAAAACAGACAGAGCTCTTAATTCATGCGGTCAGATCCTAAAAAGGAATGAATCCTTAGATAGGATAAGATTAACTTTCCTTAGTCGAGGTCTAACCCCGAGAAATAGAAGCCGCAGCCCTTTTTTGGGGAAATGAAAAGTTTCTTTGAGAACCTCGAATGGACTTCTGACTAACACTGCTGAGATAGAACTTCAAAGCCCTGATTGCCCAAAGAAGTTTATCCTCATCTTCATGACTACCAGTTTAAGAAAACTTGGAAACTTGAAGGTAGAAGCCATATAGAGGACTTGATATTAAGCAAGGAATCCTGGCTGACACAACAAAGTGAAAACGACAATAGATCCAACTGGAATTGGTCGTATTCAACAGAAAAAGCATGAATTTCACTTCTCCGTATGGTAAAAGCCATAATAAGAAGGAAAACCGTCTTAAAATTATATTGGAACTGTTAATAAGCCTGATGAAAAAGGTTCATAGGGAGCTCATTAAGCATCCCAACATGTTACACAAGTCAAAACCGCTTAAGAAGGTAAAGGAACGAAAAACATAGTGTTGACGTTCCATAGTTTGGATCAGTTCCAAAATAGGTAAGACAGCACAGAGTTGCGATGACTTACACAAAACAAGGTATACGAAAGCATAATCTCTATCCTTTGATGAAGAAAAGAACAAATTTCTTATCATCAAGAAAAAGATGAGAAAAACCTCTATGTATCTAGCAGAGTGATTAAGGTAATAACTATGCTCTCAATTACCCAGTAAAAAATGAATTTCCATAGAACCTTTATACAGTTCTGATGGAATTATCCTTGCACAAGTAACAAGGATTGAAACTCTAACAGAAAAACGTTCTTCTGTAGAGATAACTAAAAGTTATTAATGGCCAGACATGAAGTGGCACATGTTTGGATCAGTAAAATATGTCTCAGTGAGATATGATATTTGACCTGTGAAAAAGTTTCCTGAAAATAATTGTACAGGAGACTTAAAAGGTCGTAGAACCATAATCCCATGGTTCATTAAGTATATTTCATGAAATTATGGCAAAAACTCAATTATTGCAAAAACTCACCAAGAAGGCAAGATATTCCAGTTTATGTCAATGGACGAATGTATAACAATCGCACACCCTGCTGGATCGATTTCTGTGAACTGCATTGTTGACGTTGTTCAGCATACCGGTATACACTGCGATATACGATCGCATAACGCTAATAACTAGCGTTTGATGATAAACAACATTCTTTGATATACTATGTACACCATGCAACTCGTCTGCAACTTCACTGCCGCGCATGCGCAATTACATTATTGAACCCAACGGAAAAATAATTCGAAAGAAAGAACTGCAGGACAAAAGGTCCAACAGGGCGTTGAGACGAACTGGTATGAGAAAGACGATAGAGAAAATTTGTTGTTCTTGCAAAGAACGAATAAGTTCCTGATTTCCAGTTACAAGGAGTGATAATATGATCACCTCCGTGTCTGTAAGTAAACCACGACCGATGTGTGATAGTTGAAACCATCACAAAGGAATCGTGAAAATGTGTTGTAAATGAAAAACAGCTAAAAAGAATTTTCGCTTTTCAAGATGTAGATGTGCAGGTGATATTCGTTAGGATACCACATAATTGAGAAACTCAAGATACGTTGTTCTATGTGATCGTCCATAACCTTATCTGCTCACATCTGTATAAGATGTAAGGAAGGTTGTGGTAGAATAAACTATATTCTTGCCAAGATAATCTTCTAGTCTAGACACCACTGAATAGTGGTAAATAATGACAAAAAGATGGAAATCTGTGTCATTAAATAATCCCGAGATTAATACAATTATCTTAAAAATAAAGCTGAAACGGACGTAAGAAAAGACGTCTCAGCAGAAGGACCGGTGACCGGACCGGTAAATACCGACCGGTGACCGGAACCATTTGTCAAGGATGGGTGGGCAAAGAAACAACGGCAAGCCAACTTTCCCACTCCAAACACACTTGAAAATTGGTACAAAAGGACAGTGTTTAACACTTATAAGTTTATGACCTATCTACAGAATATAGCCTCTTCTTGAACCAATAACAGGCGCCTTTAAAATCCTGGATAATACAGGTCGCGAAGTCATCGATTTGCGAAGTACGGAAATATGATTGATAGTGGTACCTCCGGAATCGGAGGTGTGATGGCAGAAAAAGGTGAAAACCCTAGGGGTAACCTTAAGCGGGTCCACGCTTGCCGGTAGAATGCATGGAAGTCTTAAATTCTGACTTGATTAATCCATTTACTTCAAGACTTCTAACCGGGACGAATTCCGAAAGGAATACGACCAGTTATAGGAAGACGGCCTGTTATGGCCAGAAGTGTAATAGAAGAATAACTTTAAGATGAGGTCCCTCCAGATCCTAGGATCTAAGATCTGAGTTCAATAGGTCCTAAGCCATCTACAAGACTGTAGTCGCTATGCGGTCAATCTGATAGGCAATCCTATGTATCAGAACTCTTGTTGATTCCAGTAGCTTGAAAATATGCACTGCCGTAGGAGCAATAGAAAAGCAGAAGTCGATACAAATGTCGTCTTGCTAATCCTGCTAGCGTCATTAATGTGTCCCAACTGTTCCGTGACACTGACTGCAAAGTCTGTAGCCGACAGGTAAAGGCGGTTAAAACAATTCATCCTTCGGGTCTCGAACATAAATTAATAGAGGTCAAATAGTAATGTTCGACCTCAATGCTAGTCTCCGAGCCCACTTCAGCCGATCTATCTGCAAGACCAGTAGTCTGCATGTAGCCGGTTGAGATAGAAGTACAAATAACAGATATAGCATGATTTGGTAACCGTCGCCAGTAGAACATCAGTATTGAAAAACACAACAAGAGTGCCAAACTGTCACAAGATACGCCCGTTTGAAGGCTTTGGACAACTAATGGACTAGGCTAAAAGACACAATGGTGATTGTTTTAAACCCACTAAGTGACTGTGTGACATATTACTAGTATTTGACCCAGCATGACCCATATTTGAACTTTACCTATATATCATCTAGATACAACTTCTGACCAAATTTGGTGAAGATGGGATGAAAACTACTTCAATTAGAGAGCAGACACCATGCTTGAAATACACTAAGTGACCTCATGTCCTAGTTTTTGACCCGGCATGACCCATATTTGAACTTGACCTACATATCATCTAGACACAACTTCTGACCAAATTTGGTGAAGAGCGGATAAAAACTACTTCAATAAGAAAGCGGACACCATGCTAAATGCTTGAATTGCACTAAGTGACCTCGTGACCTAGGTTTTGACCCGGCATGATCCATATTTTAAAACTTGACCTAGATATCATTTAGACACAACTTCTGACCAAATTTGGTGAAGATCGGATGAAAACTACTTCAATTAGAGAGCAGACACCATGCTAAATCCTTGAAATGCACTAAGTGACCCTATGACCTAGTTTTTGACCCGGCATGACCCATATTTAAACTTGACCTAGATATTGTCTAGATACAACTTCTGACCAAGTTTGGTGAAGATCGGATTGAAACTATTGGAATTAGAGAGCGGACACTGCTGTGGAGGCCGTCGCCCGCCCACCGCCGCCGCCTGCCAAGGGATCATATAATACGTCCTGTTTTGAAAACGGGGGTATAAAAATAATAATACGGAATGCTGGTTTGGTGATACATTTTAAAGAACAAACACAATAAGATAATATGTAATATAAACAACAAGACTATTGCAAAGCAATATATGTCCCATACTGGCTCCACCATTGTCAGATTTTTTTGATTTTTTATTATTTTATTTGTTGCCATAGCAACCAGAATTTTTTACGTAGGAACAAAATGAAATGACGTGCATAATGCCCATATTGCAATCTATCCACGTTTCAAGTTTCATGAAAAAATATGAAGAACTTTCAAAGTTATCGCAGGATCCAGAAAAGTGTGACAGACTGACGGACTGACAGACAGACTGACAGACACACAGAGCGTAAACCATAAGTCCCCTCTGGAGAAACCGGTAGGGGACAATAACACAAGTCAGAGCTAAATAGGACGTCAAAAATCCTCACCTAGCCACATAATTGCAATTGATGTTTAGCGTTTCAATAAGCTCAATGTTTCATCAAGCTGAATTAAATAGGTTTAAACTTACATGTAATACAATAATTTATTTTTTATTTGATTTAATTTTTAGTCTATCAATATTATACAACATTTTTATTGTAAAAAAACATGTTAAAATAACATACGTTGAAATAGTGACATGCATATTAAAATCTCTGCGCCAACTATGGTGACCATCATCATATGCACAGAGAGGATCAGTTCTTAATTTAATTCGATCTCCCTGCTCATTCCATCCTGTGAAACACTTCAGGTGTCACAATTCTAGTATTTTCATAATGATGATTGTCACATTTACTCTGGACACTGTATCTCCTTATGTGTATCACTTATGGAAAGTTATTTTACAATTCATCCATTCTGAACAAAAATATGCTCTGACAAATAATGCCAAGCACCCATACTGTCTCGCCCACCAGATTGGTGTTCACATTATATGGTCTAATTTTTCAAACTGAAGTATAATAATTTAACAGGACTTGTTGCAGGAAACTAAATGAAAAATTTGATTACCTTCACTGACAATTTAGTCTTATATTCAGTTACACATTCATCACATGATATCCTGTACAAACATAACAAATCTGAACTCTTACAGGAATCACATTAGAGCTGCGTGCTGGGAAAATAGGGCTTAATGCATTTCCGGAAAGGATTCTCTGGTACGTGCAGACTGCACAGGCTTATCAGGGAAGGCAATGTCCTTTTCTATAAAATTTTTTGCTTGAAGAAAAGTCTCTTCAAACAAATTCCAGTCTAGGCAGAAATTGATAACTCTGATTAACATGTGCCGACTGAACAGAATACTCTTCTACTGGGATGCCACTTCACACACATGCATGAGCGACTGAACAGAATACTCTTCTACTGGGATGCCACTTCACACACAACATGTGCCGACTGAACAGAATACTCTTCTACTGGGATGCCACTTCACACACATGCATTAGCGACTGAACAGAATACTCTTCTACTGGGATGCCACTTCACACAAATGCATTAGCGACTGAACAGAATACTCTTCTACTGGGATGCCACTTCACACACACACATTAGCGACTGAACAGAATACTCTTCTACTGGGATACCACTTCACACACACACATTAGCGACTGAACAGAATACTCTTCTACTGGGATGCCACTTCACACACATGCATTAGCGACTGAACAGAATACTCTTCTACTGGGATGCAACTTCACACACATGCATTAGCGACTGAACAGAATACTCTTCTACTGGGATGCCACTTCACACACATGCATTAGCGACTGAACAGAATACTCTTCTACTGGGATGCCACTTTACACACATGCATTAGCGACTGAACAGAATACTCTTCTACTGGGATGCCACTTCACACACAACATTTGCCGACTGAACAGAATACTCTTCTACTGGGAAGCCACTTCACACACATGCATTAGCGACTGAACAGAATACTCTTCTACTGGGATGCCACTTCACACACATGCATTAGCGACTGAACAGAATATTCTTCTACTGGGATGCCACTTCACACACAACATGTGCCGACTGAACAGAATACTCTTCTACCGGGATGCCACTTCACACACATGCATTAGCGACTGAACAGAATACTCTTCTACTGGGATGCCACTTCACACACATGCATTAGCGACTGAACAGAATACTCTTCTACTGGGATGCCACTTCACACAAAACATGTGCCGACTGAACAGAATACTCTTCTACTGGGATGCCACTTCACACACATGCATTAGCGACTGAACAGAATACTCTTCTACTGGGATGCCACTTCACACACATGCATTAGCGACTGAACAGAATACTCTTCTACTGGGATGCCACTTCACACACAACATGTGCCAACTGAACAGAATACTCTTCTACTGGGATGCCACTTCACACACAACATGTGCAGACTGAACAGAATACTCTTCTACTGGGATGCCACTTCACACACATGCATTAGCGACTGAACAGAATACTCTTCTACTGGGATGCCACTTCACACACATGCATTAGCGACTGAACAGAATACTCTTCTACTGGGATACCACTTCACACACAACATGTGCCAACTGAACAGAATACTCTTCTACTGGGATGCCACTTTGTACACATGCATTAGAGACTGAACAGAATACTCTTCTACTGGGATGCCACTTCACACACATGCATTAGCGACTGAACAGAATACTCTTCTACTGGGATGCCTTTTCACACACAACATGTGCCGACTGAACAGAATACTCTTCTACTGGGATGCCACTTCACACACATGCATTAGCGACTGAACAGAATACTCTTCTACTGGGATGCCACTTCACACACAACATGTGCCGACTGAACAGATTACTCTTCTACTGGGATGCCACTTCACACACAACATGTGCAGACTGAACAGAATACTCTTCTACTGGGATGCCACTTCACACACATGCATTAGCGACTGAACAGAATGCTCTTCTACTGGGATAACACTTCACACACATGCATTAGCGACTGAACAGAAAACTCTTCTACTTGGATGCCACTTCACACACAACATGTGCCGACTGAACAGAATACTCTTCTACTGAGATGCCACTTCACACACATGCATTAGCGACTGAACAGAATACTCTTCTACTGGGATGCCACTTCACACACATGCATTAGCCACTGAACAGAATACTCTTCTACTGGGATGCCACTTCACACACATGCATTAGCGACTGAACAGAATACTCTTCTACTAGGATGCCACTTCACACAAAACATGTGCCGACTGAACAGAATACTCTTCTACTGGGATGCCACTTCACACACATGCATTAGCGACTGAACAGAATACTCTTCTACTGGGATGCCACCAAGTTTGGTGAAGATAAGATTTATACAATTTGAATTAGAGTCCGGACAAAGTAAAATGCACTAATTGACCCTTTGACCTAGTTTTTGACCCAGCATGACCCATATTCGGACTTGACCTAGATATCAACTAGATGCAACTACTGACCAAGTTTGGTGAAGATCGGATGAATACAATTTGAATTAGAGTCCGGACAAAGTGGCGCCGTTGAAAATGCACTAATTGACCCTATGACCTAGTTTTTGACCCGGCATGACCCATATTCGAACTTGGCCTATATATCAACTAGATGCAACTGCTGACCAAGTTTGGTGAAGATCGGATGAATACAATTTGAAATAGAGTCCGGACAAAGTGGCCCCTTTGAAAATGCACTTATTGACCCTATGACCTAGTTTTTGACCCGGCATGACCCATATTCGAACTTGGCCTAGATATCAACTAGATGCAACTGCTGACCAAGTTTGGTGAAGATCGGATGAATACAATTTGAATTAGAGTCCGGACAAAGTGATGCCTTCCGCCCGCCGCCCGCCCGCCCGCCAAGGGGTTTCACATAATACGTCCCGTATTTTATACGGGCGTATAAAAAGTCATGTAGATTGTTGAATCCATAAAATATAGTATTCAATACAATCATAGCCAGGGGTATACAACTATGTAATGTAGACGATACCCGTGATACTAAAAATTGACCGATGAAAACACAGTGGAATACCGGTAATTGGTAAGTGGTGACCGAACCGGACCGGTCAATGACCGGTAACTGTAGCCCGGTGAACGGACCAGTCATAATATGACCGGTGACGTTACCAGTTAAAGACCGAAAAATGGTGGAATCCATATGGTCTGTTATCAATGTCAAGCACTGCTCGGAAAAGAAGATCATGCCAAAAAATCCAATCCGATGGCGATGAGACATCACTTATTCTGACCGGTGATCAGTGATCGGTGATATGACCGATGAATGGTGACCGATGTCCGGTGATCGGGACTGGTATAATATAACTGCGTCAGAATGGAAATATCTGGTGCAGAAGAATGACCATCCACGAAGTCATCTGATAATGTTAACCGGAAAACAACGGTAGATTATCAGTATTAATAGGCATAAGTGTCCTTGTAGTCGTAGTGGAGAAAAGAACAGCTTATCCTGAAGCCTGAATGTTAAACGAACTAGTGTTCGTATACAACTACGGCTCGGTGACTGCAACATGTGTGGATGCCATAAGAAGAACCATCACACGTGGAATGGAGACATGATATTCCTAAAGGAATAAAATGGAGAACGTCGATATGACCAGTAGGTTCATTAACGCCTACGTGAGAAGTGGCGACATCCATATAACTTCGATGCCGAAATATTGTTCGGCTACGCTGGAAATATTGTCTTCTACAATATTGTCTCCGTGAGCATTGACATGATCGCTTACGAGCGCATCAACGCCGAGAACTGCTCAATGAAGGAGAGGTATGTTCGATAACTATCCAGTGGTGCTCAATGCAGTCCGCTGATGTCTACGTGAAGGTTGACGACGTCCTCGTTTCCTGCGATGTCGAGATCTGGATCGGCCGAGATGTGGATCGGCTGCGATGAGACCGAGATCTTCTAGAATAACGTCTCCGTGAGTGACGACGTGATCGCTTACGAGAGCCGCGACGATGAAGAGCGTGTCCGATGTCTAATCCTTGATGAAGACGATGTATTCAACGAAGAATAGGAGAATAATTCAATGAAGAAGACCGAGTTCTTCTTCTTGACCGGTGACTGGTGTTATCAGTGGCATGCCTAACTGATGACTGTTGACCGGTGACCGGAGCGGTGATCAATGACCGGACCGGTGACATGACCGGACCGGTGACATGACCGGTGATCAATGACCGGACCGGACCGGTGACATGACCGGTGACATGACCGGACCGGTGATCAATGACCGGACCGGACGGTCAGACGTCGATCAATGGTCCGTGATCAACGTCCCCGGTGACGTACCGGTCATATCATGACCAGTGTTGTCACCGGATAATGACCGTATGGCGGATGCCAAATGGTCCGGCATTGGTCGATGTCCTTGACCAATGCCATCGGGCAAAGACCGGCTGACGGGTGTCGCCATATGGTCTGATGTTGACCGACTGTCTAAGAGACTTAGCATAGTACGGTCGCGATCGTGCCCGATACCCGGTGACTGATACTGCAACTATCATCCATGATCTGCGAAGTCACCGGGTATTTATCCACTCTTGTTTCTGCGACCATCATGTAGTCGAATATATGAAAAACAAGAGCAAAGCATATTCAACCATAAACTGGTCACAGACCAGATTATCATACGGCACATAAAATCATTATTTGACCATAATGAAAATTATAATAATACTGCCGTAGATCATAAATTAAACAAAAGTTTAATTCAAAACAGATGAAAAATAAAATGACGATCAATTAGATTGTCATACAGAACGTTAAAATCATTATTGCACACAATGGCAAATGATAAACAATCTGTCAATAGAAGAACACGCTTTGCACGATCTCGTAACACATAAGAAGAACATGCTTTGCACGTTCTAGCAATCTATTAGAAGAGCACGTTTTGCACGTGGTCGTTCGCGCCTGAAAACACCCAGCATGGTAGAAATAAACCATTGTTCGATAAAAACAAGCATGGCTTACCTTTTACAAATGATACAAAATCCATTAAATCCACACAAATTAATCCGAATGAGAAATAAAAAGATAAATAACACAATTTATCTATTCAAAACCCCAATCAACCAAGTGAAAAACAATATTTTAATTCAGAGCCGTAAACGACACGTATACACCTGGTTGATCCGGAAAGAATATTGAGGGTTGGTTACCGATTTTTGGCTAGGTTGCATTGCACTATGTTTAACCTGGCCTGTATTACGGTATTGAGGTGGCGGATTCCCAGTTAAAATTCCGGATGAGTTATTTCCCCCTGGAAAGTACAAGCATACGATAACAGGTCAGTATTTATGACATTAAAATAAAACAAACCATATACATTTACATGTACCATGTGATAACTGTACGCAGGTACTGATGATGTTAATTGCATTCTTAAAAAATGTGTTTTTAATCGATTAAAAGCAAAAACAATTCCATACCGACTTGTTTTGATTAATCCCAAAGTGAGCATGGTGCTTTATACATGTACGTACGTGGCATTTGTCATATAGGCGAGTCACGACACAAATAAGATTGTTGTAGATACACGATCTATTATTCAATACATACATGTACCTCATTTCATAAGACATACACACAAGCAAAAAAAAGCGTCATAATTATTTTTTAAGATATTCATAATCTCAAAACCTACTAATTCTTGAAGTTTACGATTTCACAAAAAAGTCCAAGATCACTCTCTGCTTGAAAGCACATTTCTCCTTTACGATCTTATTTTCTGCCATGTTAAGGAGGGTGTCTGCCGTTGCCAGGAAGTCGCCCTCCTTTTCATGTCCATACCGCTGCATACGGAGGACAAAGTCCTTTATCATAGGCGATAATAAATAAATAATAAAACGATCGAGTCAATCACTTTTTGGTGTTACTGCATGTCTATTATAGACATTCACAGTTTGTTTAACATTACTTAATCGGACTCCCATAGCGCGATAACGACTTGACACCTTTATGGTATGTTTAATCCGATTATCGATAATTGCGCGAGCAAAATGTGTGACACCGCACTCGCTGTGCTGACTAGGTATTGTTATTTTCACGCCTCGGGCATCTTGAGAATTTAGACCGTCCGGTAATCTCAATGTATTTTACGTTGAAAATTACCAAATTTACGGAGATACCCGTCTGGTTCCCGGTTTTCAGAGAGTTCGGTTTATTCAACATTTTTTAACAAAGAAATAGGAGAAAATACGGGACTGGCCCGACCGTCCGGAATCGGGAGAGTTCTGGTATTCAGAGAGTCCGGTATTGGCAGAGTCTACTGTATAAACATAATGACACTGTATGCACAGGCACTTAGAAATAGATATGAAAGTGACCGTGTAAATAAAGGCTGCATTAATATATTCAAATGCTGATGGTAGCAATCAACAGAAATTGTATATTGTAAAGATCTAAAAATGCAACATTTAGTAATTTAGCAGTCGTTTTTTGTGTTTTTTGTATTTTTTGTAATTTTACCAACATTATTTTAGTATATGAATTTCAAATAATGCAAAACAAAGTTATAATTTCTTTCCTTTTCCTTTCCTGGAGATATAGACTACGTTAAATGTTAAATAAGAACAATATTTTAGTAAGAGAAATTGAGCCACAACATAAAATAAAGAAAAAATATAAATCAGGAATGATTAGCCCAAATGGCCTTCCTAATTTTCAGTAACTCACAGTCAACACAAAATTATTATAAGCAATAGTGAGCACATCCACAACGTTAATCGCAATGTTATCCAAATCCGAAAAGTTTCGCAATGTAAAGCAATTCCAAAATATGCAAATCTGCAAAGTAACTAATTATCAAGATAAAAGCCAAATAAGAGCTGAGAGTAACCAATATATCCGAGCAAAACCCATCTCCACAAATATTTTTTACAACTCGTAAAACTTTCAGAGCCATAAAAAAAACAGGCAAACCAACGCATTTGTTTTCGACTTCTTTACCAGACAATTGGCATTGTAAAATAGAATGACTGCCTGAACCATACACAACTTTACAGAACATGTCCGGCGGTCCTGCCATGTTTGGTGGAGACTGCCATTGGGTATGAGTGGAGACTGTCTGCAGAGGCCTAAAGCCTGTTTAGATTCGATCAAGAAATGTGAACTAAAGACATTTACTTGTATGCTTATAAACAAGGACTATAGTTTCTTGTAGTGTTTTAATATGTATGTTGGGATATTGAATTACTATTAGAATAGTAACCCTGTAGCCATATATTTTTATATCTTAATATTCGTTGATATCCCTAGTTGAATTGCAAAAAACTATTTTATTTTAGGCCTTACCGTCATTTTTTTACCACGGATCATGCAGCTGCAGCGACTAATGATGTTCTTCAATACTTCACTTAACTTTCCTGCCCTGAAAAACATATAAGCCATTACCTGGAATAGGTTGCAATAACAAAAGTAAACATCCTAGATGTCAATTGTTAAATATTCTGAGCAAGTTTCTATGCAGGTCAAAAATATGACTTGTTGAGAATTCATATAGTTTTAATACAGCCACATAAGGAAAACTGCCTAGCTTTATGGTGTCATCTTTCTCAATGGACCGAAACCATATCTCACAAATGTGACTTTCTTGTCATTTGACCCACAGTGACTCTGTATCAAACTTGTGCAGGATTGGGATAAATATTCTCATCAAGTTTCATAAAGATTGGGCAATAAATGTAGCCGCTAGAGTATTAACAGGCCTTAAGAGTATAAAGAGGCCTTTTATTTATTGTGATTAAGACCCACTTTTTACCCACATGACCTGGTCTCCAACTTATCAGAGATGTTATGTGGGCAAATTTCTACCAAATGCTGGTGAAAATAGTACATGTGGCTTCTAGAGTGCTCACAAGCTATTTGACCATGTACCTTGAAAATAGCTAGGGACATATCAAAAATGCCTTTCACTTCTGTCAATGTTTGTCAAAATTTAGTCATTTTTACCACAATAAAACTTACATTGAGGTGAATGTTCAAGTCATTTCAGGAAAAAAAACAAGAGATGTGTTTTTAAGAAACACAATGCCCCCTAATGCTGCTTAAAGCCATAAATTTGACCTTTGACCTTCAAGGATGACCTTGACTTTCCATCACTCAAAATGTGCAGCTCCATGAGATACACATGCGTGTCAAATATAAAATTGCTATCTTCAATATTGCAAAGTTATGACCAAGGTTAAAGTTTAGACGGCGCTTTGATGCCATATATTTGACCTTTGACCTTGAAGGATGACCTTAAACTTTCACCACTCAAAATGTGCAGCTCCATGAGATACACATGCATGCCAACTATCAAGTTGCTATCTTCAATATTGCAAAAGATATTCAATATTGCAAACCTTTAACCAAGGTTAAAGTTTTCAACAGAATGACAGACAGAAAGACAGACAGGCCAAAAACAATATACCCCTGATTATTTGATCCGGGGGCATAAGAATCAATACACTTTTAGAGCAGGAATTATGGGGCAAAATTACTACTAACCTGTTTGGTGTGGCCTTCTCCAAACACTTATTTACATCACTTTCACAGTTCATGTAAAGCATCTTAAGGAGTCGGACAACAGCCAATGGTTTACTTCCAATAGTAAGCTCCCAAAGAAGACTGATCAATGGCAGCCAGTCAAAGCCTTTAGATGGTTGTTCTCGACTTTCCTGATGCAAAATGAAGAGCAAATTAAACTAAGGAAAAGTAAATTAAAATCTTATGATATAGACCTTTGCTAGGTCAACAGACTTGCAACAAATATATAGAAAGCTTGTGAGGTCTTCGTGCAATTTATTTATTAATCGTCCTTTAACAATATGGGCATACAAATGTTACTGAGCAACAATTAAATGGTCTTATTAAGTGTGGGTAAAATTTACACAAGAGATAATTAATTGATAAGTAATGAGGCGTTTTTAATACGTAAATTTGGTAAAAAAAGAATTGTAATATGATTAAGACATCATAAAATTGTAACACACACCTAAGATATGTTTGCTTATAGTAAAATCTTAAATGCCAACAATGTACTTTAAAAAAACACACGACACTACTGTTGGAGATTTCTAAACCAAAGAATGAAATAAGCACAAGCAAGGAAGCCTTTCGACAGAATTTTTAACCTATCTTGCTTAAATCTCAATTTTTTAACAAAGGGGGGGGGGGGGGGGTAACTCCTTGGGGTAACTGCTTATTTCAATGCCTAATAATCAAAGACACAATTCAGAAACCATCATATAAAACAAAAATAATAATTACTCTTACGTTGCGGTACATAGCAGTGGCTAGTTGCTTCACAACATGTTGAATTTTCTTATCGGATACATCATTTTTGTCCAAGGCATTCTTCAGGAATCCACAGTCTGTCACAACAAAGGTAAACAAATCCTTTAAACCTTTACATTTCAGATACGCTTTTTGATGCATTTGTTATCCTTTTAAAATCTCATTAAATATAAGAAATTTCTTACTAGGTTCAAGTTTTAAAGTCTTTATTTCGAACTCCAAGATACTGATGAGCAGCAAAAAGCATAAAACCTGAACTCACTAAGATAATGGCAGTGTGTTCTGTATTCATTGGAGTTGCAAAAAGTCATTTTAACTTTGCTTCTGAGCAGGAGGGGTTCAAAGTAAAACTTTCAGGGGTACTGATGGATGCTACGTGGTAATGCCTTTATCGATGGATGGGTTGATAGTTGGCATGGAAAAAGGATATGAGTAAGTTAACAAGAGATTGCCAAGCAATATGGTCCCCTACTGGTGAAACTCCACCATTGTCAGAATATTATTTATTTATTTTTTGTTGCCATAGCAATCAGAATTTTTGATGTAGGAACAAAATGAAATGACGTGCATAATCTCAATATTGCCATCTATCCATGTTTCAAGTTTTCTGAAAAAAAAATACGAAGAACTTTTAAAGTTATCGCAGGATCCAGAAAAGTGTGAGGCACTGACAGAGCGCAAACCGTAAGTCCCATCTGGTTTCACTGTTAGGGGACAATAATGAAACAGGGATAACTGCTTGAGAAATCCATGACCGTTAACAACTGACAAAAGGGTAATGACCATCATCATGCAAAATTGGTCTTATGCGATATGCAGCCAGTGCAGCTACAGACCATCCTGCACAGGCTGGTAAGAAGATAAGCCAGTTGTTTTTTTCATCATTTTGGGAATGGGGCTGGGCTGGATTCGGAAAAATCACGTTGTTTTGACTAAAATTTAGAAATTAGTGCTGTTGATTTTTTTCTTACAAATCAGTGTTTTGTCAATATTTTGGGAATGGGAATGGGGCTGGGTTTCTTTGTGTTTTCAGTATTATATTTACTAAGGTTGAACTAATGTAGGGAAATGTACAAAATATTGAGATCTAAAATTTTTTTTTTTTTTTTTTAATCTTCCATTAGGAATTTTTAGCTCCAATTTGGGAACAAATATACCTTTTTTCCATTGGGAATGGGGCAGATCACCAGATTTTGAATGAAAAAACCCACTGCAAATACTTTAAAATTGTGAATAGAAGTGATTTTAATATTATATTTACTAAGATTAAACTATTTGAGCAGGTTATGAAAAGAAGTAAATGATGAAACTTTAAAAAAATATATTTTATTTAATCTTCATTGGGAATTGTACGGTCTCATTTGGGAAATAGGAGTGCCAAAATGTCACAAGATACGCCCGTTTGAAGGTTTTGGACACCATGCTAAATGCTTGAAATGCACTAAGTGATCTAGTGACCTAGTTTTTGCCCCGGCATGACCTATACTTGACTTTTACCTTGATATCATTTAGACACAACTTCTGACCAAATTTGGTGAAGATCGGATGAAAACTAATTTAATTAGAGAGCGGACACCATGCTTTATCCTTTAAATGCACTAAGTGACCCCATGACCTATTTTTTGACCTGGCATGACCCTTATATGAACTTGACCTAGATATTGTCTAGATAAAACTTCTGACCATATTTGGTGAAGATCGGATGAAAACTATTTCAATTAGAGAGCGGACACAATGCTAAATGCTTAAAATGCACTAAGTGACCTAGTGGCCAAGTTTTTGAGCCGGCATGACCCATATTTAGCCTTGACCTAGATATCATTTAGACACAACTTCTGACCAAATTTGGTGAAGATCGGATGAAAACTACTTCAATAAGATAGCGGACACTATGCTTAATCCTTCAAATGCACTTAGTGACCCCGTGACCTAGTTTTTGACCCGGCATGACCCATATTCAAACTTGACCTAGATATTGTCTAGTTACAACTTCTGACCAATTTTGGTGAAGATCGGATGAAAACTATTTGAATAAGAGAGCGGACACTGCTGTGGACGCCACCGCCCACCACCCACCCGCCAAGGGTGAAACTATAATACGTCCCGTTTTTTTCAAAACGGGCGGAAAAAACGGGCATATACAAATGTTTACTTTTTTCAATTTGGAAAGGGTCCCCCTACCGGACTTGGAATTGTCATGAAAAAATAAACAACAAGAGATGCGTTCGTCAGAAACACAATGTCCCCCACTGCGCCGCTTTGAAATAAAATTTATATTTATCCTTTGGCAGGTATAGAAACATCTCCATTTAAAGCTTATTACTTCCCTTGGATTTTATGTTTTTACCTTTTACATTAAAGGATGACCTTGACCTTTCACCACTAAAAATGTGCAGCTTCATGAGATACACATGCATGCCAAATATCAAGTTGCTATCTTCAATATTGCAAAAGTTATGGCCAATGTTAAAGTTTTCGGACCGACGACTGACAGTTCAAGTGCTATATGCCACCCTACCGCGGAGAGGGGAGGGGGGGACGGGGTCTGTAGACAGTAAAAAATGACCAAGTCAGACATTGCTGACTACCAAGGCCTGAGGTTTATCAAAAAGATCATAGCCACAGTTCATCATGAATCTGTAAGTACACAGGTAAGTAACGAAACCTACCAATCACAAATTAGTTAAGATAAGAAATGATAGTTATATCATTAAAACAAAACCTTTGACAAATCAATCATTTAAGTTATAAATAAACAAAAAACAAAATCTGTACAGTAACCATGAAAAGAACTTAAATTCTTAGTAAGGAAATATATCTGAGATTTATAATTATTTAAATTACTTCCCTTGAAAATAATTGTCTCTAAAAATCTCTTTTTTTAGTAGCAAAAAATTATAAGCCACTACCGTGACTGTAGATTCACAGGTAACCTTAAAGTACCAAAGAAACTTGTATGCCCAAAAGTATCATTGTGTGCTTGGCTTGACCATAAAATGTCATTTTGATTATGCTTCAGTTGTATGGTTTCATATTGTTATAATTAATAATTATCTCCCTCTAAAGCTTATTACTTCCCTTGGATTTGTATTTTCGACCTTAGACATTGAAGGATGACCTTGACCTTTTACCATGATGTGTTTATCAGAAACATAATGCCCCCTACTGCACAGCTTCGATTTTTTTTTTTTTAAATAAATAATTTGGCAGGTCAGATAATTATCTCCATTAAAGCTTATTACTTCCCTTAGATTTGTATTTTCGACCCTAGACCTTAAAGGATTATCTTGACCTTGAAATTTTACCACTTAAAATGTGCTGCTCCATGAGATACACATGCATGCCAAATATGAAGTTGCTATCATCAATATTGCAAAAGTAGTGGCAAATATTAAAGTTTTCGGACGGACGGACAGACTGACTGACATACTGACTGACGGACAGTTCAACTGCTATATGCCACCCTACCAGGGGCATAAAATCACTGTAAGCTGTCCGCTAATGAGCAGGCAAAACCTTGTGTGACTTTATGGCTGACAGTGTAGCTTCTGATCAGACAGTGTGGCTGAAGCATATGGCACAAAAACCATCTTAACATGATACTGCTTTTATGATGTTTAACTAGGGAAGCTGCCTCAAAATATTCCACTGAAATAGGTTTAGCCCCAGATGCATCAAAAGAAATCGGACAACTTGGTAACTATCCACTCCCTCCCACTTTCTTGGAACATAGAAAAATAAACTTATCAACAAGCTTCATCAAATATTTATGTTATATGCTTTACAGAAACATGGTTTTCAACATCCTTCCAACACCCTTGATCTAATATTAGAATTATTTGTGAACATATGTATAATGAATAATAATTATAATTGTTAACAACAAATAGGCATATACCTGCTACATCACACACTACAACCTTACAGAAACAGTTCAATTAATAATAACATATCTGTATTATTAGTCAAATTTAAACGAGTAATTTTGTATTTTGGGTGGTCATTGGTCATTTAGAAAATATTTATGTAATATACATATTCAATTTTATTTTTAGGTTAATGGACTGGAATTAAAATTGTTTCTAAGTCTTAATGTATTTTTATTATGCAAAAAAACTAGCTCTGGGACGAACATGCTTAATTCATGAGTGTAAAATGTCATCAATTATTAGCCTGCACAGTCTGCAAAGGCTTATCAGGTCAACACTTTCCACTTTTAATGTATTTTTTATTAAAAGAAAGTCTCTGCTATGCAAGTATCTAGATCTAGTTAAGGTGGAAAGTGTAATCCTTAATTAGCCTCTGCAGTTCTGCACAGCCAGCTAATCTTGGCCAACACTACGTCTACATGCATTAAGCCCCATTTTCACAAAGCGATGCTCATCTGTATTTATTGTCATCCACTTACATATCACCAATCGCTTTTCCGTACCGAGGGCTTCAATGACTTCTTTCTTTGGAAGTGCAATGGGTTTAGTAAGGTTGTATATCTGAAATCATTAAATGTCAGGGTTTTTCAAATCCATTTCCAAAACAAGAGGGCCAAGATGGCCCTAGTTCGTTCACCTGAGAGGAGTCAGTTCATTCAATCTTTACCAAATGTCAAACTTGATCTAGATATTGTCCAGACAAACATCCTGGTCAAGTTTAATCATTATTTCATCTGCGAGTCATGATCAATGTACCTATGAAATTTCATGATCCTAAGCGTAAGCATTCTTGAGTTATCATCCGGAAACCATTTTTCAAAGTTGAGTCACCGTGACCTTGACAGCCATTGTGTGAATACCTTTTTTGGAACTGTGACCTTGACCTTTGACCTAGTGACCTGATAATCAATAGGGGTCATAAGCGAGTCATAATTAATATACCTATGAAGTTTCATGAACCTAGGCATAAGCGTTCTTGAGTTATCCAGAAACCATTTTACTATTTCAGGTCACCGTGACCTTGACCTTTGACCTAGTGACCTGAAAATCTTTAGAGGTCATCTGCGAGTCATGATCATTGTACCTATGAAGTTTCATGATCCTAGGCATAAGCGTTTTTGAGTTATCATTCAGAAACCATTTTACTATTTCAGGTCACCGTGACCTTGACCTTTGACCCAGTGGCCTGAAAATCAATAGGGGTCATCTTCGAGTCATAATCAATGTACCTATGAAGTTCATGATCCTAGGCATAAGTGTTCTTGAGTTATCATCCAGAAACCATTTTACTATTTCAGGTCACCGTGACCATGACCTTTGACCTAGTGACCTGAAAATCAATAGGGGTCATCTGCAAGTCATGATCATTGTACCTATGAAGTTTCTTAATCCTAGGCATCAGCATTCTTGAGTTATCATCCAGAAACCAATTTACTATTTCAGGTCACTGTGACCTTGACCTTTGACCAAGTGACCTGAAAATCAATAGGGGTCATCTTCGAGTCAGGATCAATGTACCTATGAAGTTTCATGATACTAGGCATAAGTGTTCTTGAGTTATAATCTGAAAACCATTTTTCTATTTCGGGTCGTCATGACCTTGACCTTTGACCTAGTGACCTGAAAATCAATAGGGGTTATCTAAGAGGCATGATCAATGTACCTATGAAGTTTCATGATCCTAGGCCTAAGCGTTCTTGAGTTATCATCTGGAAACCATTTTACTGTTTCAAGTCATGACCTTGACCTTTGACATAGTGACCTGAAAATCAATAGGGGTCATCTACGAGTTATGATCAATGTACCTATGAAGTTTCATGATCCTAGGCCGAAGCGTTCTTGAATTATCATCCGGAAACCATTTTACTATTTCGGGTCATCGTGACCTTGACCTTTGGCATAGTGACCTGAAAATCAATAGGGGTTATTTGCGAGTTTTGATCAATGTTTCTATGAAGTTTCATGATCCTAGGCATAAGCGTTCTTGAGTTATCATCCAGAAACCATTTTACTGCTTTGGGTCACCGTGACCTTGACCTTTGACCTAGTGACCTGAAAATCAATAGGGGTCATCTGCGAGTCATGATCAATGTATCTATGAAGTTTCATGATCCTAGGCGTAAGTGTTCTTGAGTAATCATCCGGAAACCATTGTACTATTTCGGGTCATCGTGACCTTGACCTTTGACCTAGTGACCTGAAAATCAATAAGGGTCATCTGCGAGTCATGTTTAATGTACCTATGAAGTTTCATGTTCCTTGGCATAAGCACTCTTGAGTTATCATCAGGAAACCATCTGGTGGACAGACAGACCGACATGAGCAAAACAATATACCCACCCCCTCTTCTTCGAAAGGGGGGGGGGGGGGCCATAATGAGAAAACTGCCCCCCTCCCAGCAGCCACGTATTTCAACTGATCGGAACCATTTTTGAACTCAACTCTCACATCAAAGAAACAAATGTTCTGAGCAAATTTCATGAAAATTGGGCCAAAAATGTGACTTCTACTGTGTTCACATGTTTTCACTAAATACATACACTGTAACTCCAATATAGCGCGGTCAATGGGGTCCAAGCCGCGAAACAGCGTTATAACGGATCCGCGTTATAGGTTTTGAGCTCATTTACTGCAGGGCGCTATAAACAAAACAGGTATAGAATAGCCTATAATATAGGTCATGTATATTGCCATGCTGTGTTGACGCAAATACATGCATATAAACCGAATCGTATCGATAACAGTATACATACCGCTTTTCTTATGTGCACATTTATCTGATAATCCAATAAAATTGCAACATCACTTAAAAATAATAATCTTGAACATTAATGACGATATATGTTCAAGGAAATTCGTAAATACAACCGTACGCATATATGCCATTTTCAGAAGTGTTAAGATTACAGTGCATTATGGGGCAGAGCTTTCATTGGACGAGCAACTTTAAATTTAAATTGAATGCAATACGACTCATGTACAAAAAATTGTTATATTGCGTCATACGCATGCAAAAAACGTGTTTCCCGGGGACTTTCTGATACCGCGCGAAAATGAAAGTGAAACTCTGTTAACAATTGCCGGTACACTGCGTTCGCATGTAAATAAATCGTCTGCATTATTTAATTTCTTATACACGAACTGAAAGAGATTAAATGACATAATACTAGAATGATAATAAAATGAAAGAAAAAGTTGTTTTATACAGTAGGCAGTATATTTCACAGCTGCTCATTTAATATAGTCAAACTGCAACCATATCAAAGAAAGAATGTTTCAATCGTTTTGAATTACTTGAATTGTATAACTATCCTGCTTGCACTTAACTTATGGAAATTATCGCACTGAACCGCTCTGATGAGGAATACATGTAATAAACACTGACACGCGAGTTTTTCACACCTTTATTGACATTACACAACAGATTAAAACCAATTAGCTGTCGGTGTTGTTTAACCTCGAGGGGATTATAATCGGTTCAACGGACGGTTGAATAAAACAATCAACATAACTGTGATTGCCGCCATCTTTGAATTGTCTGAAAATACATGAAGTTGCATTATACGGATTTGAATCAGAAATAAAATGGAAGGTTGGAGAAAAAATGGGATCCAAGCACCCTCCGCGTTATATTGGATTCAGCGTTATAACGGAGCGCTTTATATTGGAGTTACAGTGTATAGAGAAAAATGCCCCTCCCACTGGCGGCCATGTTTTTTCACCGATCACAACCATTTTCAAACTCTTCCCAGATATCAACAAGAGCACCGCCTTGCGGGTGCAGACCGCTCATCTATTTTCTTTTTAAAGGTGAAGGGACTCTCATTTTCAATCACAAAGGAGGGAGGGGTGGAGTGAAGAGCGGTGCATTGTGTGGGGGTGTGGACATTTATTACATTTTCTTCCAAAAATGCGAAAAAAAGGAAAAAAAAAATCGGGGGGGGGGGGGGGGGGGGGGGGGGGGGGGGGGGGGGGTGGGGGGGGGGGTGGTTTTTTGGTTGATGGTTGGACGGAATTTCAAACATAAATAATAAAAATAAATATTTGTGTTTTTTAACCGTTTCATAAAAAAAAATGGGGGGGGGGGTTGGGCGAGGTGGGGGGTATGGTGTGGGGTGTGGTGTAATTTGTGGATGATCTTAAAAAAAAAAAAAAAAAAAAAGTTTAGGTGGGGTGTTTTGGGGGGGGGATGGTGGGTGGGGGGGTTGGGGGGGGGGGGGGGGGATTGGGTGGGGGGGGGGGGGTGGGGGGGATTTTGGGTTGGACGGTATTTTGTTATTTAAAATTAAATAATAAAATAAATAGTTTTGTTTTTTCATCCGTTTTAAAAAAAAAATTGGGGGAGGTTGTGGGGTGGGGGGGGCAGTATAGTGTGAGGGTGTGGTGGTCATTTGTGAGATGATCTTAAAAAAAAAAAAAATAGGGGGGGGGGGTTGTGGGGGGGGGGGGCACGGGCGATGGTTTGGGTGGAGTCTATTGTGGTATGTCAGGTAAGAGTAGTTTTGTCAAAGTATCAATCAAATCTAATCATAAATAAAGAAGTTATGGCAATTTTAGAGAAATTTAATAATTTGACCTTGAGAGTCAAGGTCATTCAAAGGTCAAGGTAAAATTCAACTTGCCAGGTACAGTAACCTCATGATAGCATGAAAGTATTTGAAGTTTGAAAGCAATAGCCTTGATACTTAAGAAGTAAAGTGGATCGAAACACAAAATTTAACCATATATTCAAAGTTACTAAGTCAAAAAAGGGCCATAATTCCGTAAAAATGACATCCAGAGTTATGCAACTTGTCCTTTTACTGTACCCTTATGATAGTTTGCGAGTGTTCCAAGTATGATAGCAATATCTATGATACTTTAGGGGTAAAGTGGACCAAAACACAAAACTTAACCAAACTTTCAATTTTCTAAGTATAAAGGGCCCATAATTCCGTCCAAATGCCAGTCAGAGTTACATAACTTTGCCTGCACAGTCCCCTTACAGTAGTTAGTAAGTGTTGCAAGTATGAAAGCAATAGCTTTGATACTTAAGGAATAAAATGGACCTTAACACAAAACTTAACCAAAATTTTCAATTTTCTAAGTATAAAAAGGGCACATAATTCTGTCAAAATGAAAGCCAGAGTTATCTTACTTTGCGTGCCCAGTCCCCTCATGATAGTAAGTAAGTGTACCAAGTTTGAATGCAATAGCATTGATACTTTCTGAAAAAAGTGGACCTAAACGCAAAACTTAACCAAAATTTTCAATTTTCTAAGTATAAAAAGGGCACATAATTCAGTCAAAATGCACGCCAGAGTTATCTAACTTTGCCTCCCCAGTCCCCTCATGATAGTAAGTAAGTGTACCAAGTTTGAATGCAATAGCATTGATACTTTCTGAGAAAAGTGGACCTAAACGCAAAACTTAACCGGACGCCGACGCCGACGCCAAGGTGATGACAATAGCTCATAATTTTTTTTCAAAAAATAGATGAGCTAATAAAACCAATGTTTTGACCAACTTTCATGATGATTGGGCACTTCTAGAGTGTTTACAAGGTTTCTCTATAGCCAAATAGGGAAAACTACCACTACATACATGTAGAGAAAAATGCCCCGCCCACTGGCGGCCATGTTTTTTCACCGATCTCGACCATTTTCAAACTCGTCCGAGACATCAATTGAACCAATGTTTTGACCAACTTTCATGATGATTGGACAAAAATTGTGACTTCTAGAGTGTTTACAAGGTTTCTCTATAGCCAAATAAGAAAAACTGCCCCGCCCACTGGCAGCCATATTTTTCAACAGATCGGAACCACTTTTAAACTCAACCAAGGTATCATTAAGACAAACATTTTGACAAAATAAAATGAAGATTGGGCATGAAATGTGACTTCTACAGTGTTTACAAGGTTTTCCTTTTTTTTGACCTAGTGACCTAGTTATTGACCTGGCACAACCCAGTTTCGAACTCGGCTGAGATTTCATTGGGACAAAGCTTCTGACCAAGTTTCATGAAGATGGGACAAGAAATGTGGCCTCTAGAGTGTTTACGAGCAAATATTAACAGACGGACGGACGGACATACAACGGACAAAGACCGGTCACAAAAGCTCACCTGAGCAATCAGGTGAGCTAAAAAAAGGCTGGCGAAAATTGGGATTTTTTTTAATGATAAAATTGCAAATTTGGGAATTTTTTATTGACAAAATGACCTTTAATTGGGATTTTTTTCATCAACAAATATTAACACACACTACTTTCTAGACATTTCTGGGGAAAAACATGCAACTTGCGCTTAAAGTCCACTAATTTGGGGAAAAATAATTGAATATAACTAGAGCTTTGTCACAGACAAGACGTATACCCCCATATCTGCATTGACAGAGAATATTTTGCATACTGTCTTCACAAAACAAGAGAAGCTAATTTATGGCGATATTTTTAAGAATTATTATGCCATTATCATTTATAGCCATTTTGACCATTGAACTCTTGAATTTTATTGCATGACACGCCATCCAATGACTGTGAAAAAAAATAATGTACAGAGTCATTTTATAATCTCACAATCAATGACATACTTATGGCACGGACAAGCTCATTTATGGCCATTTTTTTACTTTTGAACTCCAAGTGTGACCTTGACCTTGGAGATATCGACGTAATTCTTTCGCATGACACTTCGTCCAATGATTGTGAACAAATGTACCCAGTTATTTTAAAATCTCACAATGAGTGATATAGTTATGGCCCGGACAAGATCATTTATGACCATTTATGACCTTTGAACTCGAAGTGTGACCTTGGAGATATTGATGTAATTCTTTCGCATGACACACCGTCCAATGATTGTGAACTAATGTGCCTAGTAATTTTAAAATCTCACAATAAATGACATAGTTATTGCCCAGACTAGATCATTTATGGCCATTTTTGACCTTTGAATTCAAACATGTGACCTTGACGTTGCAGATATTGACCTACTTTTATTGCATGACACACTGTTCAATGACCGTGAACAAATGTGCCAAATGATTTTAAAATCTCACAAAAAATGACAAAGTTATGGCCCGGACAAGCTCATGTATGGGTATTTTGACCTTTGAACTCAAAGTGTGACCCTGACCTTGGAGATATCAACATACTTCTTTCGCATGACACACCGTCCCATGATGGTGAACAAATGAATCAAGTCATTTTAAAATCAAATGATTAATGACATAGTCATGTTCCGGACAAACTTTTGGGACAGACCTACCAATAGACAAAGTGACCACTATATAGCCCCCATTAATGATGGTAATCCCATGACACACGGTCTAATTACACTGTAACTCCAATATAACGCGGATGACGGGGTCCAAGCCACGCAACAGCGTTATAAACGGACAGCGTTATAAGTTTTGAGCTTATTTATTTATATTGTCATGCTGTGTTGTCATCCGCAAATACATGCATATAAATCGAATCGAACGATAACAGTATATATACCGCTTTTCTAATGTGCACATTTGTCCTATAATCCAATATAATTACAACATCACTTACGAAAAAAAATGTGTAACATTTATTACAAGAAATATGTTTACGAATTTCGTAAACAAATTCATATGCCTACGCCATTTTTCAGAAAAATAGTACAGTGCATTATGGGACACATATTTCATTGGACGAGCGAATTTAAATTTAGATTGAATGCAATACGATACATGTACAAAGTAATGTTTTATTGTGTCATACGCAGCATGTAACAAACGTGCTTTCCGTGGACTTTCTGATAACGGGCAAAAATTTAAGTGAATCTCTGTTAACAATTACACTGCGTTAGCTTGTAAATAAATCGTCAGGATTTTTTTATTTACTTTTCGTATACGTACTGAAACATTAAACATACACAAAGATCTTTTTATGTATCAAGCTTGTATAGCATAAAATAAACGATTACACACACAGCCATAGTTTATACAATAAAATACAATACACGATAAATATAAAACATAAACAGGTAATCGTTTTAAATAACTTTAATTTGATTTAATTTTAATTTGATTTAATTTAATTACCCTTGCACTTACCTTATTGAAATTAGCGCACCAACCGCTCTGATAGGGAATACATGTAATAAACACGAACTCGCCAGTTTTCACACCTTTATTGACATTACACAACAGATTAACACCAATTAGCTGTCGAGTGTCGTTAAACCTCTAATCGATTAAAATCAGTTAAACGAACGGATAAAGCAATCAAGCTGTGATCGCCGGCTTCTTTGAATTTTCTGAAAATACAAGTAGTTGCATAACATGGATTTGAATCAGAAATGGAAGGTTGGAGAAAAAACGGGATCCAAGCACCTCCAGCGTTATATTGGACACAGCGTTATAACGGACCGCACTATATTGGAGTTACAGTGTATTGTGAACAAATGTACCGACAATTTTAAAATATCAACATGAATGACATAGTTATGGCCCGGACAAGATCATTTATGGCAATTTTTTACCTTTGAATTCCAAGTGTGACCTTGACCTTGGAGATATTGACATAATTCTTTCGCATGACACACCGTCCAATGATTGTGAACAAACATACGGAGTAATTTTAAATTTTCACAATGAATGACATAGTTATGGCCTGGACAAGATAATTAATGGCCATTTTTTACCTTTGATTTCAAATTGTGACCTTGACGTGCTCCAGCCAGCTTTTCACAATAGAGGCGAGCTTCCCCAAAAAGGGCACATTTCACGCTTAGTTTTGAAAAGTAGGGCATTTAAAAAAAATATACTTTGGTTAAACTACTCCATATACTCTATTTATCATATGCCATACCCTGTTTCCCATGTAATATAACCATTACATATTTTTTTATATTACACATGTGTAACACATTTTTAAACGTTTTCATTGGCTTAGTTTTCTTTTATTGACCAATCGCATTTTGTTATTTTGCTGAAATGACATTGCAACGTCAAATGACATAACGAAATGTAAACAACATTCGGGATTTATCATTATGTTTGCGTAAATATTTATTTAATTTGCTCATTTAAAGCATGTGATAAAAAAGATCTGACACTTGTCATATCATACCATATTTTATTAAACTCGTCCAGGAAATTCATTAGTAAACTCGCCATAGGCTCGCTTACTAACAAAATTCCTGAACTCGTTTAATAAAATATGGCACGATATGACAACTCATGCCAGATCCTATATATACTATACTTATTAATTGTAAACTTTAGTGCATTTGATGACTTCACCAATTGTATGCTGTTCCTCATTTTGTGTAATGAAATAATAAATATATTACTATTCTAGTGTTTGTATTAATTTACATATAAAGGTATGAAGAATGATATGGCTGTACCATCACTTATTTTATCATGAAGCAGAACAGGATTAAAAAATATCTAACTTTTATTTTGGATAATCAAAAACAATTTTTATCCCCACGAATTTTGAAAAGCGTGGGGATATTGTGGTTATCTCCGCTGTCTGTCTGTCTGTCCGTCCGTCCTGGCCACTATCTCCTCCTACACTATTAGCACTAGAACCTTGAAACGTACACATATGGTAGCTATTAGCATATGTGGGACCGTGCATTATTTGGAATTTTGAGTTATGGGGGTTGGGGTAGGGCCGGGAAAGAGATTTTCACTCATTTTTTCAGGTTATTTTACATTAACTTCTTCATTTCTACACCACTTTACTTCAAATTGATACTGAACCTCTCTTATGACAATACGGTCAATCTCAACTATGCATGGCCCCATTACCAACCCTGGGGCACTCCGCCCACATAGGCCTCGCCCACCCAAAATTGCCTTTCACTATAATTTTTTCATTTCTACACCGATATACTTCTAATTGATACTGAACTTCTTCTATGACAATACGGTCAATCTCAACTATGCATGGCCCCATTACCAACCCTGGGGCGCCCTTGGGTCAAACATGCGGTGTGGGGATACGCGTCGGCCTCTGCCGCGCCATTTCTAGTTTCTTTTGTTTTAACCATGTATCTATAATATAATAATATAATAATTCACAGAAAATAATTGCACATACAAATTAAGTTGTGACTAAAATAACAATTGTTTTTTACATTATAAAATAATTTTTGTTCATTCCATTCTCTTTTGCAGAGCACTTTAAATCAACGGCGTTTTTTATTATTAACTTAACTTCACTGGACTTAAAGACAGTTTTTTTTACAAAACACAATACTTACTAAGTGATGATATTGCTTTCCCGGTTCAGCGACATCCTTTCTAGCCTCAAGGTCAAGGTCAGACTGGGTCAGCACCTCTAGACTGTCTTCCACACTAACTGCAGGCTCGGGCACTTGAGTGTGGCACAACTCCAGCACCAGCCTACAACAATTTAACAATCGAAGCAAGTGTGTTTTTTTCGTTCAAATTTGGATCTGTAATGGGGACCCATTCCCAATGGAAAAAAGTATATATTTTTCCCAAATCAGACCAACAAATTGCCAATTGAATGTTTCCGAACAAGAAATGTGTTTGTCAGAAAAACAATGCCCCCTACTGCGCCGCTTTGAAGCCATATATTTGACCTTTGACCTTGAAGGATAACCTTGACCTTTCATCACTCAAAATGTGAAGCTCCATGAGATACACATGCATGCCAAATATCAAGTTGCTATCTTCAATATTGCAAAAGTAATGACCAAGGTTAATGTTTTGGGACAGAATGACAGACAGGCTAAAAACCAATATACCCCTCCATCATTCGATCCGGGGGCATAAAAATTGAAAACTTAAATTGGGAAATAGTAGGTAACATTTCAGAAAAATTTATACTTTTTTCCATTAGGAATATAGCTGAAGACCAGACCTGATTTTTAACAAAAACAAGAGGGCCAAGAAGGCCCTAGTTCGCTCACCTGAGAGGAGTCGGTTCATTCAATCTTTACCAAATGTCAAACTTGACCTAGATATTGTCCAGACAAACATCCTGGTCAAGTTTCATTATTATTTCATCTGTGAGTCATGATTAATGTACCTATGAAGTTTCATGATCCTAGGCGTAAGCATTCTTGAGTTATCATCCGGAAACCATTTTTTGAAGTTGAGTCACCGTGACTTTGACAGCCATTGTGTGAATACGTTTTTTGGCACTGTGACCTTGACCTTTGACCTATTGACTTGATAATCAATAAGGGTCATCTGCGAGTCATGATCAATATACCTATGAAGTTTCATGAACCTAGGCATAAGCTTTCTTGAGTTATCATCCAGAAACCATTTTACTATTTCAGGTCACCGTGACCTTGACCTTTTACCTAGTGACCTGAAAATCAATAGGGGTCCAGCGATTTTCCTTGTCCAATTGGGAAAAGTACCCGTACCGGTCCGATTGGGAAAAATTGAGTCGTGAAAACCTCAAAATTGGGAAAAATCGAGTCGTGAAATCCTGAAATTGGGAAAATCGCGTCGTGAAGTTTGGGTCTTATTGAATACATCATACAGTTCATACTTAATTGAACATACCCATTTAAATAATCATTTGCAGGCATGCCTTAATGACCATTAAGTTATAAAGTTTATATAAATAACAAAATATTATAAAGAACACACCAAATCAATTACTAGTTGTTTTTAATCTCTTTTAAAGCAATGTCTCTCTCTTTCATTTTTGTGAAATTTCAACAATCTTTGATGTTTAATCATCACTCAGTTGCTTGCATCCCTCCCTGCACAGCATCATTATTGCTGTCAATGTGTCCTGTGATTGATGGTTCCGATTGGTTTTTTGGCATAATATTTGCTATTATGACTCATTTCAAACTACGATAAGGTTACAAACCGACGTAAAACAGTACGCTGGCTGCCTGGCAAAAGAACCGGAAACAGTAACAACTCTATTGATTGAATGCGCTGAATAATAAAACCCGAAATTAATCGAGCGCGTGGTTACACACAACTATACGATTTTCTTTGTTCGCTCGCCGAAAGTTGGTTTTTTTACGAAACTTTCTATCGTTTTGAGAAAAAATTCGGACGCTGATTGGGATTTTTCCAGATGCCGATTGGGAATTTGGGAATTTTCGCTCGATTGGGAAAGTACCGTTTTGGGAATTTGGGAATTTTCGTTCGATTGGGAAAGTACCGTTTACCGGTACTTTATAAAGAAGGAGGAAAATCGCTGGGGTCATATGCAAGTCATGATTATTGCACCTATGAAGTTTCATGATCCTAGGCATAAGTGTTCTTGAGTTATCATCCAGAAACCATTTTACTATTTCAGGTCACCGTGACCTTGACCCTTGACCTAGTGACCTGAAAATCCTTAGGGGTCATCTTCGAGTCATGATCAATGTACCTATGAAGTTTCATGATCCTAGGCATAAGCGTTCTTGAGTTATCATCTGGAAACCATTTTACTATTTCGGGTCACCGTGACCTTAACCTTTGACCTAGTGACCTGAATATCAATAGCGGTCATCTACAAGTCATGATCAATGTACCTTTGAAGTTTCATGATCCAAGGCCAAAGCGTTCTTGAGTTGTCATCCAGAAACCATTTAACTATTTCGGGTCATCAAGACCTTGACCTTTGACCTAGTGACCTGAAAATCAATAGGGGTCATCTACGAGTTATGATCAATGTACCTATGAAGTTTCATGATCCTAGGCCTAAGCGTTCTTGAGTTATCATCCCGAAACCATTTTACTTTTTCGGGTCATCGTGATCTTGACCTTTGACCTAGTGACCTGAAAATCAATAGGGGTTATCTATGAGTCATGATCAATGTATCTATGAAGTTTCATGATCCTAGGCATAAGCATTCTTGAGTTATCATCCAGAAACCATTTTACTATTTCAGGGCATCGTGACCTTGACCTTTGACCTAGTGACCTGAAAATCAATAGGTCATCTGCGAGTCATGAACAATATACCCCTCTTCTACTGTGTTCACATGTTTTCACTATATACATATAGAGAAATATGCCCCGCCCACCGGCAGCCATGTTTTTTCACCGATCACGACCATTTTCAAACTCGTTCGAGATATCAATAAAACCAATGTTTTGACCAACTTTCATGATGATTGGGCACAAATTGTGACTTCTAGAGCGTTTACAAGGTTTCTCTATAGCCTAATAGGGAAAACTACCACTATTTACAAAAAGAGAAAAATGCCCCGCCCACTTGTGGCCATGTTTTTTCACCGATCTCGACCATTTTCGAAAATAAGGAAAACTGCCCCGCCCACTGGCGGCCATGTTTTTCAACAGATCGAAACCACTATTGAAATCAACCAAGATATCATTAAGACAAACATTTTGACAAAGTTACATGAAGATTGGGCATGAAATGTGACTTCTATAGTGCTTTCAAGGTTTTTCTTTTTTTTGACCTAGTCTTTGACCTGGAACAACCCAGCTTCAAACTCGGCCGAGATTTCATTGGGACAAAGCTTCTGACCAAGTTTCATGAAGATGGGACAAGAAATGTGGCCTCTAGAGTGCTTACAAGCAAATGTTAACGGACATACGGACATACGACGGACGGACAGACATATGACGGACAAAGACTGGTCACAAAAGCCAGGGGTTTTTTAGAGAAAGGGGAAGACGCTGGACGCTGGGTGAAAGGGGAAAAAAAGAGTGCGAAAGAGAGATATTAGGGGAAAAAATAAAAACTGTTCATTTCAATGTCTATAACTCATCAAAAGAGACTTGTCTCTGTCCTTTTTGTTCTTAAACACATTTAACAGGTATTAAAGTCAAAGTCCGTAATAAAGTTGCAGGTGTAGATCTAATAATTGGAAATGTTTTCAACTATATTTTTGTACTTGGGCCGGGGGACGATGTCAATTTTGTGATTTCAATTTCATGATGAATGGGTTGACGATCTTGATTTGCTACAGTATTGGAAGGGAAAGGAGCGGCAGCTGCCGATTGTCTACTTTCACTTTCACAATGTTCGATGTTGATTACCTCGGAATCCTGCTGGGTTATAACGGTTTTTCGATGATTCTTTCTTAAAAAATGCCTTGATGCGTTCAGTATCTTCCGAGTTCGAATGTTTTATTTTGTTTGTGTAAGAACGCTAATTGTGAGACATTTTTTTCTGTTTTCACGTTTATACCTCGACTTGCACATAGCCCGGATGAAAATTCGACTGGTTTCCGGTAATTAATTGACGAAACACCCTTCTCGCGCAAGACCGGTATCCAGTAAAATAGTCACATGATTATTACGATTAGTTGCCCAGTTTACATGACGTTATTTAAGAGCTATATTTAGAATAACTGGGATTCCCAGATGTTGTGTGTTCGTCTGGAAAGAGAGAGCGCGAATTCGTTGTACATGGTGCAAATTGGATAATTGTCGAATGCCCCAAGGAAAAATAAACATTTCTTTGAGAGAAAATATTATATTTTGGTGAAAAATGATATTTTTGGTGGGGGAAATTGTATTTTAAGGGGAACAATTCTGGTAGGGGAAGACGCCGAATATCGGCGTCACTTTCTTAGTAAAAAAACCCCTGAAAGCTCACCTGAGCAATCAGGTGAGCTAAAACACTTTTAACAAACCACCATCATTTTTATCTCTCCAAACTGAACATCATAATTTTTTTTAGTTTCTAAGCAAGTTTTTATAATTACTGGCCCATAGACATGATATCTAGATCGTTTAATGGTTTAACTATAGCCACATCAGTAACTGTCCTGCAGGCTCATAGTAACCATGTTTTTCAATAGACTATAATGATATCTCTCTCTTAATCAATACAACATTGTACAGACCCAGTTTAATGAATATTGAGCATCATGAATGCTCAAGGGCTTTTTATAAATTCCACTTAGAAACTTAATTAATGACCACACATTACCAATCCTTTAAGTCGGGCGGGATGATTGTGAAATTTGTTCTGACAAAGTTTCATGCCAGGGCTTTTTTTTTCTATTAGAATGGCCTATTTTCAAAATTTTGGGAAATTTGCGAAGTTTGTGACTAAATTTTCACAATTTCAAGAAGTTTGCAACTCAAATTTTCACAATTTTAGAAAACTTCCCGACTTTTTCACAATTTTGAACAGTTTGCGACCCATTTTTCACAAAATGCGGTTGCCAGCAACGCTTCACAATCATGAAAAAAGCCCTGCTTGCAGATCGAGCATAAGATGTGGTTTCACAAATATTCACTAGGTTAATCTAGAATGATGATGCACGACCGGCAAAATATGACGACAAAAGCTCACCATTAGAAAATTATGTTCATATGTATGGAACGCCTTATCTGTCTCCTGTTAACTATTGATATATCAAAGGTTTCATTGAAATGTGGGTTTAAATCATATGATATGTGTTTATAATAGTATGCTGTGTGTTTGCCATAGTATGGTGTGTGTTTGTGATGGTATGATGTGTGTTTATGATGGTATGTTGAGTGCTTGCGATGATATGCTGTGTGTGTTGTGATGGTATGCTGTGAGTTTGTGGTGTTACACTCTGTTTTTGTGAAGGTATGCTGTGAGTTTCATTGAAATGATGTGGGTTCAAATCATATAATATGTGCTTATAATAGTATACTGTATGCTTACCATAGTATGGTGTGTGTATGTGATGGTATGCTGTGTGTTTGTGATGGTATGCTGTGTTTTGTTATGGTATGCTAGGTTTTTGTCATGGGATGCTGTGTTTGTCATGGTATGCTGTGTGTTTATCATGTTATGTTGTGCGTTTATTGTACTTTCCCTCGGGTTTATCTTATGGCGTTCCATACATTTGAGCTCAAATGCTTTTGAAGACATATTTTTGTCATTTGAACGATGTCTTGGATTTGTATCATGATATTTTTCAAGTTCATAATTTCCCATGCACAAAACAATTCCCCCCCTTTGTATTATGGTATTTTTCAAGTTCATATTTCCCCATGCAAAAAACAATCCCCCCCCCCCAACATTTGAATGGGCCCTCCAGGGCCCTCTCTTGCCTTCAGGGGAAGCCACCCACATCCCTCATGAGGGAAAATTTCGCATCGTTTTGGGAGAAAAGAGGAATTTTAGAAGATCTTTTCACCAACCATTCAACACCTAAAATTGCAATATTTTAATGTGATTTACATAAATATACTTTAAATCAAAGGTTAGTAGCACGATACCAGCTGGCAACATAGGTATAAAAGGAAACAAGAGGGCCATGATGGCCCTGAATCGCTCACCTGACTAACCAAATACAATCCCAACCCAGTTTTCATCAAGATAAACATTCTGACCAAATTTCATAAAGGATGGATGAAAACTGTGACCTCTATTGTCAACACAAGGTTTTTCTAATATTTGACCTATTGACCTAGTTTTTAACCCCAGGTGACCCAAATACAATCCCAACCCAGATTTCATCAAAACAAACATTCTGACCAAATTTCATGAGGATTTGATGAAAACTGTGACCTCTATTGTCTACACAAGGTTTTTCTATTATTTAACCTTGTGACCTAGTTTTTGACCCAAGATGACCCAAATACAATCCCAACCCAATTTCATCAAGATAAACATTCTGACCAAATTTCATAAAGATTGGATGAAAACTGCGACCTCTATTGTCTATACAAGGTTTTTCTATTATTTCACCTAGTGACATAGTTTTTGACCTAGTGACCTAGTTTTTGACCCCAGATGACCCAAATACAATTCCAACCCAGATTTCATCAAGATAAACATTCTGACCAAATTTCATAAAGATTGGATGAAAACTGTGACCTCTACTGTCCACACAAACAAATTGTTGACATTTTTTCTATTATTTGACCTAGTGACCTAGTTTTTGATCTCAGATGACCCAAATACAATCCCAACCCAGATTTCATCAAGACAAACATTATGACCAAATTTCATAAAGATTGGATGAAAACTGCATCCTCTATTGTCTACACAAGGTTTTTCTATTATTTGACCTAGTTTGTGACCTAGTGACCTAGTTTTTGACCTCAGATTACCCAAATACAATCCTAACCCAGATTTCATCAAGATAAACATTCTGACCAAAATTCATAAACATTGGATGAAAACTGTGACCTCTACTGTCTACACAAACAAATTGTTGATGAATTTTCAATGATTTGACCTAGTTTTTGACCCCAGATGACCCAAATCGATCCCAACCCAGATTTCATCAAGATAAACATTCTGACCAAATTTCATAAAGATTGGATGAAAACTGCGACCTCTATTATCTACACAAGTTTTTTCTATTATTTGACATATTATGTGACCTAGTTTTTGACCTAGTGACCTAGTTTTTGACTCCAGTTGACCCAAATACAATCCCAACCCAGATTTCATCAAGATAAACATTCTGACCAAATTTCATAAAGATTGGATGAAAACTGTGACAGTGATTTTTTTAAATTTTTTTTGTTACAGCCTGTGCCATTTGGATTGGGAAAATTAGCGCGATAAACCATGAAATTGGGAAAAATAGCGCGATAAACCATGAAATTGGGAAACATTATAAATATGATTATAAGAACAGAATTAAAATTATAAAAGTATGTTTGACAGCATTTTTATATTATAAAGTGCTAATTTAATGTGTTCTTACAATTAAGACAATGTTAAGTTAATAATCTTCCACATTCATATTGAACTTGCAATAATCTATATAGATTCTTAAATATACCATTTAATCATAACCTCTTTAACAGTAAGAGTTTAATTCAGTATTTTTTTAAATTAAATATCATATGGTGAAAACATTAACAAATATTTATTAAAAAAAACGCTTTAGTAATCTTGCTATGTCAATGATGTATTAAATGGAGTTAAAATAATTTATTTCATTTCTTTACCTTTCAACATCTTGCACTTCAATGCTATTTCAGTAAACTGTAAAGCGTGACAAACATAATAAAGCAGAATATGCATATGAATCTGATTTTACACAGATCCACTAACATATAAATCATATCATGTTTGTCTCTTTCCATTTTCGAACGATACTCATCTTAAATGCATTAACTTTGTGAGTACCGGAAGCCTAACTCCCAATTTCCCAACACTGATTTCCGTGATGCACATTCACTGTGAAGATTTGTAATAAATATTTGTTGTTTTTATCTCAAACGTTGTATCTTGCGTTAATTGACACACGCATTAAATTATTCCGTAATAACCATATGATATCCGTTGTTAATTTGAATGTTATTTATCATTTTCGCCGCTCATCGCAAATTTCTCGTCTGCTTGCCGCCATCATGGACGTGTGTAAAAACAGGCGTTTACAATCGGGATACATCGACTATCATCTGTATCCTCGGCAATATAGAGAGGGATGTGGATAGCAACGTAAAATGGTATTCGGCTAAATTCGCGAACAATACGCAAGTCAGGTGTTGTTCGGCGACGATTCGGCAAGCTCGATCGGCACTCGTTCGAAAGTATTGCTAAATTACATTGTAATCTTATTGGCTTTATTGGGAAAATTTTGTCTTTTTTGGGGAACTTTTAATCACATTTTTGGGAAAAAACGTCATTTTTTGCAATTGGGAAGCAGTCGAATATCGGCTGTAATTTCTGGCAAAAAAAATCACTGTGTGACCTCTACTGTCTACACAAATAAATCAGGGTTTTTTTGGGCCCGATTTTATAGCCGAAATTCGGCTACGTTCCCAATCCCAAAAAGTATACTTTTTTCCCAAAATGTGGCAAAAAATTCCCAATTTCCAAAAAAAAAACCCATTTTTTTTTTATTTTTTTTTTAAAGAAGTCTAATGCGTATTTTATCTCAATTTCAATTCAATTACATCTAACAAAGTATTATATGATTTTGTTATTTTAATTTAAGTGATTATAAAGAGTTATATCAAATTTAGTATTTCCCTAATCAGTGGACTTTTCATGTGGAAAAAAAGGCTAATTAATTTATTTTCCCAATTTCATGAAAATGCTGATAAAATTCCCAATTCCAAAGCCATGGGCTATCCTCCCAAAAAGTGGAAAAAAAAACCTGCAAATTGTTGACGGACGGACACATGCACGCACACACAACGGACGCCTGACATCTCACGGTCACATAAGCTCACCATGTCACTTCGTGACAGGTGAGCAAAAAAAATATTCCCCATGCACAAAACGATCCCACCCAAACATTTGAATGGGCCCTCCAGGGCCCTCTCTTGTCGCCAGGGGAAGCCACCCACATCTCGCATGAGGGGGAGTTTCGCGTCGTTTTGGGCTAAAAGGGGAATTTTAGAAGATCTTTTCACCAACCATTCAACACCTATAATTGCAATATTTTAATGTGATATACATTAATATACTTTAAATCAAAAGTTAGTAGCACGATACCAGCTGGCAACCTGGGTATAAAAGTAAAAAAATATAATTTTAGCTGAAAAAGCGGAAAAAAGTATACTTTGTTCATGGGGGAAGCCGCCAATATTCCACGGTAAAAAGTGCAAAACGAGGGCCCTGCCCTCAAATAATTCAATTTACAATGGAGCAAAAATCCAAAATGACAAGTCACATTCAACAAACAAGCGATTTTTAGCCCAATTGGGAAAACAGCAACATTAAAAAAGATAGGTATTTACTTGAACGATAACATTTGCATGGTTTTCACACTCATTTTCCCTTTAAGAGTCTAAATTTCTTACCACTAACCTTTCAATTGTATTAAGATAACTGTCAAAGTTTTCTTCCAGTTCATTCTTTAATTTTTTCTTGGTCAAAGTTTCAATGGCCTCCTTGAAGGAAGACCTCAGCTCATCCGCAGTCACTGGTCCTTTAAGTTCTGGAAGAAATTTTATAATAACAATTTCGAAATTCAAGATTGATCCATTGTAGTTTCTATTACATGTATCTTACATTCTACAGAGTGTTCAAAGGCCTTTTTCTGACCATTAAAAGAAAAAAAAGAAAATTGGGCAATTCATAAAAAAAAAATCTTTTGATTGAGAGGAGATTTCAACATGGGTAATTTTGCAGATATAATACATGCAACAATTTAGGAATTTTACTTTTTTTATTTTAAGTATATGCCTTGATTTTACTGCAGTGAATCTGAATGGGTATATTGTAATCTGCGTATTATAGCACCTGTGGCTGAAAAACCTGTCAAAACACAGATTTTGTATATCAAACAAATTGATAACTGATCGATAAATATTGATGTTTGACATACATTTAGTTTAGTTTTCCACTGATTTTCAGAAAATAAGTAGTAAATATTGCACCAATCTTCAAAATTTAGAGTTAATTGTGAATTGGTTGAAAAAAAACTGCTGGATGCGCGTTAAACAATTTACACATGTTAAATTGGTGCCTCTGTCCTGATTGGATGTCAAATAGAGGCATGCCCCACATTTCACTTTGTGAAGTCAACTGCCTGGTGCACATGTGCATTAACTACCAGAAAATGGAGAGCATTTGTGTTCATGAAATTTTCATGACATTTATCATCAATAAAGGCCAGAAATTTTAAGTTTTTCTAATTAGTAAAACAAATTACTGACTTCAGTTAAGGTGGCATGATTGATCTTTTAGTTGTCCCAGCTTTTTGGTCAAATGTCCTGACATCTTTATAGAATATCCTAATTTGGACCTGACAAATTCTGGCATGTATGCACTAAGCATTGTTACTCATTTGATTGTCTTGGATGGAAGCTTGACAGTCACTGGAGAATGTTTGTGTCCATGAATTTCTTATGACATTTATCATCAATAAAGGCCAGAAATTGCAAGTTTTGTGACGATTTTTGGCCGGTACTTAATCCTTAATGTTCATTATTCTGCGAGTTCATTCCTAGTGTTTACATTAAAACGAAAAGTACGTTTCCTGTGTGTCAGCATTTGACTTTTCGGTAAATTCCACACAAATAGCGCGTGCATTTTGGAATTATCATTGTAATTGCATGTACCTAATTTAATGATTTAATAATACAAGTCGGTTATAAAGACGCACAATATGTATTACAGAATATAGTCAAAGTATTCTACAATTATAGTTTGAAACTGTAGGGTTGTGTTTTCATAAAATGAAATAGTAGAGTGATGTCTTTAGCAAGCAGGTCACGTGAACTATCAGTAAATAAAGCGCTGCTCTTATGGGAGCAGGCAGTCTGCGTTCGTTTGCTGAACAGATCACGACGTTTAATACGTTGCAGTAATTAGAGACCATATACCATTGGAAGTATCTGTGACTTTGGAGGCTTTTTGAGTGGGGATGACCCAGGCAACTTTGTGCATAACATACCATAGCTTGCTGGGTAAGCTTGAGACTCCTATATTAGTCTGGGTCACAGGTCTCCTTTGGTAATTTAAGTCACAGACAGTGCATGTTTTTGGTCTCTTTAATAGGTCAGCCTAAGCCAGGGACATTTCTGTGACTTTGTATGCCTTTTGAGTGGGGGTGACCCAGGCAACTTTGCACATAACATACCATAGCTTGCTGGGTAGCCTAAAGACTCATATACTAGTCCCTGTCACAGGTTTCCATCGGAAATATAAGTGTCAGGTCTCGTAGGTCAGCCCGAGTCAAGCTACTTAGTGTCGCTTGTACTACACTGACCGATTGTCTTCCTTGCAAAACGCAAACAGGGGACACTGCAGACTCGTTGCTATAGGTGTAAGACACCCGTGGTGACCCAAGTCACCAGAGTCGACCCAAGTCAACCCATGTCGACCCACATGGCATATGAAACTGACTTGTAGAGTGATAAAACATTCATCATCGAATAATACAATAATTGTAAATCATTAATAGTGTAAATATTCATTGATTTCAGTAAAAATTGTGGAAATTGAGTATCTAATCAAACTGCTTAGGAAAGTCCAAGGAAATTCCTTATGTTGAAAAATTACCACTGGTGTTTGTTGCCATTGTATATATCCCGAAGAAACAGTAAACACATTACAGTTTTTCTAATTAATAAAACTGATTTCTGACTTCAGTAAAGGTAGCATGATTAGGCCTTTTAGTTGTCCCAGCTTTTTGGTCAAATGTCCCGACATCTATCTATCTATCTATACTTTCTAACTCCCCTTGCGGTTATTATAGACAGGAATGTCCCGATTCGAACCCGACAAATTCTGGCATGTATGCACTTAGTATAGTTATTCGATCGTCTTGGATGGAAGCTTGAAACTCACTGAAAAATGTTGGTTTAACATTGCGTTTAATTCTTGATGGTGTAAAAATGTCATGACAAGGTAAGGCTGGCACTTTTAACAGTCATGAAAGTAGATTCATCTTGCTTCTGTCCTGTTGGCTTTGGAATTCCATGTTTTTTTAGCATGGACTAGTGTCGTCAGTGAACTGGTATTTTATGTTATACCAAACATATTAGCTAATTGATGTTGGCTGTATCATGGTTTTCTGCTGCAAGTCTAGATGAAGAGTTGCTGTGTTGTTGTCAAATTTTGAATTTTCAGGTTTAGAAAAAAATCTATAAGTAGGTTCTGTTAATCTTGATATTCACGTGTTGTCCGTGAATACATACCTTCAAAGATGTGTTTACTAAGACTCTTTATAAAGGACTTTGCCATTCTTCTTAACTGCTTGCAGCTTGCTCACTTTCTGGACATTCGGCGGGAAATGAAATGACAAATTAATTAAACTATAAGAAAAGCACGTGCACAATTCATTTTCACCTATGTTTACTGTTGTGAACCCAAATCTGATTGGTTTAAATATTGGGGAAATCCCGATGTTATCCAATCGTTTATAGTCAAACATCGCTACCGCTAAGTTTATTAAACACGCAGAAATATGCTGTATTCTTTGGTGTATTTTCACAGTCTTGCAACATAATAGTAAAATAGCAAATTTGTTTCATTAAAGATATTGGCAATAAGTTTTATTAATGTTAAAAATATGAAATTCGCATCTAAGCAGGAGTTCTTCTCATGGCTCTGCAGCGTCACAGATGCATTGTGGGACTCAATGAAATTTAGTTTGCACAGGAAAATGGTCACAAAATTCGACGCTCTTATATTGAATTAACTGTTCAACTGGTTGACGATTGTCACCTGTATGTTGACAGAATATTAGTTCAATTGTTAAAATATCCGGCTAAATAGGAAAACCGGTGTCTCGTCTCACAGTTAAACGAAAAATCAGCAAAAAATGGATGGTAAGTCACTTTGTTTACATATGATTTTATGAAACACGTTTTATTCAGTGCTTCTTTGATTATGTACGCTTGTTTTTGTTTAACAACATGTGTCTGATAGATACTGTGTTTGGTTTTCTACTTCAGGCCTTAACGGTGAACTGCTGAAGCAGGATCCTTCACAGAAGAAGCATAACTACAAGCTAATAATTGATCCGATGATCCATCGAGGCGGCCAGAAGATATACAGATTTGATGGAGTTGATCCTGCTGTATAATAGTTTATATATTTTTTCAATCCATATTTACACTGGCACATTGCTCTTAGTTAACCTGATGTTCAGTTTTACATGGACACACTACCAACGTCAGTTTGTTGTGATATAGGCATTTACTAGATTGAAACATTGAGGGTGGGTAATATCGCATGTTTATGAGCCACTAGTCTCACTCTTTCTGCTTGAATTTGAGGAGGCAAGACATGTTTTGTTACAGTTCTAAACTCACTTATTTTTAGGTGCACTGGAATTCATTGTGTTGAAGATCATAGCTCATTTCAGTAATTAGTTAAAAAGTAAACAGTAATAACTTACACAGCTATTAGCACTTTCTAATTTATAGAAGTAAAGGATACAGTTTAATAGCAACTAGGAACAACAAGTTCAAAAAGAAATTTGTTTCGTTTTCAAAAGTTAAGGACATTTTTTCATCATATTCTGTGACACATGGCTGGTGTTTTCATGCCCCTGCATCTTTAGATGGTTTGAAGCATATATTGCTTTCCTATCTGTTGGTTTAATTCTCGTCCTTACATCTGTCCATCTGAACAAAAATGACTAAAAGTATTTAATCGTGTTATATACAGGGCTCAACATTAACAGTTGTCCTATTGCCCCTGGCAAGTGAAAGTTGGGTCCGGGCCAGTTATTTTATAATCTAGTTGTCCGCAAGTGCAAAAGAGAACTAAGAGCAGTTAATTAAGACTTAAATTACACTTTCATTGCTGTAATCATTTTGTTAAATGTGCAAAAATAAAAAGGTTTTGAGGTGTATCATTTTGATCTTTATAAAAAAATATGAGGTTTATACATGAGTCAAATAAGGGAAGAATGTTAGTATTTAGTGGTAAAGATAAATATTTTAATTGTCACTTGTTTTCATGTATTGTAGTATTAAATATTGTTAACAAACATATCACTAAAGATTAATCATTCAGATACTTTAATTTTGTGTAAGAAAACTACCAAATTATACGATGTATAGCGGGCATCCATGTTTGTAATACCAAAATGAAGATAAAAAGATTTTAAGCCAAGAAAACAAGCAAATCTTAAAGAAAAGCAGTGTTTTTTTTATATTCAAAATCAAGTCTGGTAATCAGCCCCATTCCCCATATAGAAATAAGTATATATTTTTATGCCCCCCTTCGAAGAAATGGGGGTATATTGTTTTGCTCATGTCGGTAAGTCCGTTCGTCCACCTAATGGTTTCCGAATGATGACTAAAGAACACTTACGCCCAGGATCATGAAACTTCATAGGTACATTGATCATGACTCGCAGATGACCCCTATTGATTTTCAGGTCACTAGGTCAAAGGTCAAGGTCATGGTGCCTAGAACCAGCAAAATGGTTTCCGGATGATAACTCAAGAACGCCAGGGCCCTCAATCTATCAAATCTGCCGCCGAATTTCGCCTGCAGTCCCCCACCTGAAAAGTATATTTTTTCCCCCAATAACTGATTTTTCCCCCCTCAGAAAATGTAAAAAAAAATCAAAAAATCGCAGATTTACAGTTGCAAATTGACTCCAATATATCATGGTCCGTCATATCGCTTTGTCCAATATAGGCTAACAAAAAAGAAGTCTTGTTTCCGTTTACCCAACCGACCCTGTTTTTTAACCGCCGACTCAAAGTTTTTTCTGTTATGAAATCCGCATCCGAATTTAATGTACGAAATTTACGCAACTGCGGAAAGCGTCTGAATCGTTCAGAACTGTTATTTTTGTTAATGCTTTGTTTCATTTACATTTATTCTAATCAATAAATGCTTTATTCAAAATGCAGTCTTTGGTTTTTAAAGAATATTTATTTGAACAGTAATTTACAGATAAAGACAATAGCTTTTTCTGTTACAAAATCCGCATCCAAATTTTATGTCCGAAATTTACGCAACTGCGGAAAGCGTCTGAATCGTTCAGAACTGTTATTTTTGTTTATGTTTTGTTTCATTTACATTTATTCTAGTCAATAAATGCTTTTTTTCAAAATGCAGTCTTTAGTTTTCAAAGAATATTTATTTGTACAATAATTTACAGTTAAAGACAATCTGGATCAAATATCTTGTTAAGAACTATATCTGAAAGTTAGTACTATGTCGTCATGCATTTCACACTGCTGATACCTGAAAATAATGACATTCTCATTGAGTTAAATATTCAATTAAGTGTTGTGGTAAGAAAAAAAAGCCTACCTACTTTCACACATTTAAATAAGATTACTGTTATATAGATTAAGTTAAAATCCACTCTTTTGTCCTATAGATATTCCCATATATAGAAATATATGTTTATAACAGTAAAACACAGTTGTTAAACTTGTTGTTATATATATAAAAATTCCCCCATTTACAAAAAAATCCCCCTCCTAAGGGCTGCTTACCCCTTCCCCCAAAGTAGTGTGAGGGCGCTGAAGGCTTGTGCATAGGATCATGAAACTTCATAGGTACATTAATCATGAATTGCAGATGACCCCTATTGATTTTCAGATCACTAGGTCAAAGGTCACGGTGACTGTACACAGATAAATAGTGTCCGGATGATAACTAAAAAACGCCTATGCCTAGGATCATGAAACTTCATAGGTACATTGATCATGACTAGCAGATGACCCCTTTTGATTCTCAGGTCACTAGGTCAGAGATCAACGTCACGGTGACTCGAACCAGTAAAATGGTTTCCGGATGATAACTCAAGAACACTTGCGCTTAGGATCATGAAACTTCATAGGTACATTGATCATGAATTCCAGATGACCCCTATTGATTCTCAGGTCACTAGGTCAAAGATCACGGTGACTCGACACAGAAAATGGTTTCCGGATGATTACTCAAGAACGCTTATGCCTAGGATCATGAAACTTCATTCATATTGATTCTCACGTCACTAGGTCAAAGGTCAAGGTCACGATGACTCGAAGCAGTAAAATGGTTTCCGGATGATAACTCAAGAACGCTTACGTCTGGGACACGAAACTTCATAGGTACATTGATCATGACTCGCAGATGACCCCTATTGATTTTCAGGTCACTAGGTCAAAGGTCAAGGTCACGGTGATTGAACCAGTAAAATGGTTTCCGGATGATTACTCAAGAACGCTTATGCCTAGGATAGTGTTACTTCATAGGTACATTGATCATGACTCACAGATGACCCCTATTGATTTTCAGGTCATTAGGTCAAAGGTCAAGGTCACGGTGACTCGAACCAGAAAAATGGTTTCTGGATGATAACTCAAGAACGCTTACGTCTGGGACAACGAAACTTCATAGGTACATTGATCATGACTCGCAGATGACCCCTATTGATTTTCAGGTCACTAGGTCAAAGGTCACTAGGTCAAAGGTCAAGGTCACGGTGATTGAACCAGTAAAATGGTTTCCGGATGATTACTCAAGAACGCTTATGCCTAGGATAGTGTTACTTCATAGGTACATTGATCATGACTCACAGATGACCCCTATTGATTTTCAGGTCATTAGGTCAAAGGTCAAGGTCACGGTGACTCGAACCAGTAAAATGGTTTCTGGATGATAACTCGGGAACGCCTACGCCTTAGATCATGAAACTTCATAGGTACATTGATCATGACTCGCAGATGACCCCTATTGATTTTGAGTTCACTATGTCAAAGGTCACGGTGACTTGACACAGTAAAATGGTTCCCGGATGATCACTCAAGAAAGCTAACGCCTAGGATCATGAAACTTCATAGGTACATTGTTCATGATTTGCAGATGACCCCTATTGATTTTCAGGTCACTAGGTCAAAGGTCAAGGTCACAGTGACAAAAAACGTATTCACACAATGGCTGCCACTACAACTGACAACCCATACGGGGGGCATGCATGTTTTACAAACAGCCCTTGATCTTAAATGTGAGTTAAACATTCCCAATGGAAGGTTTCCCCAAAAAATATAAAAAATTTTTTAGATCTCAATATTTTGTTATCTCCCATCCATATAAGTTCAACCTTAGTACATATAAAACTGAAAACACTTACATAAATTTTTTCAATTTTAAAGCATTGTTTAGGCAAAACAACAACAACGCTATAATTTCCCAATTTTAGTCAAACACCGTGAATTTTCCCAATCCAAAGGGACCTGGCCCCAATTCCAAAATGATGAAAAAAACAATGCAAAAGCTGCCATTTAACTATTGCGCAAGCAAATATTCTTGTTCATTGGAAAGTTAAATTTTGTATTCAACAGAGGAAGCTTGATTTTGTATTCAAAAAAGGAAGCGTTATTATGATAAGTAGCATGGGTTGCATAGCACTATATTTTTAGTTTGTCAGTATTGAAGTGAAAATGTTCATTTTTTATTTTGGACAAGTCGGAATATTGCTTGTTGCACTACACAGGCATTAATGTGGTGTGCAATGAAGGTGCACAAAATCTGTACCAAACAGGATAACGCCAAGAAGTCCCCGTTCACAACTGCTGTTATACACAAAACAGACCTCGTTCTAACCTACCTTTACCAGCTATCCTTTATGTGGACAACAGTCCAACGTAAGCTGTAAATGGAGATGTTCACAAAAAAGACAAAGACTTTTATTTACATATTTTAATCAAACATTTCGCAAAAAAACTACCATGACCTGCTTTTAGTGTTCCGACAACAGCCCTTACTGCTTTCAAGTTAGCAGCCAGGATAACATTGTATCTGTATAACATGCATCAACCCTTTAGACTTGAAACTAACAAATAATAAAACTGGGTGCTATACATGTAAATGATCAAATACGGTAAATATAGTTAGAGAGGATGTTAATCTTGCAGAAATTCAAATATTTTTAAAAATAATAATATTAATGAAAGTGAGATTATAATTTGACAACAAACTCACTTGTGCATGCTTGCATGCCTCTTCCAGGGGTATTTAATAGTCTGTTAAACATACCCATTTCAAAAACAAAATGGTAAAAAAAATCAAACTTTGATGAAAATTCCCGATAAGGCTTCTTTTTTTTTATTTCGTCAAATGATTGTTATATCTCAACTTTATTTCAATGGCATTTGTACATCAACATTGTATATAGCTATAATTATACCCCCACAAAGTTTAGAGGGGTATATAGGAGTGAGCTTGTTTGTCGGTCTGTATTAAGTGTCCGCTGTCTAATTCAAGTTGTTTTCATTTATATGATTTTTATGCCCCCGGTAGGGTGGCATATAGCAGTTGAACTGTCCGTCAGTCTGTGCGTCCGTCCGAAAACTTTAACATTGGCCATAACTTTTGCAATATTGAAGATAGCAACTTTATATTTGGCATGCATGTGTATCTCATGAAGCTGCACATTTTGAGTGGTGAAAGGTCAAGGTCATCCTTCAGGGTCAAAAGTAATAAAATACAATCCAAGGGAAGTAATAAGATTTAAAAGGGAGATAATTTCTAAACCTGCCAAATGATGTATTGAAATTTTATTTCAAAGCAGCGCAATAGGGGGCATTGTGTTTCTGACAAACACATCTCTTGTTCTCTTCTTATTTTAATCATTATAGTTGTATTAAATTATTTTTTCTCAAATCAGTTGACTTTTGGCGCATCTTTGCATTTTTCCCAAAATCGCCCGGAAAATTCCTGGCTTGTTTTAGAACTACATGTAGCATGTTGTAAAATTAAAATCATTTGTGGTATTACCAGGGCTCTCCCTGCTTTGTATAAATTATCAATCACCACACATTTTACTTTTAACTAAATAATTAACTAAAAACCTTTCATTTAAATGTTGATTGGTGCAATGATAAAAGAAATGCATCATAAAATTAATTTAATCTGCATGAGTGTTTGTAAAGAACGCTGTCAAACTGTGTGATCATCCATTGACACCATATTTGTTTGTTGCTCATAATTTTTTTAACCAGGTTTTTCTGAAGGAAAAAACTGTTTATTAGATTGGCGAATGTCGGCGGGCGGGCGGAACTTAAACAGGGTTTTTTCCACTTTTTGGGAAGATAGCCCATGGCTTTGAAATTGGGAATTTTAACGGCAATTTCATGAAATAGGGAAAATTAATTCATTAGCCTTTTTTCCACACGAAAAGTCCACTGATTAGGGAACTAATAAATTTTACATAACTCTTTATAATCATTCAAATTAAAAGAACAAAATCATATAATACTTTTTTTAGATGTAATTGAACTAAAATTGAGATAAAATACGCATTAGACACTTCTTTCTAAAAAATAAATAATTTTTTATTTTTTTTGGAAATTGGAAATTTTTTGCCACATTTTGGGAAAAAAGTGTATTGGGATTGGGAACAAAGCCGAATTTCGGCTAAAAAATTGGGCCAAACTAAAACCTGCGTAACTTTGTCGTTCATAGTGAGATTTTAAAATCATTTGGCACATGTGTTCACCATCATTAGACGGTGTGTCGCGTGAAAGAATTACGTTGATATCTCCAAGGTCACACTTTAAGTTCAAAGGCTAAAAAAGGGCCATAAATGAGCTTGTCCTGGTCATAACTATGTCATTCATTGTGAGATTTTAAAATCATTTGACATATTTGTTCACCATCATGGGACGGTGTGTCGCACAAAGAATTACGTCAATATCTCCAAGGTCAAGGTTGCCCAACTAAAAATAGATTTATTTTGAAACAAAGGGGGTTAATTATAGACAGTTCAGTTTGAGTTGTCTTCCTTTATCAGACTTTTTTTTCACATTGAAAAAACTGGTTTTGTGACAATTTTGTCCCTTGTTAAGTACCGGTATTAAAAAGTGGCGGCAAAGAACAAGCAGAAACATTTACTCACCACAACCCATGCGAAAGACATCGACCTCAAACATTTCCGATTAAATTTGATGAGGTCCCGTATTATTCCAGAAACTGATAAAAAAATATGTAAGCATGTGTTTTGGTTTAAAATGAAAAAGAAACAAGGAATATGAACAAAGTTATGATCTGGCTGCCTTTTTCCTCACCACTTTGGGAATGATGCTGGTGCTAGGGAAATTAGTGGCGTTTTCATCCAAATTGGGGCATTTATAAATGAAGCTGAAAACTTTATAAAACATATATACATAATAATTTGCATATTAACATCAAATCGGTGTGTAATTTCCTGCAAAATCCACTTTGTATTAATACTAAACTCCTTTAACTGAAGCCATGCTTAATGGTATCAACTGTCTAAATCGGGACTCCTAGCCTCATGTTCCTTAGAAAATCTGCCTCTGACTGACCCAGGTTTGCCTCAATAGACTCGGCAATAGATGAAATGTTGTTATAATCAACATCTGACAACTATGCACTGGACTCAAAATTTGTTACATAATCCCCATTTGGTGTACCACTCCATGAAAAAATTGTGGCAGCTGAGTTACTAAGGAGACTTTTGATGGCAACCTCTGTTGTTATCCTCGTGAATAATGTTCATTTCATGCTTAATAAATTCAAAGCTATTATTTTGACACAAATCATGTAAACAACTTATTATGCCCCCCTTCGAAGAAGATGGGGTATATTGCTTTGCTCATGTCGGTAGGTCGGTAGGTCGGTCGGTCCGTCCACCAGGTGGTTTTCGGATGATAACTCAAGAACGCTTGGGGCTAGGATCATGAAACTTCATAGGTACATTGATCATGACTCGCAGATGAACCCTATTGATTTTGAGGTCACTAGGTCAAAGGTCAAGGTCACGGTGACCCGAAATAGTAAAATGGTTTCCGGATGATAACTCAAGAACGCATACGCCTAGGATCATGAAACTTCATGGGTAGATTGATCATGACTCGCAGATGACTCCTATTGATTTTGAGGTCACTAGGTCAAAGGTCAAGGTCACGGTGACCTGGAATAGTAAAATGGTTTCCGGATGATAACTCAAGAACGCATACGCCTAGGATCATGAAACTTCATAGGTAGATTGATCATGACTCGCAGATGACCCCTATTGATTTTAAGGTCACTAGGTCAAAGGTCAAGATCACGGTGACCTGAAATAGTAAAATGATTTTCGGATGATAACTCAAGAACGCATACGCCTAGGATCATGAAACTTCATGGGTAGATTGATCATGACTCGCATTGATTTTGAGGTCACTAGGTCAAAGGTCAAGTTCACGGTGACCTGAAATAGTAAAATGATTTTCGGATGATAACTCAAGAACGCATATGCCTAGGATCATGAAACTTCATAGGTAGATTGATCATGACTCGCAGATGACCCCTATTGATTTTGAGGTCACAAGGTCAAAGGTCAAGGTCACGGTGACCCGAAATAGTAAAATGATTTTCGGATGATAACTCAAGAACGCTTTTGCCTAGTATCATGACACTTCATAGGTACATTGATCGTGACTTGCAGATGACCCCTATTGATTTCAAGGTCACTAGGTCAAAGGTCAAGGTCACAGTGACAAACTTGTATTCACACAATGGCTGCCAGTACAACGGACAGCCCATATGGGGGGCATGCATGTTTTACAAACAGCCCTTGTTATTTAATTAATTACCAAAAACGAAAGGTCGTGTTGCATTCTCAAATGACCAAAATTATATTTGTCATTTAAAACAGACTTTTTATGTCCCCCCACCACTATAGTGGGGGACATACGTGTATTGTTTTTGCCCTGTCTGTTGTTTTTTTTGTTTGTTTGTTTTTGCAAACTTTAACATTTGCCATAACTTTTGCAATATTGAAGATAGCAACTTCACATTCGGCATGCATGTGTATCTCATGGAGCTGCACATTTTGAGTGGTGAAAGTTCAAGGTCAAATATATGAGGACATAGTGTGTCACAAAGACATCACTTGTTATTCCCGCCATAGGCTAAGGGATATTGTTTTGGCGTTGTCCGTCCTTCCGACCGTCCGTCTGTCGGGCTCTTTTGTGTCCAGAGCCATATCTTGGAAGTGCTTTGGCGGATTTCATTGAAACTTGGCATGAGTATATATATGGATTATAGGATGATGCACGCCAAATGGCATTGTACACCATCTGTTAATAACGGAGTTATGGTCCTTCGTATCTTGAAAATATGCCACTTTTGTGTCCGGAGCCATTTCTTGCAAGTGCTTTGGTGGATTTCATTGAAACCTGGTATGAGTGTCCAGAAGCAAATTTGCGGGAGATATCAATTCAACGAATTTGCTTGTTCATTATAATTTTAATACGATGTCATCAAATTCTAGCTTATTTGTTTCAAGTAAGTTTAATGTAAACAAGCTGAAGAAGCATATGAACTAAAAGTTGTGATGTATTTATAAATTCAATTCATTTTTAGCTCATCTATTTTTTGAAAAAAAATTATGAGCAATTGTCATCACCTTGGCGTCGGCGTCCGGTTAAGTTTTGCGTTTAGGTCCACTTTTCTCAGAAAGTATCAATGCTATTGCATTCAAACTTGGTACACTTACTTACTATCATGAGGGGACTGGGCAGGCAAAGTTAAATAACTCTGGCGTGCATTTTGACTGAATTATGTGCCCTTTTTATACTTAGAAAATTGAAAGTTTTGGTTAAGTTTAGCGTTTAGGTCCACTTTTTTCAGAAAGTATCAATGCTATTGCATTCAAACTTGGTACACTTACTTACTATCATGAGGGGACTGGGCAGGCAAAGTTAGATAACTCTGGCGTTCATTCTGACAGAATTATGTGCCCTTTTTATACTTAGAAAATTGAAAATTTTGGTTAAGTTTGGTGTTTAGGTCCATTTTATTCCTTAAGTATCAAAGCTATTGCTTTCATACTTGCAACACTTACTAACTATCATAAGGGGACTGAGCAGGCAAAGTAATGTAACTCTGACTGGCATTTTGACAGAATAATGTGCCCTTTTTATACTTAGAAAATTGAAAATTTGGTTAAGTTTTGTGTTTAGGTCCACTTTATTTCACAGTATCAAGGCTGTTGCTTTCAAACTTCAAATACTTTCATGCTATCATGAGGTTACTTTACCTGGCAAGTTGAATTTTACCTTGACCTTTGAATGACCTTGACTCTCAAGGTCAAATTATTAAATTTTGCTAAAATTGCCATAACTTCTTTATTTATGATTAGATTTGATTGATACTTTGACAAAACTACTCTTACCTGACATACCACAATAGACTCCACCCAAACCATCCCCCGTGCCCCCCCCCCCCCCCCCGAATCCCCCCCCCCTATTTTTTTTTTTTTTTTTAAGATCATCTCACAAATGACCACCACACCCTCACACTATACCCACCCCCCCCCCCAATTTTTTTTTCTAACGGTTAAAAAACACAACTATTTATTTTTATTATTTTATGTTTGAAATACCGTCCAACCATCGCACCCAAGAATCCCCCCCACCCCCCCTTTCCGAACCCGAATCACCCCCCCAATTTTTTTTTTTTTACCACCACACCCTCACACTATACCCCCACCTCACCCCCCCCACCCCCCAATTTTTTTTTGTTGAAATGGTTAAAAAACACAAATATTTATTTTTATTATTTTATGTTTGAAATACCGTCCAACCATCGCACCCAAGATTCCCCTTCCCCCGCCCCCCCCCCCCCCCCCCCCCCCCCCCCGATTTTTTTTGCAATTTTTTTCGCATTTTTGGAAGATAATGTAATAAATAATAAATGTCCACACCCCCACACTATACACCCCTCTTCACTCCACCCCTCCCTCCTTTGTGATTGAAAATGAGAGTCCGTTCACCTTTAAAAAGAAAATAGATGAGCGGTCTGCACCCGCAAGGCGGTGCTCTTGTTTTAAATCCTTCAAATGGGAATTTTAGCCAGTCATTTGGGAATAACACTTAGTTTTGAGCTTTCGTCAGTTGGTCTGGATTTCTATCCTTAATTTGACTAAAAAGACACAGGCTGATGACCCTGTTTGAATTGTTTGTTTGTTACCAACTTTCTTGACTTTTTACAGGAATGCATTCCTTTTATGTTACAAAATAATAACCTCACTGGCAGAATTAATGAGAAAACAGAAATGGCATGATTGATTGACCGCTATGTTGTATTTAACCTGATTCAATCTAGAAAGATACTCTGGTTATGACAACATATGTATATGTTGACATGATTGAACAAAACTTTCCTTCATTTCTGGATTTTTTTTTGTTTTTGAACACTTGATACAAAAATCACTTTTATTAGACACTTCCGTTGTGTACTTGGTTTTGGGGTCTTTAAACTTATGACCAAAGTACATGTACAGAAGAAAGTTGCCTGTCTGTGCAACTTACTGTAACAAGTTTCTTTCACTGATTTTTAACCAGGTTTTCCGAAGGAAAAAACTGGTTATTAGATTGGCGAATGCGGGCGGGCTGGCTGGCTGGCTGGCGGGCGGGCGGAACAAGCTTGTCCGGGCCATAACTATGTCGTTCATTGTCAGATTTTAAAATCATTTGGCACATTTGTTCACCATCATTGGACGGTGTGTCGCGCGAAATAATTACGTCGATATCTCCAAGGTCAAGGTCACACTTTGAGTTCAAAGGTAAAAAATGGCCATAAATGAGCTTGTCCTGGCCATAACTATGTCATTCATTGTGAGATTTTAAAATCATTTGGCACATTTGTTCACCATCATGGGACGGTGTGTCGCACGAAAGAATCACATCAATATCTCCAATGTCAAGGTCGCCACGACTAAAAAAATTTTTTTTTAAAAAACAAACTTACAAAGGGGGTTAATTTTGTTTGTTCATTTCAAAAGTTCAGTTTGAGTTTTCTCCCTTTATCAGATTTTTTTTTCACAATGAAAACCTGGTTTTGTGACAATTTTGTCCCTTGTTAAATATATGCTTGAACTTATAAAAATTCAAGTGCCCTAGAAAGATTTGCTACAATAATCTACGGTACCAATAAAGACTTGCAGGTCACCTAAATTAATTATTTCCTACTTTGATTTTTAATCTGCCATAAACTTAGCCATTACAGTTCGCAGATTGGGCCATATTTGTCTTGTTGATGTAATGAAACAGGTATATGATGCATAGTTTCTTCTGCTACATGTATGTATTTAATTTGAGTAAAGTAAGCCTGAAGACGAGATGGGTGCCTTTAAAATATGTTCAAGTATTATTGCTAAAAAATGTAATCAATTATAATTTATCACAAAATCACCTGATTGTTTGTTGTTTTCTTTTTCCAGGACAACACCATGATATCAGTCAAAGACCCGAGGCCAAGATATTTGAGGTTTTGGTCAAAGAAATATCCTGCAGACCTTCCAGTTCCTAAATTTAAGGTAAGCAAATATATTAAGAGTCTCATTGTTGGAATGTTGGGCTTGAGGTATGTGTGTTAAGTTATGTCCCTCATTAGCCTATGCAGTCTGCCTTAAATTGATTTTTGCTAAAAAGGGATTTTCTTTAAAAGAAAGATACCATAAAAGTGGAAAATTACATCGGGGATTAGCCTTTGCTGACTGACTAGACTAAAATGGGATGACACTTTACACACAGACATAAAGCCCAGTCCCTGTTTTCTCAGAGCGGAACATTAGATATTTTAACCTTTAACACTTCTAAAAGAGTTTTACCTGCCTATATAAAATGGAAATTTTCAGTTTTTATAAAAATTGATAGCTGTATATACAGAGGGGTGCTAATTAGGATATTAGCCATGAAACTACTCAGGTATTCTAATGATTTTTACTGAGTTTAATACATGCTAATGCATTGTTTGTTGTTAGTTAACAAAATAAGTTACATAGGCTTCGCTTAAAATGTATTGAGAACAATAATTCTGCCTCATAATAATTATTTCCTGTTTATGACTTCAACTGTCATAAATCTATACATGGTTAATTAATAACATGTTCAAATGGAATTAATAGCGCCCTTGAAACAAAGCCAAACATGAAAAAAAGATGTTAAGAAAATAAAAATTTAGTTTTTAATCCATCTTCAGTCATACTTCTGCATTGCAGTTTGACGAACACTACATAGGTATTCCACCCCCAAATGAAGTGACATTTATCAATCTCAATGACAACATCAACAAAGAGTTCCTAGAGAAAATGTGCGAACCGTTTGGCAAGTTGGAGGAGGCCAAAATTTATTACAATCCCAAAAACAAGAAACACATGGGCATCGGAAAGGTTGGTCTCCTAGTTTTATTCAAACTAAAGAATAAAGGATTACAAAAGTTACGAGATGGTGCTCCTAAGGGGCAGGGCGGAAAGCCTGTCAAGTTTGTGACATTGACTTACATTTTGATTAATGTACAAAATCTTTTTGACTAACACTTTTAAATGAGTTGTTGTTTTGAAGCATATTCTTTAGATTGGTAATTGAATATAAGCTAAAATGTATGACATTGCAATAGATTTTCACTTTTTTGTTTTTTACCAACCTCTATTGGCCAAAAGGGAAACAAAAAGAAGCAGTGCATGACACCCTCTTATTTTAACTCTTTCCCTACATTATTGAATAAATTACGTCTCCTACTACTATGGATATAGTGTGTGTTTCTGAAATGTTTTAGGTTGTTTTTACAAGCTCCAAAGCTGCCAAGGCATGTGCTGCCAAGCTGCATAACACTTCCAAAATGGGCAACATTATGGAGGTGTTTGTTGACCAACTAGGTATGCAGGTTGTGATTGTCAGAGTAATACTTGAATGACACTGGACAGAGCCTCGTTCTTGGAAAACTGAGTTAACCATTTGCATGCTGGGAAATTTGTCGTCTGCTAAAATGTCATCTGCTGAATTTCTAAAATTAGCATTTTTAACCAGGTTTTCCGAAGGAAAAAACTGGTTATTAGATTGGCGAATGCGGGCGGGCTGGCTGGCTGGCGGGCGGGCGGAACAAGCTTGTCCGGGCCATAACTATGTCGTTCATTGTCAGATTTTAAAATCATTTGGCACATTTGTTCACCATCATTGGACGGTGTGTCGCGCGAAATAATTACGTCGATATCTCCAAGGTCAAGGTCACACTTTGAGTTCAAAGGTCAAAAATGGCCATAAATGAGCTTGTCCTGGCCATAACTATGTCATTCATTGTGAGATTTTAAAATCATTTGGCACATTTGTTCACCATCATGGGATGGTGTGTCGCACGAAAGATACACGTCAATATCTCCAATGTCAAGGTCACCACGACTAAAAATAGATTTGTTTTTTAAACAAACTTACAAAGGGGGTTAATTTTGTTTGTTCATTTCAAAAGTTCAGTTTGAGTTTTCTCCCTTTATCAGATTTTTTTTTCACAATGAAAACCTGGTTTTGTGACAATTTTGTCCCTTGTCTTTGATTTTTTTTCAAAGAATACTATCAGAATAGCAAACAGTTTGGATCCAGATGAGACGCCACATTCTGTGGCGTCTCATCTGGATCCAAACTGTTTGCAAAGGCCTTCAAAATTCGGTTCCCGCACTGAAAGAGTTAAATGCATTTGCCTCAAGTGTCTTCCCAGATAAGCCTGTACAGTATGCAGATGTCTTTCAGGGACGGTACTTTCCGGTGTGTATAACATTTGTTTTAAGGAAGTCTCTTTTTAGGAAATATCCAATGTAGGTAGAAAATGTTGTCAATAATTAGCCTGTGCAGATTGGGCAGGCTAATATGGGATGACACTTTTCCTTATTTATATGCCTCTTTTTCCCAGAAGGCAACTCGTATGCTTTACTTATGCAGCTGCATAAGACTCAGAGAATTTGTATTAAGTTCTAGTAGCAATATTTTAAATTGCAGTTCCGCAAAGGACTTACAGCTCAGTAGATATTTAGTATCTGACAAAAGCTTGCCATTCATTGTATTTTTAACTAAATTTTTCTTTAAAATAAAAGGCTAGATACTTTTATACCCCAGCATTGGCGTTTCCTCCAAGCTGATTTTCGTTTAGCTATTTTTAACCAGGTTTTTCCAAAGGAAAGAACTGGTTATTAGATTGGCGAATGCGGGCGGGCTGGCTGGCGGGCGTGCGTAACAAGCTTGTCCGCTCTCTAATTCAAATAGTGTTCATCCAATCTTTACGAAACTTGGTCAGAAGTTGTATCTAGACAATATCTAGGTCAAGTTCGAATATGGGTCATGCCGGGTTAAAAACTAGGTCATAGGGTAACTTTGTGCGTTTTAAATATTGAGCATGTTGTCCGCTCTCATGTTCACATAGTTTTCATCTAATCTTTACGAAACTTGGTCAGAAGTTGTATCTAGACAATATCTAGGGCAAGTTCGAATATGGGTAATGCCGGGTTAAAAACTAGGTCACGGGGTCACTGAGTGCGTTTTAAACATTTAGCATGTTGTCGGCTCTCTAATTCAAATAGTTTTCATCCGATCTTTACAAAACTTGGTCAGAAGTTGTATCTAGGTCAAGTTCGAATATGGGTTATGCCGGGTCAGAAACTAGGTCATGGGGTCGAAAAACAGATTGATTTTGAAACAAGGGTGGTAATTGTGATTAACAATCAGTAGCAATGCACATTTTTAGTTGCAGTTGTCTCCCTCTATCAGACTTTTTTTATATTAAAAAACCTGGTTTTGTGACATTTTTGTCCCTTGTTTCAGGAATGGCTTGAGGGAATTCATTCACTTTAAACTTGTATTCCCCATGTTAAAATGACCCTTAAGGCTAAGTTTGGTAGCTGTAGTTTGAAATTTTGTTGAAGTTAGGGGCTATTTTTCACTTACTTTTTAGCTGGACTATTATATATGAATTATATATAGTTGAGCTACCCTAATCACCTCGGCGTCTGCATGAGTGTGCGCGTGCAAATATTTAAGTCTGCGTACCAGCCAAATATTTCCAATGTCCTTTGACATATTGCTTTTATATTTTCCATACTTCTTAACCGACATGACCCCAATCTATAAACAAGAGCAGACAACTGTATCAAGCATTTGGACAGAGTTATGGCCCTTTTTATACTTAGATAATTGAACATTTGGTTTAGTTTTGTGTTTTGGTCCATTTTACTCCTAAAGTATCATAGCTATTGCTTTCAGACTTGAAAATCTTGCTATCTATTGTAAGGGGACTGTACAGGGCAAGTTGACTAACTCTGGTTGGCTTTTTAACAGAATTATGGCCCTTTTTTGTCTTAGTAACTTTGAATATTTTGTTAAATTTTGTGTTTAGATCCACTTTACTTCTGCAGTATCAAGGCTATTGCTTTCAAACTTCAAATACTTTCTTACTATGATGATGGTACTGTACCTGGCAAGTTGAATTTGACCTTGACCTTTGAATGCCCTTGAATCTCAAGGTCAAATTAATAAATTGTGCTTAAATTGCCTTAACTTTTTTTATTTATGATCACATTTGATTCATACTTTGACAAAACAACACTTACCTGACATACTACAATGGACTCCACCCAAACCATCCCCCATGCCCCACCCCAGAATCCCCCTCCCCCCCCCAAAAAAAAAATAATTTTGTTCTTTCTTTTTTTTTCTTTTTTTTTTAAAGATCACCTATTAAATGACCACAAACCCACATTATACCCCCCTCTACATGATGGCTTACGTTATACTGTCATGCACTTGAATCGTTGAGCGCGCTGTCCTCTGACAGCTCTTGTTTATATATTAACTTTATAGGCAGGTTAAAGTTATTTGGTAAGCTGTTTTCTCATAATCTTAAAACATTCTTGTTTGAAACTACTAACCTGTCTGGTTTGGTAAGTGTTACTTTCCACAAATAAGTTTTTATGAGCCAGAACATACTAGAAATAAAACAGAAGCAAAACATAGAAGTGTAATAAAAGATTAAAAAGCTATAAAAGTTTTAATTTTTTAGTTGATGATTTCATAAATTTGAAAGAAGCATAACAACATATGACATTTGTATTTACCAATTTTCTGGGTATCACTATGAATGAAAAAACAACTGGGGCATTTCGACTTTGCTCATGAATGTTTCTTTCAGTCTTAAGGGCATATTTATGACTTACCTTGATGAAACTTGGTTAGAATGTTTATCTTGACAATATGAAAGCCTTGTTGAAATCTGGGTCAAATAGGGTCGATTGGTGGACAGTTAGCTTAGGTGAGCACATGAGCACCATCCTCGCTCACTTGTAGAATTAAAAATGATCACTGCCCATTCAAACAGAAAAACTTATTTTACCATCATCTTTTAATGGGGCCTTTTCACAGATTTTGGCATGTCTTGAAATTTTTCATTGAATGCTATATATTGATAAATGTTTATATTGGATATAAAAAGCTCCAGTAAAAAAATCAAGAATAAAATTTAAAAAAAGAAAAAAGGTAACCCTCAGCAGGGCTCGAACCACTGACCCCTGGAGTCCTGGAGTTAAGTCTCCCGCTTAGACAACTCGGCCATCCTTCCGGATACAATGACAGGTGTATTTTATACTTCATATAACCAATCCTGGTTGTTTCACAAAATATAACGACAACAACAGAACTCTCCAACTTATTAATTCGTTTCGCATTGCAACACTTTATAATTTTCGGGTTTTTAAATCGTCAAAAGATGCATATAATGGCTATTTTAGAGCATGGTAAATGTTCAGTATTACTGTTTCCTCACAAATATCATACCTAAAATGAAAATTTGTGAATCTGAAACAATTTTTTTTAATTTTGTCAATTTACCCAAATGTGAAAAGGCCCCTTAAACTGTTTTGCATCCCCCTTGGTAACTGGTTTTCCTTTCAATGAAATCCATACCATACTGACCAACTGAGCCATTAGCAAAATAAGAATTGCTAGGGGCTCATACAAATAATGAAGTCACACATTATAATGCTTCAACAAATAATTCCCAAGAATTATTCATTAAGTTCATTGCTTATTTCTTTCGCAGGGACTGAGAGGCAGAAAATCATTGACAGCCTTCTTGAGGACAAACCGAAAGTCACTTCCATGAAGCCACCATCGCCAAAGATTGATCCACGAACAGGTCTTCCCCTAGACATTTCATCGGCGCTCCATATTGATCACGAGACTCCTGTCATTCCGTTACACCCACAGCCACCTCCCCCAGTGTTCAATGCTGGCATTGTTGACCCCCTGGGGCTAAACCTGCCCCTTTCTAAACCACCACAGATTCCATTCGAACAGACACCGTCAGACTATAGCTTCAGCACTAATCACTCTGACCAAGGGTACATAACTACACCTGGATCAGGTCATTTTAATAGCAGTAATAATCAGTTTGGGTTTGGTGGCCCGCCACCAGGGGGTCCACCAGTCAATGATCCTAGAAGGGCTGGGGCAATAGGGAACTCCAGGAATCATGGGTTCGGTAATACACCAAGTGTTGGTAGCAGTTATGGGAATACCCCAGGGACGTCTATAGGGAATACCCCACATAGTTTTGATAGCGGTGTTCCTAGAACTCCAATAACGCCGCAAACGCCCCACGATCATATGCAGCAGAATGACTTTGATGTAAATCATGAAGGTAGACGGGGAAAGAACCGACGGGATAGGAAAGACAGTTTTAATAGTAGGGAAGGAAAAAACAGTTATAATAACAAAAGGGATACAGGTAATAGGGATAATAGCTATAACAAGCGTGATAACTTTAATAGTTATAATAGTAGAGATAGAAATAACAAAGACAATGAATATAACAAAACTAGAAACAGTGAATGGAGAAATGATCGCTATGGTGGTAGGGAGGACCGAGGCGACAGAAATCAACGAGACTGGAAAAGTAATAGGGAGGAATGGAATAAAGACCAAAAAAATAACCGGTACAATGATAGAGAGAGAGATAGAAATAGAACTGAAAGGAGCAATGGACGTAGTTACAGTGAAAGTGAGGGATCTCTACCAGCTCGTAACACTCCCCTAGACACACCGGCTGTGTACCCACCCCCACCCCCTCAAGAGGAAGAACTTATGGCCCCTATCACTACACAGATGTTTGCTGCACCGCCCCCGAAACCTCCTAATCCACCAACCCTAATAATTCCACCACCACAGGTACTTTTAGAACCAGTCCAGCCATCTACACTAATCCAGGCTGCCTTAGCTCCTGTAGAGGAAGAAGATACCCGCAGCATGAGTCTGGATTCTCGAATTCAGAGTCTCCTGTCTGGTTTCAAGAGTCCGGAGCCTGCTGTCCCAAAAACACCGCCCTTCGCAAAGCAGGTGGCCCCAAATCACTCTTCCATGGATGCAGCTATTTCTCTGTACAACCAAGGCATTCCACAAGCGGTTGGGTCTCCGGATGACGATGATAGAATGAGTCTTGATTCAACTGGAAGTGCGGGTGAGCCTGGTGCAATAGAGGTCCACGCTGTTAACACGTCACTGCCACCACCTTTACCCACAGACTTTCCAAACTCTAATGCTCAAGTTACAAGCTGGCAACAGCAAAACGATCTCGGGAAATTTAACACAGGTATGCCTCCTGGCTTCATGAATAATGTTCCAAATGGGAATTTCAATCAGAATTTTGTGAATCAGTTTAATAATGATATTAACAACAAAATGTACCAGCCAGTAGATCCGAAAGAAGAGGCTGATAAACACGAAGTTACATTCAGTGATGTTCTTGAAAACTTTGTGAAGGAACTTAAGGAGATAATGACCAAGGACTTGTGTAAGAAGATGGTGGAAGCATCAGCTTTCAAATGCTATGAGTCTTGGTGGGATAAGGAAGAAGAAAAAACTAAGGTCTGTATGGGAGGCTTATTGCTTTAAAATGTTATGGCTTTGATAAATTAATTATAATTTTGATAAATGTTTGTCATCAAAATGTGGTTTCACGTACGAATGGATATTGACTTAATTTGAACTTAATCCAATATTCAAATTGAAAAAAATAATCCTAAATTATCTAGAAAAAAATATAGCAAAAAAATCCCCATAATTTCTTATATATGTGCCAGTATTCCACAAGTAGAAGTCATATACGGATAAAAAAAAGTATTTTAAGTTAATAAAGTCTTATTGTGTTAAAGACATCTTTACTTTTTCCTATTTGACTGGTACTTGCACCACTACTAAAGTTGTGAGGAAACACACGGTCAGTAATTTATTATTTTGTGACTGTGAACACTTCTGTATCAGATATGGTAATAGTTTCATGATCCACCTTCTGTTTCTGTAACCATCTTTTAATAAAAAGTGTACATGTCGGAAACAGATTCAGAAGCCCAGTGTAGAAAAGTTTAAGCCAGAGGAAAAACCAGCGGTCACGACAGAGGTCACCCCGTCCCTCCAAGGCCTTTTTGCGCAGACTGACCGTGTGCGACACCCATGGAGCAAGGAGGGGGAGTTCAACATCGCTGCCACCTACGTCAACAGCAATATGGGCTCCGGGCCAATGGGCGGTATGGGAGGCTTCTTGGGTATCCGGTCGGGAATGCCTCGGCTGCCATCATTTAAGGTATACGGTCCTTCTGGATGGGGCATTTATTTGAAACTCATTCATGGGAAAACATGGATAAATGAGTGAGCGTTAAAGGGGCTTTTTCACAGCTTTTGGCATGTATTGAAGTGTGTCATTAAATTCTTTATATTGATAAATGTAAACATTTGACCTAAAAATCTCCAGTAAAAAAAAAACTATAACACAATTAAAAACAGAAAAAAAGTAACATTCAACTGGACTCAAAACACTGACCCCTGGAGTCCTGGATGTTAAAGTCTCCTGTTAGACCACTCGACCATTCGTGCTCATAATATAAGCACTCCTCGTAGTTTCACAAAAGAAAACAACAAGAACAGAACTTTCCAAATTATTCAATCGTTTCGCGTTCAGGGGTGTGATTTTTCCGTGAAATTCCCCGGATCTGGTTGTTCCGGGGGTCACTTCTGAGATTCGCGTAAATTTGTATTAAAAAAATGTGGGGGGGAGGGGTTACCACCGATTCCGCGGACGAATTTTATTAGCAGGACCGAAATATCCGCGGGCCGTGAAATCTCTCCGCATTTTACACTGGTAGATTCTGCCTAAGCATTTTTAAAACGAGCAATATAATTGGCTGTCGTTTCCCAATCTTCCAATTAAAATCTGTTTCTAAAAATGTGTTTGGTATTTCCAAGCTGATTTGCTTGCAAATGGCGCCGTTGTGAAGCGAAATTTAAGATTATTAAATCGACAAATAGCAATCGAATTAACGACTGACATCATATAGTTTGACAGAAATAATGAAATGTGTTTGTCAACCAAAAAGACTACGTTTTAGATACAAGCAACACTTAATTTGTTTAGAAATGTGCACAGTGAATTTGTGTCACGGAAACCAGTGTTTGCAAATTGGAGTTCAGTCAACTCAGGTAGTAAAACAATTTAGAAGAGTATCGTTCGAACATGAAAATAGACAAACATGATTTGATTGATATGTTAGTGGATCTGTGTATAATCAGATTCATATGCATATTCTGCTTTATTATGTTTGTCACGCTGTTCAGTTAACAGTTGATCACAATTAATGCTGTTTACTTTGCATCCTTAGAATGTTATATGTGAAGTTTAACAGGTTTTTTAAAGAAATATTGTTATGGTGTTCAAGAAGTTGTTTATTTTAATATCTGTTTTAAGGTTTGTCATTGGGTTATGCGCGCCATTTGGGTAGTCAAAATCAGTCGACAGAATTTTCCTCCCCTCTGACTTTGCCTCAATCACACCCCTGGCGTTGCAACACTTTATAATTTTCAGGTTTTCAAATTGTCAAAAGATGCATATAATGGATATTTTAGAGCATTGTAAATGTTCAGTATTACTGTTTCCTCACAAGTATCATAACTAAAACGAAAATTTGCGAATCTGAAACAACTTTTTTGAATTTTGTCAATTTACCAAAATGTGAAAAGGCCCCCTTTAAGTGTGACTTAACACTTAACACTTTGATGATATTTTGCATTTTAAGGAAATCCCTTCAATTAGTACAGTAGAGGCGGAGAATGTTGTCCCTGATGTGGACTGCTCAGGCTAATCTGGGACGAAACTTGACACATGTGCATTAAGCTCGGTTTTCTCAGAACAAGGCTTATAAGATCTGTTTTGTGATTTAACTTCCTTATGGCTCAGTGCATTAGGTTTGATTCAACCAATTAAGCGTGCAACCTTGTCTATAACAGGCCAAAATCATGAGCATATTTGTTATTTGTGTGCTTTTGTTTTTTAGCTCCCCTGTCACGAAGTTTGTTTTGTTTGTGTAGACAGTAGAGGTCACAGTTTTCATCCGATCTTTATGAAATTTGGTCAGAATGTTTATCTTGATGAAATCTGGGTTGGGATTGTATTTGGGTCATCTGGGGTAAAAATTAGGTCACTAGGTCAAAAAACTAAGTCACTAGGTCAAATAATAGAAAAACCTTGTGTAGACAATAGAGGTCACAGTTTTCATCCAATCTTTATGAAATTGAGTCAGAATGTTTATCTTGATGAAATCTGGGTTGGGATTGTATTTGGGTCATCTGGGGTCAAAAACTAGGTCACTATGTCAAATAATAGAAAAACCTTGTGTAGACAATAGAGGTCACAGTTTTCATCCAATCGTTATGAAATCGGGTCAGAATGTTTATCTTGATGAAATCTGGGTTGGGATTGTATTTGGGTCATCTGGGGTCAAAAACTAGTTGACTAGGTCAATTAATAGAAAAACCTTGTGTGGAAAATAGAGGTCACAATTTTCATCCAATCTTTATGAAATTTAGTCAGAATGTTTGTCTTGTTAAAATCTGGGTTGGTATCGAATTTGGGTCATCTAGGGTAAAAAAGTAGGTCACTAGGTCAAAGTTAAAAGAACAACTTGTGTAAACAATAGAGGTCACAGTTTTCATCCAATCTTTATGAAATTTGGTCAGAATGTTAATCTTGATGATATCTGGGTTGGGATTGTATTTGGGTCATCTGGGGTCAAAAACTAGGTCACTAGGTCAAATCATAGAAAAACCTTTTGTAGACACTAGAGGTCATAGCTTTCATCTGATCTTAATGAAATATGGTCAGAATGTTTATCTTGATAATATCTGATTTTGGATCGTTTATTGGTCATCTGGGGTCAAAAATTAGGTCACCTGGCCAATTCTAGTAAAACCTTGTGTAGATAAAAGAGGTCACAGTTTTCATCACGTCTTAATAAAATTTTGTCAGAATGTATTAATTCATGAAATCTTGCTTTGAATTGTATATGGGTCTGATAGAATTTAATTTGGTGTAGCAAGGTTACCGTATGCTTTCGCTTGTAAGACGCATTTTTAAGACTCAAATTAATAAGTTACAGTGGGGGTCGCGTCTTATAAGCGAGATACTGGTGAAAATAAACAAAAAATTTCAAAATATCTAGTTTACTAGGCTTACGCTAGCCAAGTTGGACACTTGCATTTGCTCTAAAGTCTGTATTGGCCCGTACCATGTATCGGAACGCTATGTTCAGTTACTGATTTACTTGTAATAAAATGTATCGTTAATGATTTTGTTGTCTATTATTTTCATGCCCCCCTTGGAAGAAGAGGGGGTATATTGTTTTGCATATGTCAGTCCGTCGGTCCGTGCACCAGATGGTTTCAGGATGATAACTCAGGAACGCTTACGCCTAGGATCATGAAACTTCATAGGTACATTGATAATGCATGGCAGATGACCCCTATTGATTTTGAGGTCACTAGGTCAAAGGTCAAGGTCACAGTGACTCGTTCTTGGATGCAGTTTAGGACCACATTTGCAGATTATATTATGGACTGTTGTGTTGGGGTCTCCGTCCGTCCACCAGATGGTTTCCAGATGATAACTCAAGAAGGCTTACGCCTAGGATCATGAAACTTCATAGGTACATTGATCATGACTGGCAGATGACCCCTATTGATTTTGAGGTCACTAGGTCAAAGGTCAAGGTCACAGTGACTCATTCTTGGATGCTGTTTAGGACCACATTTGCGGATTATATTATGTACTGGTGTTGTGGGGTCTATCTACCAGGGCTAGTGCTGTCCCAAAATTTCTTTAAGCCAACCAGTTTTTTGTTTTTCTGTGCGCGAAAACTGGTTTGGAAATAATTATATATACATGTACTAAGGTCACAGTGACAAAAAATGTATTCACACAATGGCTGCCACTACAACTGACAGCCTATATGGGGGGGCATGCATGTTTTACAAACAGCCCTTGTTCAATTTATTTTCATCAGATCTTTACAAAACTTGGTCAGATGTTGTATCTAGATGATGTCTAGTTAATTTGAATTTTGTTATTTGTTATATTGTCCGTGATTATTCTTGAAAAGTTTGTATCACCTGATTGTCTGCGCGCGACGTCGTTAAATGTCATATAAATTGGCCATTATAGTATACGTGTGTAAGCAGTGACAGGATGCCAACATGCTTAAAACAACAGCAAAATCAATTCTCAGTTTGAAACTGTCAATTGTTAAATAAACACGCTGCAGATAAAAACACGCTGCAGATTACAAGTGCTACTTGACGAGTTTGTATCACCTGATCGTCTTTGTTCGACATCGTTAATTGTCAATTAAGACATAATTGGCAATTAGGGTATCCTCTGAAATTAGTTACCAGTTTGCAACTGTCAATTGTTAAATAAACACGTTTATTCAGACGACCCCCTTATGCCGATGACACCTTTTTTATTAGGGGCCAACAACAGCAGGAGCAAAGAGCGACCGCATGCAATTATCCGCATATGGCTTTCTTCTTGACACGCGATATCGATCTGCGCTTCAGAGTCTATCACTCTATCACGCGATTGGCTAATTTTATGAAAGTAGGCTTTACCTATTGTTGATAGACAAACGTAACTCTTATGATGTGACATTTAAGTTGAAAGTGCTCGAGTATGCAAAAACACATTCGAATCGTGCAACCGAGCGTGAATTTGAAGTAACCGAGAAAATGGTTAGGGACTGGAAGTCAAAGGAAAATAACCTTTATTGCATGAATAATACTTGAAAATAAATTAAAACCCACTAATATATCATGAAATAAACAAATATTATTTACTTTGTTGTTTGATTGTTTTATTTTTCAAACTTGCGTGAATTACTAATTGTATGCAGTGCAAGTTTTAAAAATTCTCAATGTTTTACTAATTGATGATTTTCTTTAACATTCTGCCATTTTTCGGCCGATGAAAACAGCAAAATTTGACAGCGTCTTACACGCGGGTCAGTCTTAAATCCACCTATTATAAAGTCCGAAGTTGGGGTGCGTCTTAAAAGCCAGGGTGTTTTATAAGGGCAAGTATACGGTAGTCAGGTGAGTGATTCAGGGCCATCATGGCCCTCTTGTTAAGGTTTTCTGAGTAATAAGTGGATCTTGATGACATGTTAAAGTATGTTTTTGGCTAGTTTTGTTTACCAATAACAGTAACTTATTAACACTCCTTATAGAATGCATTCATTTTGGGACAATTCAACATAAGCAGGAATTTTTAGTGCATATGGCATAGATCGCTGCTATGATCAACTCTAGTATTTTTCATATTTAAACAAAATATGCTAAAATGCCAACCTGTATAATTCTTTGATGTTTAACCCTTTCCCACTCAGAGGCAAAGTTTAAATGGCTATGGTAAAGAGTTAAAGTAGGCAGGTTAGCTCAGTTTGTAGTGCTTGACTACAAATTAGAGGAACATGGCTTTGATTCCTGGCCAAGCCACAAAAGTTGTGATGTGAATGGTCATGAAATTAAATCTACAGCCATTCTCCCCCGACCTTTGACTTGCTTAGGGCTGTTGTCAGTTACTGACATAAGTATGCACAATTAATGCTGGTAAATCGTAAAACACAGAAAGTGTGCAAAGTAAATTTAAGTTACCCTTTCCCAGTCAGAAGCAAAGGAAAAATTGCTTTATGCAACCAGCATAAGCTTAGAACATCCTTCCAGGAAATCACAGTCTATTCAGGTTTGATGCATTTTTCTGCTTATTAGTACCTTTGGGTAGAAATTATGCCTTTAAAACTTGAATCTGGTACTAAAGTTCTAAATATAAATATGATTTTTTAAGGGACTAGTCTACAAACACGTCAAATGTGAATATTTGCTGGGAAAGGTTAACTCATGAATTGTGTAAATAGGTTAATTGAGGGCTATTGAGTGCTGTAATATGACTTAAATTTGAATGGGGAAAAATGCAAACTAAAATAAATGTCAATCAAGTCTCATTGATTCTACAGAAAAAAGTGGTTCAGAAGACACCAGAGGAGATAGAGAAAGAAGAGAGGCGAGCGCGTCGTGAGCAGGATCGCCAAGAACGCCGTGAGAAGAAGAGGCGGGAACGAGAAGAGAAGCAGAAAGGACGCGAAAGTCAGACAGAGGAGAGTCAGAGGGAAGAGTCAGGTACTAAAGGCAGACCAGATAATGCTTTCAGTTAAGAGCATGGAAAGCTTGACTGTATATTCTGACCCTTGTGGGACAATCTGGCTTTTATGGGAAGTTAAAGTTTTTTAGGGAATATGAAAGATTTCCATTGAAGCAAGTGCAGTTCAGTGTATAAGCTTGGGAAGTCTGAAAGCATATTTTGGCTCTCGCACTGTGTCAGGTACTTTGTTCAATGAAAGCTGGATAATGATATGTAAAATGTATACAAGTAGTTTAAATAGACATTTTGAATTTAATGTCCATGTGAAACTGGAGTCAAAAAGCGTAGTAGTAGTTGTATATTTTATTAAATAAAAACTTCAATGAAAGCTGGATAATGCTATGTAAAATGTATACAAGTAGTTTAAATAGATATTTTGTACACTTTTCGCCTAAATTTGATTTTTGCTAAGAAGAGACTTGATTTAAAAGAAAAAATGTTGTAAAAGCGGAAAGTGTTGTCCCTGATTAGCCTGTGCAGACTGCACAGGCTAATCAGGGACAACACTTCACGCACTGTCACATGTATTATGCCCAGTTTTCTCAAAACGCGGATCATAACTTCCTACCTCTGATTCAAGTATAGTCAGTTATTGTCATAAGTGTGTGCATATACTTGTTAACCAGCTGACCAATTAGAAGTGTGAGTCGGTTTACTGACTGCCCTGATGACTGAAATACAGTAGAGTACAGCGCAATCTCCAAATAATTTTGACTTAAACCTTTCCCACTTAGAAGCAAAGTGAAAATGACTTTGTGCAAACAGCATAAAACCAGAACAGTCTGTGAGTAAATCAGTCTGGTCAGGTTTAATGCTGTTTACTGCTACACAGTATTTAAATTTTGGAGATAATGCCTTAAAGCGAGATTATACGATTTTGTCAAATATTAATAAATTTATGTAAAATGTGTAAAAAACTTAATATTTATATATTTCAATATAAAATTAAATAAAAGTTCAGAAGAACATGTGTAGAAAAATGCAAAATAAGCCAGATATTTATTCTGAAATCGAAAACGGCTGTACAGTCGAATTTGCCAGCATGTATGTCATTCATGTACAATGTAAATCTAAACTTAGTTAAACGGTTCATTTTAAATTCCTGCAACAATATATATTCAAACGACACACGAACACTAACTCTGGTCCTAATAAAAAGACAAATGCTTCGGTTATTGTAGGAAAATATGTTCGTCACAATCGGCTCGGGGAGCTAATTTGTCTTTGCTGAATTTTATGAAATTTATCTTTAATGCATAATTTTTCTTGCCTATTTAGTGTTATTGTAACATATTTTATCAATATATTACAATTTAACACATATAAAAAGTCGTATAATCTTGCTTTAAAAACTTGAATCTTGTAATAATGGTCTTGAATTCAATGAAACTTTTTAAGAGACTAAAAGACTACACATACGTGAAAATGCATATGTAAGTGGTATAGGGTTAAATGAACACAATTTTTGCAGAGCGAGATGAGGACAGTTCAAAGGCTAGGAAGAAGGCTGTGTTCAGTAGCAGTGAAAGCAGTGGGTCTTCAGAGGAAGAATCGGAAGGTGGGTGGGGTATTATCTGTGAAACATCCACATGGTGTGTGATATGGTGCTTAGTTTGCCAAACAGATCTGTTTTTATTAGCCTACTTCAAAAAAAATGAAGGTTCATTAAGTGTTACCCCATTTCTCTCAGTGTGTCCATTTTCCTAAATTATCAAATGGCTACAAAATTACTTTTTTGGCTAACAAAATTTCAAAATGGCTACATTTTTTTCAGATACCCCTACAGTGGCCAAATTGCAAAGAATTTAGCCAAATCAAGGAAAATTTAACTTAAGAAAGTTTCAAGGGAAGCCCTGTGTACTTAATAATAATCTGTTCCATAATTTCAAGTTATATTTTTATAATTTATGTTAATTTATATTATTTTTAGCTCACCTGAGCACAACGTGCTCATGGTGAGCTTTTGTGATGGCCTTTTGTCTGTTGTGCATTGTGTGGCGTCAACATTTTCCTTGTTAACTCTCTAGAGGGCACATTTATTGTCCAATCTTCATGAAATTTGGTCAGAAGATTGGTCTCATTTATATCGTGGATGAGTTCGAAAATGGTTACGTTTGCTTGAAAAACATTGCTGCCAAGGGGCGGGGCATTTTTCCTTATATGGCTATAGTAAAATCTTGTTAACACTCTAGAGGCCACATTTATTGTCTGATCTTCATGAAACTTTGTCAGAAGATTCATCCCAAAAATATCTTGGATGAGTATGAAAATGATGCTGGTTGGTTGAAAAACATGGCCGCCAGTGGGCGGGGCATTTTTCCATAAAAGGCTATAGTAAAACCTTGTTAACACTCTAAAGGCCACATTTATTTTCCGATCTTCATGAAACTTGCTCAGAAGATTTGTCCCAATGATATCTTGGATTAGTTCAAAAATGGTAACCTTTGCTTGAAAAACATGCCTGCCAAGGGGCGGGGCATTTTTCCTTATATGGCTATATATGGCTATAGTAAAATATTGTTAACACTCTAGAGACCACATTTATTGTTCAATCTTCATGAAACTTGGTCAGAAGATTTGTCCCAATGATATCTTGGATGAGTTAGAAAATGGTTTTGGTTGCTTTAAAAACATGCCCACCAGTGGGCGGGGCATTTTTCCTTTTATGGCTATAGTAAAACCTTGTTAAAACTCTAGAGGCCATATTTATTGTCAAGTCTTCATGAAATTTGGTCAGAAGATTGGTCTCAATGATATCTTGGATTAGTTTGAAAATAATTATGTTTGCTGAAAAACATGGCTTCCAAGGGGTGGGGCAATTTTCCTTATATGGCTATAGTAAAATCTTGTAAAAACTCTAGAGGCCACATTTTCTGTCCGATCTTCATGAAACTTAATCCAGTTTTTTTTTCCTTCTTTGTGACCCGCCGATCATCGGCCCTTTCCCCTCCGATTTTTTGTTCCCCTCAGCTGGTAAATTTTCCCCTAGATTTCATTTTCCCCTCCAAAAAAAAAAAAAAATATATATATATTTTTTTTTTTTTTAAACCTTTAAATATATAAGGTAACCTGATCCAGTGTAGAAAAAAGAAAAATATTGCATAATTAAATTTTCTGTTTCCTTGAATTTGTTTTAAAAACAGTAAAATATGCTTAATTGATTATTTAAGACTTTCCTTATTTTCCCCAAAATCCCGCGTTTCGTGTGATTTTTTTCCCCAAAATCTGGCGTTTCGCGCGATTTTTTTCCCCTCAAAAAAGGCCAGGCCCTTTCCCCAAAATCAGATAAAAAAAACCCTGTAATTAGAAGATTCATCCCGATAATATCTTGGACGAGTTCAAAAATGATGCCGGTTGGTTGAAAAACATGGCTGCCAGGGGGCGGGGCATTTTTCCTTATATGGCTATAGTAAAACCTTGTTAACACTCTAGAGGCCACATTTATTTTCCAATCTTCATGAAACTTGGTCAGAAGATTTGTCCCAATAATATCTTGTTATCTCAGGTGAGCGACTTTGGGCCTTTCAGGCCCTCTTGTTATATTTTTAAGTTTCAATAAATATTTAGCCATGACGCTGATTTGATATCTGAATTTTTTTAGCTGAAAATGGGCCGGGTTCTGAAAAAAACTTGTCTTAATGCATGGTCATAAAGCGTTGTCTCAGATTAGCCTGTTCAGTCAACACAGGCTAATCAGGGATGACACTTTACGTTGTAACTAGATTTTCATTTAGAAGAGACATTTTTTAATGAAATATTCCATGAAAGTGGAAAGTGTTGTCCTTGATTGGCCTGCGCGGACCTCATGACACAGGCTATTATGGGATGACAATTTACGCACATGTGTTAAGCCATGTTTTCAGAGAACGCAGCTCAGGAGTGAGAACTCAAATGTTTGTGAATCATTTAAAACCCAAAAATATAATGTGGATTCATTATTCTCTGTATATAGAAGAAGAGGCAGTGTCTAGTGATGCTGGAAGTGACTCAAGTGAAGAGGAGAGCTCAGCTGTGTCATCGTCGTCAGGAGACTCATCGAGTGAGGAAGATAGTGATGAAGATGATGAGGATGAGAGTGGCAGTGGGTCTGACGCGGAGGTCGGCAGTTCAGACGGGGAATCTTCATCCGACCAAGAAGGCAGCGAGAAGGAGATGAAGGTGGCCAACAAGTCTAAACGGAAGGAGAGGTATTTTGTTTTTCATTTTATGTTTGGTAAATAAATACAGAAAATATGACCACAAAAGGGAGTAACCAAATTCAGACTTTTTTCTTTCTTTCTAATTTGGGTCTGGTATGGGGACTTATTCCCAAGAAAATAAGTATACATGTATATTTATGCCCCCCTTCGAAGAAGAGGGGGTATATTGTTTTGCACATGTCAGTCGGTCAGTCCGTCGGTCCGTCCACCAGATGGTTTCCGGATGATAACTCAAGAACGCTTAGGCCTAGGATCATGAAACTTCATAGGTACATTGATCATGACTGGCAGACGACCCCTATCAATTTTCAGGTCACTAGGCCAAAGGTCAAGGTCACAGTGACTTAAAAGATTAAAATGGTTTCCTGATGATGACTCAATAATAATTAGGCCTAGGATCATAAAAACTTCATAGGTACATTGATCATGACTGGCAGATGACCCCTATTGATTTTCAGGTCACAAGGTCAAAGGTCAAGGTCACTGTGACAAAAAACGTATTCACACAATGGCTGCCACTACAAGTGACGGCCCATATGGGGGGATGCATTTTTTACAAACAGCCCTTGTTTATAAAAATTCCCAATGGAAGGTTTCCAAAAACAAATAAATACATACATTTTTATGTCCCCTGCCACTATAGTGGGGGACATCGTTTTTGCCCTGTCTGTTGCGTTGTTTGTTTGGTCAAACTTAAACATTTGCCATAACTTTTGCAATATTGAAGATAGCAACTTCATATTTGGCATGCGTGTGTATCTCATGGAGCTGCACACAGGTGAAGCAATTTTCAAGATAATAATTTTCATCAAATTGCTATTGATTTACGATGTTACAATTTGCAATTAGGTTGTCTATTTTCCCTAGCTATTACCCAAAACCGCTTTTAAAACCCTGTACCACTTAGAAACGTATTTTAAGGCATTTGTGGTCCCTTAGAATGTTACATTTTTATTAAATATCTTTCTTACTAGATTCAAGTTTTAAAGGGGCCTTTTCACAGATTTGGCATTTTTTTAACTTATTCATTAAATGCTTTATATTGATAAATGTAAACATTGGATCATAAAAGCTCCAGTAAAAAAATCAAGAAAAAAATTAAAAAAAGGAAAAGAACATTGCCCGGAGCAGGTTTCGAACCAGTGAGCCCTGGAGTCCTGCCAGAGTCCTGAAGTAAAAAACGCTTTTAGCCTATGAGCTATTCCGCAAGTACACATTTTGACGTATTTTATACCTTATATAAGCAATCTTCGTAGTTTCACACAAAATTAACGACAAAAACAGAACTCTCCAAATTATTCAATCGTTTCGCGTTTGCAACGCTTTAATAATTTTTAGGTTTAAAATCGTCAAAAGATGCATATAATGGCTATATTAGAGCATGGTTAATGTTCAGTATTACTGTTTCCTCCTGATATAACAATCGGCTAGAAATGGTTATGGAGGCGGAGTTAACGATTATTTTTTTGATTGAACGGTCACAGAGTATTTATCGCAGGTTTATTTACAATCACAGTTGTAGCATTAATATTTTTTATAAAACTGCATTAAAGTTGGGCATCATCGCTGTAAACAATCAAATATGAGAAGTTGATTGCAATTGGTGAGCAGGTAAATTTACTTACGGCGAGTAGTTGTGAAAAACGTTAAAATTTGATGCGTAACAAATTAAATCCAGTGCATGCTATTTGTAGAACTGATTTATTTTACTACAAACGTGATAATAACTATTCACTATGCATTAATACCGGTATGCCATGTAGAACCGGTTATAAGAAAGAGCGCGAAATATTGTTTGTCGTCTGCAATGCCAAGTTCTACGCATGCAAAAGCATGCTTTTTTTTAAAACAGACGAGTGTAACTAAATATAGCCTAGCAGTACATGCAGTATTTAAGACTTAAAATTTACCGGTACATTTGAATAATTATATATTGCAACTACCGGTACTTTAAATAAATTATATATTGCAACTATGGAAAAATATGTCAATTCAAAATACTTGCAGTAATGTATTTCAAGAATCAAGAAGCACCAGACTACGGCAAAAATTGGGAGAAGGGGGGGGGGGCGATAGGAGTTACGCAAGACCCACCCAATTATCTGAAAGTTCTAACATTGTATACCGTTTATGCCAGTGCATGAAATGGAAATTAAAAAAAACATGAATTAGATTTCACGTAACAAATAATTTATTTAAATGTGTCTTCATTGATAATTTAATACAGTCATTATTGATACCTATAGATTCATGATAATGATTATGTCGTTCATTGAGCAAATAAGGTTATAATGGGGTCGTGATCGTAGTGCTGAATTTGGCTACTAATTTATTCCTTAGCGCCAACCTAGCTCACAAATATCATAACTAAAACGAAACTTACGAATCTGAAACAACTTTTTCCAATTTTGTCAATTTAACCAAAGTGTGAAAAGATCCCTTTAAAAGCTTAATTCCAACCTTCAGATACTGATGAGCAGCAAACAGCAATAAAACCTGAACAGACTGCTAGCTACTTGAAGGCTATTCTTGTTTATATATGCGGTTAAGGGTCCACTGGTATTATTGTCCCTTACCGGTTTCAACCGGAGGGGACTTATGGTTTGCGCTCCGTCTGTCAGTCCGTCCGTCAGTCCTCGGTCCGTCACACTTTTCTGGATCCTGCAAAACTTTCTAAGTTCTTAATATTTTTTCATGAAACTTAAACATGGATAGATGGCAATATGGACATTATGCACATCATTTCATTTTGTTCCTACGTCGAAAATTCTGGTTGCTATGGCAACAAATAGACTAGAAATACAGCTGAAAATGGTGGTTTTCTGGATCCTGCGATAACTTTAAAATTTCTTAATATTTTTTCATGAAACTTGCAACATGGATAGATGGCAATATGGACATGATACACGTCATTTCATTTCGTTCCTACGTCAAAAATTGTGGTTGCTATGGCAAACCAAATTTTTTTTTTTAATCTGAAAATGGTGGAATTTCTGACAATGGTGGAGTCGGTAGGGGACAATATTGCTTGACAATAGCCTTGTTACCAAAATCCTGTTGTAAAAACACATGCTTAATGTGTCAACAAATTAACGCAAACAGATTTTATTTGTGATAGAATTAAACTGTCATTTTAAGGAAGAGTCGTTCATTATTTATGAAAATTGTATGTTCAGAATGTTCAGAATGTGTAAAAAAAAACACCTATTTTGGCAAAAAAAGGAGCATGTCCTAAAATTGAGAGCTTTCGAAAACTTAGGTATATTGAAGAAATCCACTGGCAGTAAAAAACACATTTCTCTTTTGTTGTTTGACACTATTAATGTATGTAAATTTGAAATATGTTTGGCTACCACCTTTTTAAAGAAGCAGGGATACACATTTATATTTCTTTGAAACTGAAATAAAATACAATTCTTTATTTTGAAGAATTATACAAAAGTATTAACGGCTGTAAGATAAAATATCAAGTATCACCAATTACAACTGGGAAATAACCAAAGTACTAGAAATATTGAAAGATAGGTCTGGGAAACTGGGCTTAATGCATTGAAGTTCCATCTCAGTAAAGCCTGTACAGTCTGCTTGCCACTTTGTGCTTTTATAGAATTTTTCATTAAAGCAAAGTTTCTTAACGAAAATCCAGTTTTAGGGAGGGGGGTGTTTGTACTTGATTAGCCTGTGCAGACTGCACAGGTTATTCTGGGATGCCAATACACATGCATTAAGCCCAGTTTTTGCAGAATAAGGCTATATTCAATCACTAACCATATTTCAGTGACAGTGAGGTCAGAAGATGTCAAGGTGACTTCCTCCACGTCTTCATCCTCAGCCAGTGAGGCAGAAGAGGAGGAGGCCCAAAAAGATGCAGGGGAGGTAACCACACAGTCAGAGGCTGAGGACATGGCTGAGCGATCTCAAACAGAGGAGGAGGAAAATGGAAGTTGAAAAGTACATGTTTTGGTTATTCTTTCATCATAAGGAAATGGAATTTAAAATTAGGTGTCCTTGGTTAATTTATCGTCATAAGGTAATTGAAGTGGGTCTGGAAAAGTATGGTGTATAAGTGGGGGGGGGGGGTCATTTGTCCATCTAACCCGTTATGGTTGACAAATTCAATATAATTCTGTATACAACATTTTCCATAATTTATACATCTATTTAAAAATTCTATATATGGAAATAACAATTGTAATGTTGTTGCAAGTCTGTTGCTTCAAATGGATTTATTCATTAGAACGCATATTTATATTTTGCAGAGCTCAGGTGGTGGGAAAGAACCTGCTGACAGACTATCAGAGACTCCGGTGGATGTGGAAACTGTGCAATCTAATGAAGACAGCATGGAGACTGATCAACCATCGCAACCCATTGAAAAATCTACACCGAAACAACCTCAGAAACGTGGCAGAAAGAAATCTGTGCCTCAGAATGACCAAGGTAGAGAAGGTGCAAGAGAAACGCAAGCCATCTCTGATGAAAACGACCAAACAACCTGTGCGACCAACGAATATTCAGAGACCTTCAGAGTTGAGTGGTTTGTCATTACTTATGGAGGCTGCGTCATTGTCGTTGCGTGAACTCGAAGAAAAAAATAAGTCTAGAAAAGTGTCTTGTGATCAGACGTCGCAAAGATAGTGAGGAAAACAGGCCTCCATTTTTGTCAGAGCAGAGCATGCCTATTATGCGAGCCAAATGTTGAGGATGACCAAGACTCTACAGCAACTCTTTCAGCAGAAGAGGACAATGAAATCGATGATGAACTCAAAGGTCACCGTCTGGTGTGGATCGATCACAACTACTGCCAAGTGCCACCTCCCAATTTGCTGGCAGAATGGACTCGAGAGTATGAGAAAACTCAGAAACTTATTCAGGAGATCGAGCAGAAAACCGTCGAGCAGCAAAAAGAGATCACCAAATCTGCAGAAAAAGTCAAAAAAGGTCGAAAGCGTAAGAATACTTTGGAGGCTCTTGCGGATATCACTAATCAGCGGTAAAGTAAAGGAGAATAAAGTTAGTCGTGAACTCGCTAGTTTGTTATTCAGAACCTGTAAAGCCTAAGGAGATAGTGAAGTTTTCATCTCGGACTTATGAAGAAGAAAGACAGGTGTTTTATAATATAACATTAATGATGGTGTTGACATTGAGGACATTAGTTTCTTGAAGCGAGTATTGTGAACATTTGTCGTCCGCGACGCGATCCCATGTTTATTGGTTGAATGACATTTTATGGGTGGACCATCCTCTAACTAATATTAGATGACCCTGTGCCTTGCAGGAAAACGTAGAAAATTGACCACCATGAAGTGCCTAGCTCAAAACACAGGAACAGGTAATTTATCAGTCAGGTCAATTTAATTTATTTGCGGCAGTGGAACATTTCAAAAGAGCCGGTCTTACGACTTCGAAGTTCATATGTACAAATTTTTTCTTAATTCTATTTACCAAATGAAATAAACGCTCTTAATTTTAAGCATGTTCATTGGTCAGTGTGTATTTTGAGTTGTGTGTCTTTAAGTTAAGGGGGTGTGTAGTCATAGGGCCAGGGTTAATTGAATGTATCAAATACATGTAAGAACTGTTTGTAATTAATGCAACTTAAGAAGAATAACAGCTTATATATGTTGACCTGGCAGAATTTTAAATAAAGTTTCAGGTTAATTGTCTCCCTGTTTCAGGTTGTGTAATTGTCTCCCCTGTTTCAGGTTGCCTCATAATTCATTGTGCGCGCACAGAGTACTACAATTGAGCATGAAGAGAAAGCTTCCTACCTCCAGCACGCCTACAACCAACAGAAAGCTGTGGAGAGGGCCAAAGCATGTATGCTTGCAGGAATTATAACCCCTAACTATTCAGATAGGCACTGTTACACATTTGTGATCCGGTAGATAAGCTTATTAAGTTTGAACCTTTCTTACTAGATTCAATTTTTTTAAAGTTAATAACCAAGACTTATTATAGCGGCCAAAGCAGAAGACATTAACTGTCTGCGAGCTAGTTGCATATAACCATTTTCAATGTGCTTCTGATGGGAAAGGGTGTGTTAAAGCAGATTCCTGCTTTTTGATGAAAGCATTTTTCTCTCTTTTCACTCCTTCAAATTGTCTGTCTTAATAATACCAGGAAGCTAATTCAATAATATATTTTATATCCTTGAAATGGGGGTGGGGCATCTGCATAGCATTTCCCTCAAATGAATACTTAGAAACGTCTGCAGGGCATTTACCAGACTTGCAGAGAGAAATCTGGATACCAATATTTTTTTCTTTCAGGTGTGAATATAAGCCCCTGTCCTGATCTTTATTTTGAGGGTGTTTTTCTCAATTAATAATACAAAATTTGTTAAATGTTGTATATGATAACTATAGTCGGTTATCATATATAAATCTTGATAACTTACCCATGTTCACTTTTTAGAACTGTTTGACAACTATATTAAACTTGTGTTATATTTTAGGAGGAATCAGGCACTAAGCCAAAGCAGCAAGTGTCCTCAGTCAGGGACTTGCGGCATGAAAATCGTAGACTGCACGTGCAGTTGGCAGAATTTGAGTTTTCTGGTGATCTCTTCAAGTTTAATCAACTCAAGGTAGTAAAACTGAAATTGTGTATGTCCCATAAATGGGTTAAGGTCTTTGAATAAAATTGCTTTGTTTGAAGATAAAATTTTAGCTCACCTGTCACGAAGTGACATGGTGAGCTAATGTGACCGTGTGATGTCCGGCATCCATATGTGCGTGCGTGTGTGCGTCATCAACAATTTGTTTTGTGTAGACAGTAGAGGTCACAGTTTTCATCACCAATCTTTATGAAATTCAGTCCAGAATGTTTAACTTTATGAAATCTGGGTTGGGATTGTATTTGGGGCTCTGGGGTCAAAAAGTTGGTCACATAATAGGTCAAATAATAGAAAAACCTTGTGTAGACATAGAGGTCGCTGTTTTCATCCAATCTTTATGAAATTTGGTCAAAATGTTTATCTGATACAATCTGGGTTGGGATTGTATTTGGGTCATCTGGGGGTCAAAAACTAGGTCACTAGGTCAAAAATAGAAAAGCCGTCAACAATTTGTTTGTATAGACAGTAGAGGTCACAGTTTTTCATCCAACCTTTATGAAAATTTGGTCAGAATTTTTATCTTGATGAAATCTGGGTTGGGATTGTATTTGGGTCATCTGGGGTCCAAAAACTAGGTCAAATATAGAAAAAACCTTGTTTAAGACAATAGAGGTAACAGTTTTCATCCAATCTTTATGAAATTTGGTCAGAATTTTTTATCTTGATGAAATCTTATTGGATTGTATTTGGGTCATCTGGGGCCAAAAACAAGGTCACTAGGTCAAAAACTAGGTCAAATAATAGGAAAACCTGTGTAGACAATAGAGGTCACAGTTTTCATCCAATCTTTATGAAATTTGTTCAGAATGTTTATCTTGATGAAATCTGGGTTGGGATTGTATTTGGGGCATCTGGGGTCAAAAAGTAGGTCACATAATAGGTCAAATAATAGAAAAACCTTGTGAAGACAATAGAGGTCGCTGTTTTCATCCAATCTTTATGAAATTTGGTCAAAATGTTTATCTGATACAATCTGGGTTGGGATTGTATTTGGGTCATCTGGGGGTCAAAAAACTAGGTCACTAGGTCAAATAATAGAAAAACCGTCAACAATTTGTTTGTATAGACAGTAGAGGTCACAGTTTTCATCCAACCTTTATGAAATTTGGTCAGAATTTTTTATCTTGATGAAATCTGGGTTGGGATTGTATTTGGGTCATCTGTGGGTCAAAAACTAGGTCAAATAATAGAAAACCTTGTGTAGACAATAGAGGTAACAGTTTTCATCCAATCTTTATGAAATTTGGTCAGAATTTTTATCTTGATGAAATCTTGGTTGGGATTGTATTTGGGTCATCTGGGGCCAAAAACAAGGTCACTAGGTCAAAAAACTAGGTCAAATAATAGGAAAACCATGTGTAGACAATAGAGGTCGCAGTTTTCATCCAATCTTTATGAAATTTGTTTCAGAATGTTTATCTTGATGAAATCTGGGTTGGGGATTGTATTTTGGTCATCTGGGATCAAAAACTAGGTCAACTAGGTCAAAAACTAGGTCAAATAATAGGAAAACCTTGTGTAGACAATAGAGGTCGCAGTTTTCATCCAATCTTTATGAAAGTTGGTCAGAATGTTTATCTTGATGAAATCTGGGTTGGGATTGTATTTGGGTCATCTGAGTTCAAAACTAGGTCAAATAATAGAAAAAACCTTGTGTAGACAATAGAGGGTAACAGTTTTCATCCAATCTTTATGAAATTTGGTCAGAATTTTTATCTTGATGAAAATCTTGGCTGGGATTGTATTTGGGTCATCTGGGGTCAAAACAAGGTCATTAGGTCAAAACCTAGGTCAAATAATAGGAAAACATTGTGTAGACAATAGAGATTGCAGTTTTCATCCAATCTTTATGAAATTGTTCAGAATGTTTATCTTGATGAAAGCTGGGTTGGGATTGTATTTGGGTCATCTGGGATCAAAAACTAGGTCACTAGGTCAAAAACTAGGTCAAATAATAGGAAAACCTTGTGTAGACAATAGAGGTCGCAGTTTTCATCCAATCTTTATGAAATTTGGTCAGAATGTTTATCGTGATGAAATCTGGGTTGGGATTGTATTTGGGTCATCTGAGTTCAAAAACTAGGTCAAATAATAGAAAAACCGTCAACAATTTGTTTGTGTTGAGAGTAAAGGTCACAGTTTTCATCCAATCTTAATAGAATTTGGTCAGAATGTTTATCTTGATGAAATCTGGGTTGGGATTGTATTTGGGTCATCTGGGGTCAAAAACTAGGTCACTAGGTAAAAAACTAGGTAAAATAATAGAAATACCTTGTATAGGCAATAGAGGTCAAAGTTTTCGTCCAATCTTTATGAAATTTGGTCAGAATGTTTATCTTGATGAAATCTGGGTTTGGATTGTATTTGGGTCATTTTGGGTCAAAAACTAGGTCACTAGGTCAAATAATAGAAAAAAACTTTGTGTAGACAATAGAGGTCACAGTTTTCATCCAATCTTTATGAAATTTGGTCAGAATGTTTATCTTGATGAAATCTGGGTTGGGATTGTATTTGGGTCATCTTGGGTCAAAAACTAGGTCACTAGGTCAAATAATAGAAAAACCTTGTGTAGACAATAGAGGTCAAAGTTTTCATCCAATCTTTATGAAATTTGGTCAGAATGTTTGTGTTGATGAAATCTGGGTTGGGATTGTATTTTGGTCATCTGGGGTTAAAAAACTAGGTCACTAGGTCAAATAATAGACAAACCTTGTTTAGACAATAGAGGTCTCAGTTTTCATCCAATCTTTATAAAATTTGATCAGAATGTTTATCTTGATGAAATCTGGGTTGGGATTGTATTTGGGTCACCTGGGGTCAAAAACTAGGTCACTAGGTCAAATATTAGAAAAACCATGTGTAGACAATAGAGGTCACAGTTTTCATCCAATCTTTAGGAAATTTGGTCAGAATGTTTATCTTGATAAAATCTGGGTTGGGATTGTATGTGGTTATTCTGGTGAGTGATTCAGGGCCATCATGGCCCTCTTGTTTACAGAACATGTTTAATTTTCTGTAAAAAAAACAATTTAAGACCATAAAATTTAAAAACAAGTTTTGGATTCTGTTTTAATCGTAAAACATACGAAATGAAACAGTTTCAGTACACATGATTGAAGGTAACTCGTGTTCTGCTTGATTGTTTAATGCTTTAGCATCTGATACATTAATGTCTCATGATTTTGTAACTAAAGACTAGTACAGTTATTCTGTTAATTAATGGCCTATTTATGCCTGATAATAAATTTTAATTAAATTTAAAAAAAAAATGTATGCATGAAGAATGATAATTTTATTTTTAGCCATTGTCTTGAATAAAACTAAAACTGCTTTGTGTAAGTCAGCTGTAATAGTGCATCCAAAAAAAAACTTATTTCAGTTCCGTAAGAAAGCGCTTAAGTTTGGTCGCAGTGGTATACATGACTGGGGCCTATTTGCGTTGGAGCCTATCTCCCAGGACGAGATGGTGATTGAATACGTTGGTACGAGCCTGCGTCAGTCAATGGCAGACCTTCGGGAAAAACAGTATGAGGCGAGTGGTATCGGCAGCAGCTACATGTTCCGTGTTGACGGAGAGACAATTATCGACGCCACTAAGACCGGAAATCTTGCCCGCTTCATTAACCATAGCTGCAATGTAAGTACATGCTTACATGAATACTTCTAAAAAAATCAACTTTATAATTTAGCCGTTATTCAAAATGGGTATTATTTTCCTGTCTCATAATTAAATGACATGATGGAACACATGTAGGCAAATAGTTTTTTATGAGCGTATCTGTAGCCATTGGCTTAATTGGTTATTGCCGATTGAGCCTTGATGAACATAGAACATTATTTATTTTGCCCCCCTTCAAAGAAGAAGTTGTTTTGTTTTGCTGGATGTTTGTTGGTCTGTCGGTAGACTTGTTTGTGTCTGATCAATAAGTTCTGAACAGATTGACCAATTGCCTTGATACTTTCCATGTGCATTGGCCTTTGCCAGTATATGACCCCTATTTGAAATTGGGGTCACTTGTCATACTAAGAGTGAAAATTGTTTTTGATCATTAACTTTTGAACAGATGGACTGATAGTTACCATGTACATTGGTGTTGGACAGTATATGGCCCCTATTGATATGGGGTCACTAGGTCAAAGGTCAAGTTTACTGTCACACTAAGTGAGAAATTGTTTCTCATCAATAACTGGTCAACTGATTTACGAAGTGGCTTGATACTTCCCATGTGCATTGACCTTGGACAGTAGATGACCCTTATTGAAATTTAGGTCACTATGTCAAAGGTCACTGTCACAATAAGAGTGAAAATCATTTCCGATCAATAACTTGTCAACAAATTGACTGATTGGCTTGATACGTCTTATGTCCATTGGCCTTGGACAGTAGATGACTCCTATTAAAAGTAAGGTCACAAGTTCAAGGCCAAGGTTACTGTGACAATAAGTGTTGAATTGGTTTTATATCACAATAAACAGGTGATATGTAAAACAATATAAACATAGAGAAGTGTTTTAAACTGTGTAATAAACGAACACTGGCTAACCACTGACTGTCGAGTGAGTTTATCACAATTTCAGTCGTATCAATTATTATCTACTAAATCAGCGGCATGATACCGGAAAGAGAATTGATTATTGCTGATTTTCTCATCCAACAACGATTAATCTATTTTATTTGATCATCATGACATCATTTTTCATATTACTATGATATTCATAAACAATTTACTATTACAATGATTTAACAGAAGTGCACGAATCTGTGTCAACTGAACTAGAAACTTATTTCAGTGGCTCAGTCACACTTATTAACTCCTATGGTCAGTTTTGTTGCAAAAAATCTTGTGTCTAGGCCCTGTATAGGGATGGTGTCTGTCTGTGACTGCAGAGCTCTTGTTTAAAAATAGTTTATGTCTGTTTAGATTTATTTTAGCAAATTTGTGTTGTAACCCTAATCATCTTGAGGCACTTAAAATCGGCATGGTTCATTCAAACTGAGAATCTTCATGGAACAGATTCACAAATGAGTAAACTTGGGCATCAAATGTGAACAGCAAATTTTGTCTAAAGACAAACATGACCTCATCTATAAAATAAATTAAAATTAACATCAGATTCAGAATTATACTCTTACTGTATGTTGCATTGGAAATGAGAACTATATTTTACTCTTTTTGTTCAGGTTTGTGGCTACTTTTTGTGCTCTTTATGATTATGTTAACTACAATAAATTTGTTCAAATTATCAGATTATAACTTTCTATCCAGTTTGAATAATTATTATTATGTTCACTTTTCAGCCTAACTGTTATGCAAAGGTGATCACAGTAGATGGCCAAAAGAAAATTGTGATATATTCTCGACGGGACATTAACGTCAATGAGGAGATAACTTATGACTACAAGTTCCCCATAGAGGATGAGAAGATACCGTGTCTGTGTGGTGCATCAACATGTAGAGGGACACTCAACTAGGGCGCCTTGCAGACTTATTCTGTGGGCCTTTATCCTTACCTGCGACTTAATTGAGCTTGGCTTGCCAAATAAAGGACTGTATTTTACAGCTTTTGCACTTGGGTTACCTATTCCAAGGTCAGGCTCATTAAAGTGCTGCCTTGGGCCAATTGGGGCTAGTTACTTATCAAAGGCATATACATGTACCGAGAACTCTGGTTGCCCTTTCTGAGCTCATGCTCGCTATCTAGAACACCAAGGTAATCTTTCATGTGCATGTATTCCACAGCTGGGGCACACGTTAATTTATGGTTGAGCCAGAGTGGTTAAGAACGTTGTAAGTTCAAAGCTTGTTGTTCAAGTATTGGCTCTTACCTGACCAACCCTGAGCATGTATACAATATTTTGCTAGAAATGCCACCAAGATACTTCCATGTCAGGTCAACACATCCTGGTCTTACTTAAATAATTTGTCCTTAATTATTATAACAGTATTACATTGCCATCGAGCTAAAAAAATAGGTTTAAAATAATTGAAGACTTTCATTTAGTGACTTGCATACTTATGCAGCTAACATGTATTGAATCATTTCTTCAAAGGCATTCAAAATGCTGGTGTACTAAACCATTGGGTAGCAAGTTTCAAGTATGGAGAATGCATGCATTTTTATTGCAAAAAGATAACATTGTTGATGATAGAAGTTTGTATTGATTTTATGTATTATGATGTTTACAGTGTGAAAACCACAACCTCAAGTAGATTTATGTGTTAATTTAAAGCTTTTATGTTATTTATACACATGTTTTGGTATAGATTTTGCACATAAGTAGATGTGTAGAAGGCAAGACATTTACACGATTAAGTTCTGCTTTGGTGGGTAATACTTCATTGTTAAGAATATTATCATGCATATTAAAGATAAATAAAAATTTGCCTTAATCTGGGAAAATTGATTTAATGCATTAGGTGTCATCCCAGATTAGCCTGTGCAGAACACACATGAACTTCTATAAGTTGCAACAGTATTTTCGCTTTAAAAAGATTTGTGTTAACCAAAATTACTATACATGTGTATAGTGTCGCCCAAATAAATGTTGACGACACTTTTATACATGCATCAGCGAGGCACAAATATGGTTACATGAATCGAAGCTGTACATTATCTCTGCTTATTTGTTAGTCCGCAAATATAAAACAATGTTCAAGTCATGTATATTAGAACAGCATTCAGCAAAATGTTGGCTGATTGACAATATTTGATGAACTTTAGCCATTCAGAAATTGTAATGTTATTGTTTGTCTGGACTCTTTAAAACGACCGTATTCAGTGAACATTGTCAGAAATGTATTTGATTATGCCTGGCTATGAAAGAAAACAATCAGTCACTTCTCTGTTAGTGACCATATGTTTGCTCTTCCCTAAATCCTAACTATTATTGTTCCCTTTGCAGAAGAAAAATACACTCATCATTGTTCAGTAATGGATTTATTTAAAGAGAGATCATGCATTAATTTGTACAGTGTTCCAAGCTTGACATTTTTGTTAATCTGCATATAGTGCTACTAGCTCCTAAAACCAGTTTGAAAACAGTACCTGTATGTTAAATTTTAAACCCAATTTTCATGTCAGAAGTTCCCAAATAGTATGTTAAATTTCAAACTAATTATTGTGGCAGCTGTTCCAAAACAGTACATGTGTATATTAAATTTCAAACCAATTCCTGTGGCAGCAATTCCAATGCAGTGTTTTTCTGATGGTCATTATCCTGTAAATTTGAGACCATAACAACCATGCAGTTGATTGTGTTGCTTTCCATTTTTAATGTCGATAGTTTTTACTTACTGAAGTTTTGTTGGTATTCCCTAAATCATAATACATAGACATTCAAACTTGCAGATGTAAATATTTTCTTCTATATGGGCTCTGTGAAAATGGGGTTTAATGCATGCACGTTGAGTGTTGTCCCAGATTTGCCTGTGCAGTCCACACAGGGTAATCAGGGACAACACTCACCACCTAAACGGGATTTTTGCTAAGAAGAGACTTTCTTCAAAAGAAAAATTCTATAAAAGCGGAAAATGTAGTCCCTGATTAGCCTGTGCAAACTGCACAGGCTAATCTGGGACAACACTTTACTTACTTGCATAAAACCCCTTTTTCACGGAGCACAGCCCATATGCATTCCAACAATACTGCCATCTGCCCACATGTGGTATAGTTCACACTAGACAAAGTTATAGCCCCTCATAAGACTCTTGTACACTTGAGCCGCATTCTGGGAAAACTGGGCTTAAAGCATGTGCGGAAAGTGTGGTCCCTTTAATGTGTCTTTAATGAAGTTTTTTAATTTAACGGAAATCCCTTCTAAAAGAAAATCCATCCAGTCTGAAAGTGTTGCCACTTATTACACTGTGTGGACAGCATAGACACACACAATTTTAAACCCAGTTTTCTAAGAAGTTGGTTTTCTGTAGTTCATATTTTGCATACAAATATATGTTTCAGAAGTGCAAAAATTGAATTATATTTATGCCCCCCTTTGAAGAAGAGGGGGTATATTGTTTTGCTCATGTCGGTCCGTCCGTATGCCTGTATGTCCGTATGTCCGTCCACCAGATGGTTTCTGGATGATAACTCAAGAACGCTTAGGCCTAGGATCATGAAACTTCACAGGTACATTGATCATGACTGGCAGATGACCCCTATTGATTTTCAGGTCACTAGGTTAAAGGTCAAGGTCACAGTGAGCTGAAATATTAAAATGGTTTCCGGATGATAACTCAAGAACGCTTAGGCCTAGGATCATGAAACTTCATAGGTACATTGATCATGACTAGCAGATGACCCCTATTGATTTTGAGGTCACTAGGTCAAAGGTCACGGTGACCCAAAATAGTAAAATGGTTTCCGGATGATAACTCAATAATAATTAGGCCAAGGATCATTAAACTTCATAGGTACATTGATCATGACTCGCAGATGACCCTTATTGATTTTCAGGTCACTAGGTCAAAGGTCAAGGTCACAGTGACAAAAAACATATTCACACAATGGCTGCCACTACAACTGACAGCCCATATGGGGGCATGCATGTTTTACAAACAGCCCTTGTTACTTATGTCTTCTAATGGTATGAACACATGGTTTTGTACATGTGAATTTTGAAAATTAAATATGACAACACACCAATGTAAAATATAAACCATCAATGAAAATACACCAATGGTCATTTTAGTCTGTAGAAGTTACAACAATTTTCATTTGATTTTACATTAATGTCAAGTGTAGTTGTAGGAACTGATAATGAAAAAATAGGTAACTGGAGCATGAATGTCTTGCATTATTTTTTACTTTCATTTTCAGTATAATCATGTATATGTACAGCGTTCAATACTTGTTTTTAGTTACTTAAGCTGTATATATTTTATGTATTCCAGTAAATGTACAACAAATGAGTTGAAATGTTCTTTGTTAAAACTTGTTGCAGTTTAAGAAAGTTATGCTTTACTATGACTTTGGGATTGACAATTGGAAAACCATATTTTTTGGAATAATTTTTTTATGGTTTAGTGTTAAAAAAGTTTAGGGCAAATTGAAATATAATAAAGAAGTTTAAATATATGCAAATACATATATACATAAAATGTTATGCCTGATATACTTGAAATGTTTTATTGCAGGAAACAGGTATTGGTGATGATGTAATATCTATCTGCAAGCAAATATTCTTCAGACTTAATTTACAGCATTTATCCTCATAAATTAATATGTATTATTGACTTTGTAAATTGAAAAGAGAGAAGATTCTTGGGAATACATGTATTATGTTCTGTAGCTTGAATTTTTTTTAAGCTCACCTGATTGCTCAGGTGAGCTTTTGTGTCCGGTCTTTGTCCGTCGTATGTCCGTCCGTCTGTCCGTTAACATTTGCTTCTAAACATTCTAGAGGCCACATTTCTTGTCCCATCTTCATGAAACTTGGTCAGAAGCTTTGTCCCAATGAAATCTCGGCTGAGTTCAAAACTGGGTTGTGCCGGGTCAAAAACTAGGTCACTAGGTCAAAAAAAAGAAAAACCTTGTAAACACTGTGGAAGTCACATTTCATGCCCAATCTTCATGTAACTTTGTCAAAATGTCTGTCTTAATGATATCTTGGTTGAGTTCAAAAGTGGTTCTGATCCGTTGAAAAACATGGCCGCCAGTGGGCGGGGCAGTTTTCCTTATTTGGCTATAGAAAACCTTGTAAACACTAGAAGTCACAATTTTTGCCCAATCATCATGAAAGTTGGTCAAAACATTGGTTTTATTGATATCTCGGATGAGTTTGAAAATGGTCAGGATCGGTAAAAAATATGGCCGCCAGTGGGCGGGGCATTTTTCTCTATATGTATATAGTGAAAACATGAGAACACAGTAGAAGTCACATTCTTGGCCCAATTTTCATTAAATTTGCTCAGAACATTTGTTTCCTTGATACGAAAGTTTGAGTTCAAAAATGGGTCTGGTCAGTTGAATAACATGGCTGCTGGGAGGGGGGCAGTTTTCTAATTATGCCCCCCCCCCCCCCCCCCCCCTTCGAAAAAGAAGTGGTATGTTGTTTTGCTCATGTCGGTCCGTCCCTCCACCAGATGGTTTCTGGATGATAACTCAAGAGCCCTTATGCCAAGGATCATGAAACTTCATAGGTACATTGATCATGACTCGCAGATGACCCTTATTGATTTTCAGGTCACTAGGTCAAGGTCACGGTGACCTGAAATAGTGAAATGGTTTCTGGATGATAACTCAAGAATGCTTATGCCTAGGTTCATGAAACTTCATAGGTATATTGATCATGACTCGCAGATGACCCCTATTGATTATCAGGTCACTAGATCAAAGGTCAAGGTCACAGTGCCAAAAAACGTATTCACACAATGGCTGTCAAGGTCACAGTGACTCAACTTTGTAAAATGGTTTCCGGATGATAACTCTAGAATGCTTATGCCTAGGATCATGAAACTTCATAGGTACATTGATCATGACTCGCAGATGAAATAATAATGAAACTTGACCAGGATGTTTGTTTGGACAATATCTAGGTCAAGTTTGACATTAGGTAAAGATTGAATGAACCGACTCCTCTCAGGTGAGCAAACTAGGGCCATCTTGGCCCTCTTGTTTAAATATGGGTTTAAAAAAATCCTTTGTGGTTTTAGTATTTTTCATGTATGAATATTATTTTCATGTGTACATTTTTATCATGTATGTAAATGTAAATCATGAAATTTTTACACCATGTGCTAAGTAAAAGTGTGTACCACAAGCTAAATGAATTGTTGAAATTGTGTTTCATACTTCAATTTTTTGAAGGACATCTATAAATGAAATAAATACAAAATATGAAACCAAAAAAAATAAAAATGGGTAAATTACCAAGACTTGTGTGTGTTTTTTTGTTTTTGAATACAAGAGTTGTTTGGTTTTAGCTCAGCTGAGCACAGCGTGCTTTTATTGCTTTCGGAAAACTTCTTTAAATATCTTGAAGTCACATTAATAGTCCAATTCTTCATGAAACTTGGTCAGAAGATCTGTTCTTATGATATCTGTGCTGTGTTAGAAAATAATTCCAGTTCTAAGAAAAAAAAATGGCCACCAGGGACGGTGCAGTTTTCCTTAAATGATTATGATAAAACCTTGTTAACACTCTAGAAGTCACATATATGGTCCAATCTTCATGCAAATTGATCAGAACATTTTTTGATGATGATGATGATTGTAACGAAAACAATTTATCAATAATTTATCCCATTTAAAGAATAAAATTAATAGGCTCAAAAACTGTTGAACAGGAAAGTTGTTATGGCAGTTTTTGTCCCTAAAAAAGATCCTTTTGCTATAGATTTTGTATATGCATTCAAGTAACAAATAACTTGACCTTTGTTCTGGTGTAATAATTTGTATGCCCCCGAAGGAGGGCATATAGTGATCGCACTGTCCATCAGTCTGTCTGATAATCCGTCTGTCTGTCAGTCACACTTTGTGTTTAGGTTTCGAAAAATGCTCATAACTTCTATGTTGCTTCAGATGTTGCTTCATATTTGGTATGCATGTGTATATGGACAAGGCCTTTCCATACGCACACAAATGTTGACCCTTGTGACCTTGACCTTGAACTTGGGGTCTGCGTTTGGGTTTCAAAATCTGCGTTTAGGGTTCGAAAAATGCTCATAACTTCTATCAAAGCGTTTTTCTGGGGCATTTGTCATCCTACGGAGACAGCTCTTGTTCCACTTGTGTGTGTATGTTTACCACTATATTTGAACATGTGCCAATTTTTAGCTCCCCTAAGCACAATGTGCTCATGGTAACTATTATGATCGCCTTTTGTCCGTTGTGCGACGTCAACATTTGCCTTGTTAACTCTCTGGAGGCCACATTTATTGTCCAATCTTCATGCAATTTGGTCAGAAGATTGGTCTCAATGATATCTTGGATGAGTTCGAAAATGGTTACGTTAGCTTAAAAAACAGCCAAGGGGCAGGGCATTTTTCCTTATATGTCTATATATGGCTAAATTAAAATCTTGTTAACACTAGAGGCCACATTTATTGTCTGATCTTCATGAAACTTGGTCAGAAGATTCTTCCCAATAATATCTTGGACGAGATCGAAAATGATGCCCGTTGGTTGAAAAACATGGCCGCCAGGGGGCGGGGCATTTTTCCTTATATGACTATAGTAAAACCTTGTTAACACTAGAGGCCACATTTATTTTCCAATCTTCATGAAACATGCTCAGAAGATTTGTCCCAATGATATCTTGGATGAGATCAAAAATGGAAACCTTTGCTTGAAAAACATGGCTGCCAAGGGGTGGGGCATTTTTCCTTTTATGGCTATAGTAAAATATTGTTAACACTTTAGAGGCCACATTTATTGTCCAATCTTCATGAAACTTGGTCAGAAGATGTATCCCAATAATATCTTGGACGAGTTCGAAAATGATGCTGGTTGGTTGAAAAACATGGCCGCCAGGGGGCGGGGAATTTTTCCTTATATGGCTATAGTGAAACCTTGTTAACACTCTAAGAGGCCACATTTATTATCCGATCTTCATGAAATATGGTCAGAAGATTTGTCTTATTGATATCTTAGATGAGTTCAAAAATGGTTACGTTTGCTTGAAAAACATGGCTGCCAAGGGGCGGGGCATTTTTCCTTATATGGCTATAGTAAAATCTTGTTAAAACTCTAGAGGCCACATTTGTAGTCGGATCTTCATGAAACTCGGTCAGAAGATTTATCCCAATAATATCTTGGACGAGTTCAAAAATGATGCCGGTTGGTTGAAAAATATGGCCACCACAGGGGGGGGGGGAATTTTTCCTTATATGGTTACAGTTAAACCTTGTTAACACTCTAGAGGTCACATTTATGTTCCGATCATCTGGAAACTTTGTCAGAAAATTTGTCCCATGATATCTTGGATGAGTAAGAAAATGGTTTTGGTTGCTTTAAAAGCATGGCCACCAGGGGCGGAGCAGCGGAGGGATATTGTTTTGGCGTTGTCCATCCTTCCGTCCTTCCGTCTTTCCGTCCGTCCAGAGCCATATCTTTGAAATGCTTTGACGGATTACATTGAAACTTGGTATATGTATATATATGAATAAGAGGATGATGCACGCCAAATGGCATTGTACACAACCTGTTAATAACAGAGTTATGGCCCTTTGTATCTTGAAAAAAAGGCTTTTTTTGTGTGTCCGGAGCCATATCTTGAAAGTGCTCTGGCCAATTTCATTGAAACTTGGTATGAGTATATATATATGGATAAGAGGATGATGCACGCCAAATGGCATTGTACACCATCTGTTAATAATGGAGTCATGGCCCTTTGTATCATGAAAAAATGCTTTTTTGAGTCAAATATAACACTTTTGTCTCCAGGGACATATTAGCGGGGGATATCAATTCAAAACATTTGCTTGTTAACACTCTAGAAGCCACATTTATTGTCCAATCTTCATGAAATTTGGTCAGAAGATTGGTCTAAATTATATCTTATATGAGTTAATAAATATTTATGTTTGCTTGAAAAACATGGCTTCCAAGGGGCGGGGCATTTTTCCTGATATGGCTATAGTAAAATATTGTTAACACTCTAAGGGTCACATTAATTGTCCGATCTTCATGAAAGTGGGTCAGAAGATTCATCCATTTAATATCTTGGACGAGCTTAAAAATGATGCTGGTTGGTTGGAAAACATGGCTGCCAGGGGCGGGGCATTTTTCCTTATATGGCTATAGTAAAACCTTGTTAACACTCTAAAGGCCACATGTGTTTTCCAATCTTCATGAAACTTGGCCAGAAAATTTGTCCCAATAATATCTTGTCATCTCAGGTGAGGGACTTGAGCCTTTCAGGCCCTCTTGTTTACACTGTGAGATTGATCACCAGATGTTTGGTACCTTCAAATAAGACCAATGTTAAATTTCTACTAGATCATTTTCTTCTTTACAACCAACTTTTATATATTATAACAATTTCTCATATTGCTGTTCTGATGGAAACTATTTGTAACTATTCATATCTTACAACATCCAAACATGTTGAGAAGCTTATCTCGTGATATCAAAAGCCGAAGAACAATTTGTGAAAAAAGTCATTTCTTGAAACAAAACATCCCTTATTTAACGTTAATTTTTATAGAATTGTCACAGTTAAATTTTGTTTCTTGATATATGACTGTACTCAGTATTTGTATAAAATCAAATGTAAACATCTTTGATATCTTGCATTGGGAAGATTTTTACTTGTAATGCGTAAAAATCCATTTTTAACCAGGTTTTCCGAAGGAAAAAAATGGTTATTAGATTGGCGAATGTCGGCTGGCGGGCAGGGGGAACAAGCTTGTCCGGGCCATAACTTTGTCGTTCATTGTGAGATTTTAAAATCATTTTGCACATTTGTTCACCATCATTAGACGGTGTGTCGCGCGAAAGAATTACGTCGATATCTCCAAGGTCACACTTTGAGTTCAAAGGTCAAAAATGGCCATAAATGAGCTTGCCTTGGCTATAACTATGTCATTCATTGTGATATTTTAAAATCATTTGGCACATTTGTTCACCATCATTGGACGGTGTGTCGCACAAAAGAATTACGTCAATATCTCAAAGGTCAAGGTCGCCACAACTAAAAATAGATTTATTTTAAAACAAGGTGGTAACTATGAAAAATCAGTTCAGTTTGAGTTGTCTCCCTTTTTCAGACTTTTTTAAAATGGAAAACCTGGTTTTGTGACAATTTCGTTCCTTGTTAGTTGTTCGCGTAGCGAACAGCTTATGTTGTTACTGAAAATTGTTGTTGGTGTTGTTCAGAGTTTATTTACAGGTCCATACGAGCCCCTTCACGGGGTCATTTTGGATTGATCCGCCCCTGTGACCTTTCAGGGGATAAAGGTTAATTTTGAGTCAGAGTAGGTCAAATTTACCCCGTTACTGAAAATTTCAAATCAGTTCGGCTCATCTATGGAAAGCCTGCTACCCGCCACACCTGCCGTATTCCGCGCGAAAAGGAGTTGTATAATTTATGCAAGAGGTTTGAGATCTCCAACTTAATTCATTCACAAACGGAAATATTATGTGATTATCGTGTTAAATGGAATATTTTTGAACGAAGCTTATATAGAAACGAATCAATAAACAATTTTTGTATTTACGTGTCGCGGAAGAAATTATTTTTGAATGATTAAATAGTCCACTATCTGCTGCGTCTTAATGACGTAGTCATTCGCAAACCGAGGCTATTAATAGATTCGGGAAAACAACGGAATAGTATAAGGTTACGCTTGTTTAAATTCTCAATTTATAAAGCGTTCAACAGGAGTTCAACAATAACTTCAGGGATACGATAGACAACAACAAAAATACTTCATAATCGCTTAAACCGAATATAAAAAACAAATAAATATAACAATAATTATCTCTTTCGTAATCTCGTTGATGCTTCTACAGCGGGGTTAAATTTGATATTTCTGGGAAACGTTCTTTTGTTCTCAACAGATAGCGGCGATCTTTTGTATTTACGGGTGCTAACAACATAATAGTAATTAGTAGCTAACAATGCTTTTCTCTACATAATTGAATTCAAAATAGCAAACTTGTAAATAAGGGCAGCATATCAAGGCGTTCAGGAACGATTTCCAGACGTGATCGAGTACGGCAAACATTGTGGTTGGATAATTAAAAGATTTTCCTCTTATCGTGACACTATACTATTTCGTTAATGTTTGTTTTCTCATCTTGGAAGCAAAACTGTGTTTATCGATAGCCAATTATATATTCCCCGGACGATTAAGTGAACGAGTACCGACCCTGAAATTCCGCGAGATGGGTTTTAACGCGTAATTGTAACTGGGCCGCAATTTCTGTCGTTTGAACATACAGTCTGTACGCAAATGAATTTGTCCAGTATAAGGAAACACGGATGCCTACATTTGGACAATTTTAAGTGTGATGGCCTTGTGTACTATATGGTTTCCGGCTAGTGTTCAGTATTCATTTTAAAAATAAGCTTGTGGTACCTGTATGGTTGCCGGTAAATGTGAAAATTAAAAAAAAATCTATATAGACAAATTACCATAATTAATTGCGATAGCGTTCACATTTGAGTGTCCTGTGTTATTAAAGTTGTATGCTTCATGCGATATGGTTATATTGTTACTGTACATACATGTATAAAAATACATCAACTAAAACTTAATACTAGCATCTTAATTTGACTTTTAGCAGTTTAATCAGTATTGACGTTACATGATCCCTATTGTTGTGTCGCCTACTACAAAGAACAAACTGAAAATATAGGGATCACTTCTCCATCGTCTGAATGTCCGCCCCAATGTCAATTTGCTCCCGACGCCTCTGTCAGAGAGTAGTCCGGAATTCCTTACACTGAACAGTGCTACATCCTTTGCGCTGAGCACAGACACGGTGATGTAGCCAAAGTTCAGAGGTTTTATCTCGAATCAGCCTATGAAATATTCGAAAATATTTACGCGTGTCTGCTGGCGTTATGTAAAAGTCATTTAAGGTGAAAAGCTGGGTAAAACCGTAAAACAGCTTTGCCGAAAAAGCGCATTAGTACTCTATACCTATGTTTAGGTCAGAATTGTTGACACCGTGTGAACTGCTAGGGTAACAAGTAATGCATAAACACCAAAGTAAGGGTCAACATGGCTGTCTTTACCTAATTCATGAGTAAAAAGTATTGCTCGCAGATTTATTTATTATTTATTTTCATCAATTATCTTATTGTTATGCCCCCCTTCGGAGAAGAGGGGGTATATTGCTTTGCTCATGTCGGTCCGTCGGTCTGTCGGTCCGTCCACCAGGTGGTTGTCAGACGATAACTCAAGAGCGCTTGGGCCTAGGATCATGAAACTTCATAGGTACATTGATCATGACTCGCAGATGACCCCTATTGATTTTGAGGTCACTAGGTCAAAGGTCAAGGTCACGGTGACCCGAAATAGTAAAATGGTTTCCGGATGATAACTCAAGAACGCTTAGGCCTAGGATCATGAAACTTGATAGGTAGATTGATCATGACTCGCAGATGACCCTTATTGATTTTCAGGTCACTAGGTCAAAGGTCAAGGTCACAGTGACCCGAAATAGTAAAATGGTTTCTGGATGATAACTCAAGAACGCTTAGGCCTAGGATCATGAAACTTGATAGGTAGATTGATCATGACTCGCAGATGATCCCTATTGATTTTCAGGTCACTAGGTCAAAGGTCAATGTCACGATGACCCGAAATAGTAAAATGGTTTCCGGATGATAACTGAAGAACGCTTATTCCTAGGATCATGAAACTTGATAGGTAGAATGATCATGACTCGCAGATGACCCCTATTGATTTTCAGGTCACTAGGTCAAAAGT